>NC_043717.1:41093569-41124453 GCF_006229205.1 Suricata suricatta | reverse complement strand
AGAGCACTGGGTGTTGTATGGAAACCAACTTACAATAAACTATTTAAAAAAAAAGATGTGGTAAAAAAAAAAAAAGATGAGAAAGAATGAAATATGGCCATTTGTAGCAAAGTGGATGGACCTCGAGGGTGTCATGCTAAGCGAAATAAGTCAGGCAGAGAAGGACAGATACCATATGTTTGCACTCATAGGTCTAACAGGAGAAACTTAACAGAGGACCATGGGGAAGGGAAGGGGGAAAGAGAGCTGGGAAGAGTGAGGGACACAAATCATGAGAGACTATTGAATACTGAAAACGAACCATGGACTGAAGGGGGAGGGGGAGAGAGGGAAGGGGGTGATGGTCATGGTGGGGGGCACTTGTGGGGAGAAGCACTGGGTGTTATATGGAAACCAATTTGACAATAAACTATTAAATAAAAAAATAAAAATTTAAAAAAATTAGGCTGTATTTAAAAAATTAAATTAAATTAAATTAAATTAAAAAATAAAATAAAATGCCAACTGCACTGTACTTTACTGAAGAGTGAAAATATCTATGGCTCAGTCGGTTGAGTATCCAACACTTGATTTTGGCTCAGGTCGTGATCTCATGGCTTGTGGGATTGAGCCCCATATCGGAATCTGTGCTGAAAGCGTGGAGTCTGTTTGGGATTTTGTCTCCTCTCTCTCTCTCTCTCTCTCTCTCTCTCTCTCTCTCTCTCTCTCTCTCAATTATCTTGAAAAAAAAAGAAAAGATTTATCCACATCTAGGCCAACAGATCTCTGGGGGATAAGGAGAGGTAATGGGTAAGTACCCCTTATGACTGGCTGGGAACTCCAGCTATGGTGGGGCCAACTGGTGAAGGGGAGAATGGCAGGTTTCTACTTAACTTCCCTAAGGCTACACATTGTCCAAGAGCCTGTACTGACATTCTCACTCATATCAGATGTTAGGAGCAGTAGACTCTAGACTCTATGCTCCTTCTGCCCCCAAATAATAAGTGGGTGTATTTTCTCTGACCCTGAAGTGATTTCACACAACGCCTCCTAGAAACTATAAATCCTGTCCCAAAACTCAGCAGGACAGAAAGGCAAAGAAAAACACCCTGACCTGCTGACCTTCCTCTCCGGGGGTTTGATACCATCTGTCTCTCCTGTCTGAGATCTCAGGTGCCCTTGTCAGCCAGCCCTGTGGCACAGACTGTCTACTGGAGGGAAGAGGGGGCTGGCCAAGAAACTCCCCTCCAGCACCAAATGGGCCTCTTCTGAACTGATATAGTAACTTAGCTCTCCTCATTCTGATGCAATCTCTAGACCAGGCACATTTAAAGTGACTCATCATCTATTTCCATTCTCCTTCAAGTATATTCTTGAGGTTTCCATCCTACTCCCTTGGCCCTTCTTTCTCAGTCTCTCAAAGAATCCTCTTTATCCATCTGATAAATGTTGGAGGACCCCAAGGATCTATCCTCAGCTCATTGCTCTTCTTACCACCCCAACCCTTAGCTGCACCTGCTTTGCAAAGGGTTAGAGAAGACCCAGCTGCAACATTGCCAGAAAGAACCAGTGCCAGAGTTTGGGCCCTGAAAGAAACCAGGAATCAGAGGAAGCAGAGGTGGGGCTGAGATGAAGTTCTCACAGTTATGCTTCATTTTGGGGGTGGGGAACGGTTGCTTAGTGCAACCAGATCCTCAGGCCCCATCCAGGAGAAGTCTTGATTCCTTGGTTTGGGGTTGCAATACAGGCATGCGTAGTTTGAAAAATCTTTTCTAAGTGATGTTCTATTACTAACCCTTTATGTTTGGAAACATCAAAACCTACAAAAAGCTGTAAGATGAGTACAATAGGTACCCATATATGCTTCATCCAGTTTCACCAATTATTAATATTTTGCCATCTTGCTTTATGTCTCTACCTAGCACACAACTAAAACTGTGTATATAATTATTGTATTAAAAAATAATCATTATTTTACTGAACCATTTGAAAGTTAGTTGCAGACATCATGATCCTCACCCCTACATATTTCAGTGTGTGTCTCCTAGGAACAAGAACTTTCTTCCACATTAAATTCCTATTCAATTTCCCTTACATATCCCAATAATGGCCTCTATAGACATTTCCTTCAATCTTATCCAAAATTCATATACTGTATTTAGCTATCCGTTAGTCTCCTGTAATCTAGAAGAGTTCTGCAGCCTTTTTGCTCGTCTTTCATTACACTGACATTTTTTTGGTAGTTTTTTTTAGTAGTTTTTCAGAATGCCTGAGAGATTTTGATCCACAGCAACATTTGAGAACTGCTTAAGGAGCACTTTGATTTGGAGAGGACATAACCCAGTCAATGAACTGAAAGGCAGGCCTAATGCCAAAATGGAGGGCTTGGAGTTGTACAAAAACTGGAAGGAGGTCAGGAGTGAAGTGGGTAAGGGTGGAAGCTGGGAAGGTTGGATGGATCAAAGATATAAGATCACAGCAACTATTCTTCCTGTGGTTACAAATACTGAAATCCATCCAGCAGTGAGCTGCATGGTGATTCCTTCTGACCTTTCATCTGTCTCCCATGCACAGCCGGGTGGTAACTTGTTCAGGGTCACACAGCTAGTAAGTGGGGTATCAGAATTTGAATCCAGAAAGTTCTGGCTCCAAAGCCCTCACTTTTTAAAACAATAATTTTTTAAATTATTATTCAATCAAATTGACTTTTTTCTTTTGGTTTACAGTTCTATGAATTTTGGCCCATGTATGGATTCATGCAACCACCACTGCAATCAGGATACAGAACAGGTCCATCACCCCAAACACTTGCCTCTTGGTATCCCTTTATACCACTCCCATATCCCTTCCACACCTATGGAGATTGCTGCTACTTTAATTTTGTGCCTTCTGCAGGCTGCTTTTCCAATGTCAGCTAGGGTTTTTAACATTTTTCACCGTTAAGTGGATCTTTCCTAACAATGGCCAACCAGCAGTGAGTTAGTTGGGTCTTGCGAGATGGAGAAGGAGAATTTCACTTAGTTTCACTCAGTTCTAAGTCTTCTTTATGCTAATAAGAATCAGTTCAATGCATGCATCGGTCAAGGGTAAACCCTTATTTTTCAGTACTTCTTGGTTCTCTGGGCTAGTAATAACCCAGGTCCTGGACTGTGCTGAAACTTGAGCCAAGTGGAATAGGAAAAAGGGAGGAGGAGATAGAGACTAAAACAAAGCAATGTATTTGGTTCCCTTCATCTTAGAGCTGCAGGTCCATTGAACTGAGGGGAAGATTCAAGTTCAAAGTTTTGGCTCCTGCCGTTTTCCATTCTGTGATGCTCTTTGCCCCTGCCGTCACCACCACTGTGGGCCTACCTGGTAGCGGGATTGCGGGGAACAAGAAAAATGATGAAAAAAAAGGTAGCCATGTATTTCCTTACAACAGCCTTGAGCCCCAGGGAAAGGAAAACGTTTGATATTAAAGAAAAAACATCTTGGATGAAACAAAGTGAAAAAATATTTTTCCCAGATTGAAAAAGAGATTCCCCTAATATAAGAGGAGAAGAGAAAGAATGGCAGAGCCTGGCCTGGCTTCTGAGAAATGTGCAGAGAAGGCCCCAAAAAGAAGTAGTGAGGTGGGGGGATCTAGGTAGTTGAGACCAGAAGCAAAAGTTTTCCACAAAAACATCAGAGTGCTGCCAAACCTGAAGGGCCCTGCAGAGGGGCCAATAGAGATCTCATTATTAACCAGAGTGAACCACGCTTGATGACCACCATTTCATACCCCATGCCCTGGTGAGTATATAACACCAGAAGTCATGCACAACTATGAGTGAAGGGTCCCCAAATAACCAACGTTGAGTTTCTCTCCAGACTTAGGGGAATTGGGAACTCAAAATGGAATTAACTCTGATTTATAAAGAGATGTGATAGTTCTTATCCATATGAGTTGTGGACTAAGGCTCAGACCTCCCATACTGGTCTGGTATTCTCCAGGGCTCCTACTACATATATAGCATCTTTGTGAAAATGAGAAAAACAGGCACTGCCTCTGGGCTGACCAATTAGGAAAAGGCCTACTTTCCCCCTGAGCTGGCAGCATTGGGCCAGAGTGCTTGGCTTGATAAGTGGAATGTGGACTATATTTCAGCCCCCATTCATGCTCCCAGTGCCATATACAACCTGCACTGCTATGCATAGCAATCCTAAATGGCCCCTGTCCCAATGCACCTTTCCTGTAACCACCAGCAGTCTTGCTCTGAAATACACACCAGCCCCTGACACTGCCCTGCTTAAAGCCCTTTAGTGGCTCCCTTTTGCCTAGATCTGCACTAAAAAATACAGTTGACACTAGTCACATGCAGCTCTGGAGCACCTGAGATGTGACTAGTTTGAATTGAGATGCGCTATATATGTAAACTATATACCATATTTCAATGACTTTGTAATTCAAAAAATAGTGTAACGTATGTCATTGATAATTGTATTGATAACAAAATAATATTCTGAAATATTTGGTTAAAAAATATTAGAGCTTATTTTACCTGTTCCTTTGTTTCTTTCTTTTAAACATAGTTTTCCTTCTGTTTTGTTATTCTTTTAAATATTTATTTTGAGAGAGAGATAGAGCGCAGGCAGGAGACGGACAGACAGAGAGAATCTCAAGCAGGTTTCACACTGTCAGCAAGAGCCCAATGCAGGTCTCAAATTCACAAACCATGAGATTATGACATGAGTTGGATGCTTAACCGACTGAGCCACCCAGGTGCCCCTATTATTTTTTTTATTTGAGAGCGAAAGCGATAGCGTGCACATGAGTGAGGAAGAGGGACAGAGGGAGAAAGAGAGAGAGAGGGAGACAGAAAGAATCTTAAGTAGGCTCCACGCTCATTATGTAGCCTGATGTGGGGTTCGATACCATGACCCTGGGATCATGACCTAAGCCAAAATCAAGAGTCACCCAGGTGTCCGTATTTTTTTTAGTGTGGCTACTAGACCATTTAAAAGTGTATATACAAGGCAACTGAGTGGCTCAGTCAGTTAAGCATCTGACTTTGGCTCAGGTCATGATCTCAGGATTCATGAGTTGGAGTCCTGCATCAGGGGGGTGTGAGCCCCACTTTGGGTGAGCCGCGCTTCTCTTTCTCTCTATCTCTCTGCCCCTCCTAGGATTCTCTCTCTTCCTCTCTCTCTCTGCCCCTCACTCACTTGTGACTTCTCTCTCTCCAAAATAAATAAATAAATAAAATAAAATTTCATATGTGGCTCACATTATACCTTCAATGAACAGTGCTGGCCTAAGTAAAAGTCAAACTCGTGATTTTCACATGAAAGCACATTATATTCATGTCTTTGCTTCTTATATAGCCTTATCTACTCTCTACTCTTCCTCCTTTATCCTCACCACTCCCAACGCATACATACACACGCTCCTTCACCTGGCACTGCAGCCATTCTAAATCCCTTAGCATTCTCTTTTTACCTTTTGCATGTGCATAACCTTTTCTTTTCCTTTTCTCAAATGCACTTGTCTCCCTTGAGTCTTAGGTTCCTCATGTGTAAACTTAAGAAAGAGCCATAGATAACCTAGCATTCCTCCCAGGCCAGTGGTTTTATACTTTGGCCCTAGAGAAGCATACGGTGGCATGGACAGTCCAACAGTCATTTACCTTTGCCTTCAATGTGAGAAAATAGTATACACTATGCATTGGTGGCCTTACTGCATGCCGAGATCTGTTCCAATTGCTCTCTGTGCCACTTAATCTCATCAGTAAATCCTATGAGATGGGTACTGTTGTTATCCCTGTTGTACAGATGGGAGAACCTAAGTTCAGAGAGGTTAAGTGATTTGCCAAGATTACTAGGGACTTTAAAGATCATGCTCTTAATATGTATACTATGTCCGAGAAGCTGGGAATTGATGGCACTTTTGATTGAAAAAATCCACACAGAGAAATAATGACTCAAGAGAAAGATGGCAAGCAGCCCAGACCTTTTATCCTGTTTTGCTCTTTCAACATTCAGCTGCTTTGTCTCTGACACTGGCAGATAGTAGTCTTCCTCCATCACTGTCTGACCTTCTTCCAGGTTTATATTCCCATAAAAGCTCAATTATGAAGAATCAGCCTGTAACTCAGGACCACTGTCTGTGGACACCATTGAATGCTCCCTCTTCACCTTTGCTCAACTGTCCCAAGAGTCCAAAAGCTCTGGCCAACAGAGGATCCTCAGTATTCCTCAGGGACCTCTCTTTAGGTTTAGGGATTTCCTGATTCTTCTGGAATTAGGTTGCCTTACCAGCAAGAAATACGTTTTCCTAATAATCGCACCAAGTCATAGGTACATATGGAGGAAATATGCAAACAAAAAACCAGAAGCATACAGGGACCCTGGGTTACTCAGTTGATTAAGCATCTGACTCTTGATTTCAGCTCACAGTTTGTGAATTCAAGCCTCAAATTGGGCTCTGTGCTGGCATTTCCTGTCTCCCTCTCTCTCTGCCTATCTCTGCCTCTCTCTCTCTCTCAATCTCTTTCAAAAATAAATAAAGATTTTTTAAAAAGGGACAGAGGCATATCCATGCCAATTTGTTCTTTCATACACTCATACTTTTCTTTCTAACATACACACTCATACTTACCAAAAAAACTTATTTTAGAAACAATAGCAACATTAAAAAGGAGTTAGGGGGTGGAAATCCTCTTAGGCAATTTAGTAGAAAGTCTATGGGATCTGTCACAGCTGGGTTCCACAAGCAGCTTTGTCATGTGACCTTGAGCAAGCTAGCTTCTCTGTCTGAGCCTTCTGATAAACTGTCACATCCCCTTAATCCTTTCACTTCCCCACAATTTCTCTAACTGGCTAACCCCTCTGCTTTGAATTCTTCTATAAACCCAGAAATTCAGCTTGCTTTTCTCCTTCAGGAGTTGTTAGCCTTTGCTATTTGCCTTGGGGTTCAGCTTGCCCAAGATTGAATAAGGTGTGGGATCCAGGCCTGCAGGTCCCTCTTCTTTGCTGCCCGCTAAGACAAGGGGCCATAACCTGGCACCTGGACATTTTTATTAACCTAGTACTTTTCATGTTTTTCTTTCAAAGGTTTTGCTGTTGGCCCCTTGAGGAAAACAGAGGGATTAATGAAAGTAACCAACACTGGGATATTGACACAATTTCCAGAATCTTAGAAAGTTCTGAGTCCATGTCCCTGTTGTTCTGTCCCTGTGTCTCTTGCTGGATGCTACTTTGAAGCCCCAGAAGCCTTCTGTACAATTTTCTGTCTCAGGATGAAGCTCATTTTTTCTCTCATGTTGTCACTGACTAGCTGTATAATCTTGAGCAAGGCATTTACCTTTAGTCTCCGTGGACATAATACCTCCTATTACCTATTTCCCCTCACTCTTCTTCTTTTTAAGCTTTCTCTCTTTCATTATTCCCCTCATGTGGAGCACTCTATCCAACTCCCATTCCAGTCTTAGTACTGCTGGCAACTTAGTCTTAGGGTGTCAGCTTAAGTAGCCCCTCCTCAAAGAGGCCTCTTTGTATACCAAGTCTAAAATAAACCCTCTGCCCTCTTGCTTTCTCTTGGTATATATTCTTCCTACCAGTTATCACAAATTGCAATTAAGGATTTACTTGTTTGCTCAGTTTTTATCTGTCTCAGCCCCAGACTGAGGCCTTGAGGCCTGGTACCATATGTCTTTTTCTCTATCTGGGTACCTGCACAGAGATGGAAGCCACTGACACAAAACTGCTGTGGCTAAACCCCAGTCAATGGGGCACATTTATTTTCTATTACATGGGCTGTCTCTGGCCCCCACATATAGTCCAATTTTCATCAAAGATTTATTTTTTATTTTTTTATTTTTTTTTAAATTTTTTTATGGTTTTTATTTATTTTTTGAGAGACAGAGACAGTGAGAGCAGGGGAGGATCAGAGAGATGGAGACACAGAATCCGAAGCAGGCTCCAGGCTCCGAGCTAGCCATCAGCACAGAGCCCGACGTGGGGCTTGAACCCACAAACCGTGAGATCATGACCTGAGCCAAAGCCGGATGCTTAACCAACTGAGCCACCCAGGTGCCCCCTTTTTTATTTTTTTTTAAATTTGGGAATAGAATCTACTGAAGATGTGGAGAGACTGGGGGAAGGGTCATGCTTTCTTATCTCTCCCAAGCTGCTTGTCTCTTCTCTTCCAGTGCTATGAACCGTATCCTGTGTTCTCGCCACACTCCAAATTCCTCTTTCTCTACTATCAAAATTTCCCCTCACCTCACTTTTGCCTCAATTTTATGCCCTCAGGAGCCTTTTTTTTACTTTCTGTCCAGATAATTATGTATTAAGGAACATTACTGACAAAGGTCAAACAAAGCCTCCTTTGTTGTCTCCCCCCGTCCCATTTTCCCTACTCCCACCAGAGGCAAACAGTATTGTGAGTTTGGTCTATAAAATTTGGATCCAAGATTGGCTTCCTGAGGACAATGACTCTACTCTTTCATCCTTCAGATCCTTTGCCCCAAGCATGGGCCTCAGTAAGTCTGTGATGAATGAAGGGAGGAATGGACTTTCTGTTCTGTCTTGAACACTGATTATTATTTCACTTCCCATTGGGAGGCTCTCCTGTGAGGGGTACATGGGCAGTGCCAGCCCTGGAGGTGCTTTTGATATGAAAGAGGAGATTTAAAAACATGCAGAAGACAAAATATTCTCTTGGCCATGTGATGGAGCCAGCTAGCACTGTCTGAGTTCAGAGGAAAGACTGCAGCAGGCCCAGGAGGCCTCATGGCTGAGGTAGGATTTAGTTGCACGTTAAAGAAATAAAGGTCTTAATTAATCAGAGAGTGGATAAGGAGAGTATTAGACGTAGTAAGCAATTCAAGCGAATATGAGGAAGAAGGGATACAAATGCTGCCCAGGGCACATCAGTGTGTCTAGTAGGTTGCTCCCTGACATACCATCATCTATATTAGCTGACAGTCTACTTCTTGGGTCCCCAAGGCAGCCTATTATACTAAAGCAGCTTTTCTGGTCACTTTTTTGGGAGTTGTGAAGGCTACCTCATAGATTGACAGTTTTATAAATATCCCTAAATTGTATTCTGGATATATTTATTATATGAACCCAATGGATGTGCATGGTGGTATATGATGGGCTGCTGCATAGGTAAGGCCTATCCAGAACTTTTTGTCGCTGTATTACTTTATATTCTATTTAACAAACACTTTAAATAACATTTACTCATGCTGGACATTGTTCTTAAGACTTTAAAATATTAACTCAGTAACAAATACCAATATCACTAATAAATGACCTATGAGGTAAGTGCTATTATTATCCTCATTTTAGAGCTGAGTAAACTGAGGCACAGAGGAATTAAATAACTTACTCTTGGTCACACAGCTAATAAGTAGAAGAACTGGGACCCAATCAACTCTTTTTAGTTTTTAATTTTATTTTTTTAATTTAAATTTTACTTAGTTAACATATAGCACAATATTGGTTTCAGGAGTAGAATTCAGTGATTCATCACTTACATAAAACACCCTGTGCTCATCACAGCAAGTGCCCTTCTTAATACTCATCACCCATCTAACCCATCTCCCACCCACCTCCTTCCAGGAACCCTCAGTTTGTTCTCTACCATTAAGAGTCCCTTGTGGTTTCTTTTCCTCTCTTCTTTCCCCTCTACCCCATCACATGTTCATCTGTTTTGTTTCTAAAATTTCACATGAGTGAAATCATCTAGTATTTGTCTTCCTCTGATTGACTTATTTCACTTAGCATAATACATTCTTGCTCCATTGCAAATGGCAAAAAATTTCATTCTTTTTGATGGCTGAATGATATTCCAGTGTGTGTGTGTGTGTGTGTGTGTGTGTGTGTGTGTGTACACACGCCACATCTTCTTTATCCTTTCATCAGTCGATGGACATTTGAGGTTTCTGCATAGTTTGGCTATTGTTGATCTGAGGCACAGAGAAGCGAAATCATTTTCTCATGGTCACACAGCTAATAAGCTGCACAACGGGGACCCAATCAACTCTTAAGAATTATTCCCTAGTGCCTCTCTCTACAAAAGTCCAGGATAGATGGTTGAATTAAGATCCTATAAATCCTGTTCAAGGAATTGAGACTATTGTTCTTCTTATTTTTTATTTTTTTGAAGTTTTATTTATTTAATTAAGCTCTATACCCCACATTGGTCTCATATTCATAACCCCAAGATTGAGTCACATGCTCCTCTGACTGAGCAAGCCAGGCACCTTTCCACTTTTTTATTTTTTAAAGTTTCTTTATTTATTTATTTATTGAAAGAGAGAGAGAAGCAGAGAGAGAAGAAAAGAGAGAATTCCAAGCAGGTTCTGCGCTGTCCACATGGAGCTCGATGTGGGGCTTGATCTAACAAACTGAGATCATGACCAGAGTCAACTGCTTAACCAACTGAGCTACCCAGGCACCCCCTCTTTTTATTTTTAATAAACTCTTCATTTTAGAATAATTTTAGATTTACATAGAAGTTGCAAAGATAGTACCAAGAATTCATGTATATTGTTCACCCAGTTTCCCCTTACTTTTTAAAAAATCAAATTTATTTAAACAAACAAAAAAATAAAAACCAGTTCACTTATTACTCCTTTCCCCCGACCCCTGCCTCTGGCAACCATCAATCTGTTCTCTGGTTTTACATATGTATGTATGCATGCATGCATTTATTTTATAGATTTCTGGGGCACCTGGGTGGCTCAGTCAGTTAAGCATCTGACTTTGGCTCAGATCATGATCTCGCCCTTTGTGGTTTTGAGCCCTCTGTCAAGCTTTGTGCTGACAGCTCAGAGCTTGGATCCCCCTTCAGATTCTATGTCTGCCTCTCTCTCTCTGCCCTCCTCTGTTCACACTCTGTCTCTTTCTCTCTCAGAGATAAACATTAAAAAAATTTATGGATTCCACATATAAGAGAGATAATATGGTATTTGTTTTTCTCTGTCTGACTTATTTCACTTAGCATAATGCCCTTGAGGTCCATCCATGTTGTTGCAAATGGCAAGATTTCCCTTTTTAAGTAGATTTCACATTTTTTAAAAGTAGGCATCATGCCTAGCAGAGCCCACAGGACCTGAAATCATGACCCTGAGATCAAGATCTGAGCTAAGATCAAGAGTGGGACACTCAACTGACTGAACTACCGAGGTGCCCCAAGATTTCACTCTTTTACATGGTTGAATAATATTCCATTGTATATACCATTGTGGAAAACAGTATGGAGATTCCCCCCAAAATGAAAATTCAGCCATTAAAAAAGAATGAAATCTTGCCATTTGCAATGACATGAATGGAGCTAGAGTATAAGTGAAATAAGTCAATCAGAGAGAGAAAGACAAATACCATGATTTCATTCATACATGGAATTTAAGAAACAAAACAAATGAACAAAGAAAAACAGAGCTAAGAAACAGACTCTTAACCATAGAGAACAAATTGATGGTTACCAGAGGGGAGATGGGGGCAGAGGGGTGAAGTAGGTGAGGGGGATCAAGGAGTACATTTGCCATGATGAGCACCTGGTGATGTACAGAATTGTTGAATCACTATACTGTACACCTGAAACCAATATAACACTGTATGTAAACTATACTAAAATTAAAATTTGTTTAAAGATTTTCAAAAACTAAATTAGAATTACCATATGATTCTGCAATTCCACTTCTGAATATATTTCTGAAGAAAATGAAAACATTAACTCAAAAAGGTATATGCACCACCCATATTCATTGTAGCATTATCTCCAATAGCCAAGATATGGAAGCAATCTAAGTGTCCATTATTGGCTGAACAAATTTAAAAAATATAGTAACTGTAACAATTTTAGAGCATTTTCATCACCTAATGGATAAACCATTTAGCTATCATCCTCCTAATCCCTCATCTCTTTATCCAGTCCTGAGCAACCACTAATCTGTCTTCTGTCTCAATATAATTTCTGTATTCTGAACTTTCAATTGAATGGAATCATTTAGTATGTGGTCTTCTGTGACTGGCTTCCTTCACTTAGCATAATGTTTTCAAGGATCATCCACGTTATAGCATATGTATCTGTACTTCGTTCCTTTTTACAGCTGAATAATATTTCATCATATGGATATGCCACATTTTGTTTATCCATTTGTCTGTTGATGGATATTTGGTTTGTTTTTACCTATGCTGTTGTAAATAATGCTGTTACAAATATTTGCATACAAGTTTTTGTATGGGCACATGCTTTCATTTCTTTTGGATATATACCTACCTAGGAGTGGATTTGCTGGTTGGCAATAGTAATTCTATGTTTAATCATTTGAGGAACCACCAGAATATTTTCCAAAGTGGCTGTACCATTTTAAGCTCCCCCCAGCAGTGTATGAGAGTTCCTGCTTCTCCACATCTTCCATGTCAAAACTTGTTATCTAAATTTTTGGTTCTAGCCATCCTAGCAGATGTGAAGTAGTATCTCATTGTGAATTTCACTGGCATTTCCTTGATAATTAATGATGTTTGAGTATCTTTTCATTTGCTTCTTGGCCATTTGTATATCTCATTTAGAGAATTGTACATTCAACTCTTTGCCAATATTTTGATTGGGTAATTTTTTTATTATGGAGCTAAAAGAGTTATTTATATATTCTAGATATAAGTTTCTTATTATTTTCCTCATCATTTGACTAGGATCCATATCTAGTAGGAAAGTACACAAAGTGGGCCTTTCATTCAAGATTATGGTGTAATAAGTCATAAAAGAGCTTTGAACAGTAAAAGCTGGATATGTGGAGAAAAGACCCAGCCTGGTTTCTCGATTTTCAAGAAGTCTGGTAGCCATGGAATGATTCCAAGGGGAGCTGGCTCTATGTAGCTAGCTGGCTAGCAATGCTTCTCCAGGTAGTTATTAAAATTATTTACCATTTATAAACTTTTATTGAATGGTGCTTTTGTGAGGAAACCCTCACTCTGTGCCTGGTAATTTCAGCTCTTCATCTTGAAACAATCGTGCCACTGTTCAAGAAAAAATTATTCATGACACTTATTAAAGACAGTAAGGCAGACTTTATGCAGGGGGACTGGTAAAATGGGGTTTTACAGTAGAGGAGAGAGATTGGGCTCAACTTGGAAAAGTGGGAATTTGTAGCCCAGAAACAGGTTTGGTGGATTGGTGGTGGTAATGGAAACATCAGGGGTGAAGAGGAGATTCTGGCTAAACTGACCTAACAGGATCATTTAAAAATGTTTAATTGAAGTACAGTTGAACATACAATATTATATTAGTTTCAGGTATAGAATATAGTGATTTGACAATTCTATACATTACAAAATGCTTATCATCATACAAAGGTATTATAATATATTTGACTATATTTCCTATTCTATATGTCTTATCCTTGTGACATTTATTTTGTAACTAAAAGCAAGGTACTTCTTGAAGGCAGGCAGGGTGATCATACATCACCTGAGGGATGGTGGAGGATGAGGAACCCAATCATATATCAAGGGTGATCAGATAGAAAGAATGGGGGATTCTGGCCAAGTGGATTTAGCAAATTTTTGCTAAAATTGGACAATGCAGAGACAAACGCAAGCTCAAAAATCAAAACCTAGTTGAAAAGATAGTTGAGAGGAGCCTGACTACAATTTGGTCAAGGAGAGACTGTCACCAGTCCTCCTACCCCACCCCGTACATTTTTCCCTTCTACTTTTGTGTGGGGAGTAGACCAACAAAGAGGACACACACTACTCGGGCCCACTGTGCCATATTAAGGTTGCTAGGCAAAAACTCCCTCCTGGCCAGGGTGCCTGTACTTCTCCCTATATATTATATATTATGGGCCCCATAGCAAACACTCATCTGCCTGCAGGCTGGATACTGCCAATGGCCAGGAAGAGGCAGCTATGAGGCCTGGTAGAGGAGAGAGAGCAAAGTTGTTCCATTCCATAGGATTTACCAGTGACCAAAGTCATTTTGATGCTGCAGGTGGCTTTTGCCACCTACCCGTTTGTCTATTTTGCAACGTCCATTTTCTGGGTAAAGTGGGCTGGGAGCCCTGAAATGTGGATCACTAGAGCCCCTGAGGAGGTTCTGGCACAGGCAGAGGTTGATCTTTGCATTCCTGGAGCTCATTAGCCCCAGCTATAACCTCACTCCCTCTGTGCTTTCCTCCCAAAGACCTGGATTTCAGAAGACCCCTCTCCATGACCCAAAGGTGAATTTGGGCCCAGACCTTGGCTTAGCTGTGGCCTAGTGAGTGGATATCAGTAGGACGGGGCTAAGCTTGTTTGTCTTGCCCAGAAAGGACTTCAGGCAAATAAGGGCCTCTGGGCAGTCTGTATGCTCCCACTCCTGAAGTGGGAATGCTATGTGCTGCCACATCCTGGGAGATAATTGTGCAGACATAGGTGAAAACAGCAGGCACATTCAGCACAGCATCCTCCCAAAGAACACACACTGCTGCCAGACTACCTCTGTTCAAATTGCAACTCCATTGTAGAGCTGTGTGACTCTAGGAAAGTTACTTTACCTCTCTGTGTCTCAGGTTCCATATTACAGATACCTAACAAAGAGGGATAATAGTTCCTAATTCATAAAGTTGTTGTAAGGGTTGAAATGTCTTGCTATAAGTAAAGCAATGCTTACTGTTGTTTACACTGCGCATGAAAAGGGGAGCAAACATCTTGGTTTTAAGAACCTGGGCCTGGAAACTGCTGATTCCCATAGAGCCACCAGGCACCAAACATCTGGTGTGTGGGCACTTCACTTACACTCACAGTTAATCTTCCCAACAACCCAGTGAAAGCACGTATTATCAGTCTCATTTTGCAGATAGATCTCTTAGCAAGGAAGGGAAAAGAGATGAGGTTAGGTGAGAAGCGAGTGAGTGAGTAAAAAGTCCAGTCTCATGATTTCCTAGCCAGTCCTCCTCTCTACTTCATAGTCTGCAACAGAGAGCTGAGGAAAGAACAATCCCTGAGCAGCAGAATATCAAAAGTATTCTATTTGCCCCTTTCTATGGAGTCAAAGTACAACTCCTTGTGAGGAAAGAACTGTTGGTAAGGAAGGGCCTGCATGGATCCAGAGCTATGTTTTGACTCCTGGTCCCAAAGACTTGTGGGTTTTCCTTGATGTTGGAATTTATTTCCCTCCTACATGAAGAACCCAGGAAACTATCCTACTCTCCTATTAGCTTAACCTGAGTACTATCTGAAGAAAGAAACTAGGTCCTCATTAATCACCAACTCCAACCACTTCACCCTTCCCAACCCTTGCAGACACATGCAAACACTTGACCCCTTGCCCAATGAGAACTTTGATTTTTAAGGAGTAAAAAATCTCTCACCCCACTCCAGACTTGTTGAATAAACGTCCAGTGATTCTCAAAGCAGAAGAAATATTATTCCAGGAGGAAGTGGTCAAGATTAAGAGAGAGTGGTCACCTTGTTACTACATCCCCATATTTTTTTTTTACATTTCTGAGCCCTTCTTACTACTTTCAGACAGAAGTAAGGATCTGCCTTTAATATATAGGAATGGAATCCACAGAAGTTCAGAGGTTAGCTCAGATGAAGAGTAGCAGAAGCCAAGGCTATGAATATTGATTCCCAGATCCCAGTTTTTCCCCTTGTAACTAGGACTTTCCCTAGAAAGATAAATAAATTTGCCTCCTGAGATTACCAGTCAGACAAATTTCAATATGCACTTCATCCTCCACCTGTCACACTCTATGTCAAAACCAAATTAAGACTTCTAGAGTACAAGGACTGAAACATTTGTTTTGATAAACCAGCTACTTGCCAATCAGGTCTTTGCCATCTTTAAATTCATATATAAGCTATCCATGTCTTTACATGTCAATCATTTTTAAATGCTCTGAAGCAAATTAGATGTCATAAGTTAAACCTCTCTTTCTCAGGAAAAAAATGGTTCTAAAGCACATAAATATGAACTTGTGAAATTGAAGTTGGATTCCAAATAAGTTACAGTTTCATTTAAGAAGTAGAGAAGGTAAAAGAGATTAAGAGGCACAAACTCCTAGTTAGAAAATAAGCAAGTCAGGGAGATGAAAAGTACAGTATAGGAAATACAGTCAATAATATTGTAATAATGTTATGTGGTGACAAATGGTGACTGCACTTATCGTAGTGAGCACTGAGTAAAGTATAGAATTGTTGAATCACTATATTATACACCTGAAATTAATATAATACTGTATGTTAATTACACTTCAATTTGAAAAAAAGAAATGGAGGTGCGCCTGGGGGGCTCAGTCAGCTGAGTGTCCATCTCTTGATTTCAGCTCAGGTCACGATCCCAGGGTCATGGAATCACATCTGCCATTGGGCTCCATGCGCATGGAGCCTGCTTGGGATTCTCTCTTTTTCTCTCCCTCTGCCTCTCCCCTACGCACACTCTCTCTCTCTTTCTCTAAACAGAAACAAAAATCACCTGTGAAGAAAAGCACTGGGTATTATATGGAAACCAATTTGACAATAAACTAAAAAAAAAACAAAACAGAAACAAAAATCAACAAACAAAAAAAGAAATGGAAAAGGCCCATTTAATGTGGCTGTGTTTTCCTGGTAATTTTTTTTTTTTAAGTTCTCAAGTAGTCTTTCAAAGAAAATGAGCCAATTTTGCCATGTGAATTTTCATTGCATCTAACATCTAACAGCTAAGGTGCAGTCAGTTCATCCTTTTCTAGGCTTCATATGACCTCTTCAAAAGTCTTCAAACAGTTTCAGAGAAACAGCAGATACATTTCTGTGTCATTATAATCCTTTTCTACATTCATATTCTCAATGTATTTCCACGTTAGGAAAGGACATTCTTCTTGTCCTGTAGTTGAAATTATGATTTTATAACAGGATGACGTTTTAACATTTTTTCCATGGCCAGCAACAATGATAGGCATCTTGTAGGCACATATCTAAGGAGGTTATCTACTTCCATTTCTATAAAGTAAAAATCTCATTATGTGCTGCTGTAAGTTTTTAAAAATTGTTTAATGTTTATTTTTGAAGGAGAGAGAGAGCATGTGCAAGAGAAGCTGCAGAGAGAGAGGGAAACACAAAACCTGATGCAGGCTCCAGCCTCTGAGCTGTCAGCACAGAGCCCAATGTGGGGCTCAAACTCATGGAGATCATGATCTGAGTCAGACACTTAACCAAGTGAGCCACCCATGCGCCCCTGTGCATCTGTAAGTTTTAAAGAAATTGAAAATGACCTCAAATTTTCATTATGAAAGCTTTAGTTTTATAGGCAAGCAAAATACACACCTCTTTTTTTAATGTTAACTTATTTTGTGAGAGAGAGAGAGAGCGAGAGCAAGCGCATATGTGCATGAGTGGGGAGGGGCAGAGAGCAAGGGACAGAGAGAATCCCAAGCATGTTGCACACTATCAGCACAGAGCCCAACGCCAGACTCCATTTCACGAATCTTGAGATCATGACCTGAGCTGAAATCAAGAGTCAGACGCTTAACCCACTGAGCTACCAAGGCACCCCCAAAATGCACTCCTCTTAATCAGTGTTGTGTACAAGGCATGCAGGTCATTTCACAGGTAAGAGCTTTTCATTTTTGTTTGTGAGAAGTTTATAAACTGAATGAAATTTTCAAAATTTACATTTGTAATGTCTGCTGAATATGCAAATAAATGAGTCAAGTCTAGTCTGCTTTGTTTCATGTATTCTGTAATTTCATTAATATCTTCATAGAAATCAAGAAGACAATATGAAACTGCATTCTATAAAAATCAAAGTACGTAATAGCTAGGGGGAATATTATTTTTTCTTTCTTCTTGCTACAATCAGACATATCACCTGGTATATACTGCAGAAAGCATGATCATTGGTAACATCTGACAGAATCAACTGTATGCTATAAGGGACCAGCATCTGTTATCAAAATTTCCCCCTTTTGTTCACCTACAGAACATTTTAGTTGCAACTACTCAATCAGAAATGTAACTTTAGTCAGTTTCATGATGTAATAAAGGGGAATAACATGATAATGTATCTTCATTTGGGTGGTATGCCCAAGTTAAATGAGCAGCCACTGTTTTCAATTGAGTGTTGGCACCTTTGAGGAGACTTTTGATTGACTTAGAAGTACTTGCCAGTGTCCATCCAGGCTTATGTGCTTTCACATATCCTTCTTTATAATGACCAATCACAAATCCTTTTCTCTGTGGTATGCAGTAGGTCCTGTTTGGGTTGTTTACCTCCCTAATCTCGTCGTACATGGTCTTCATCTGTCATTAAAATAACACAGTACTTTAGCCTTCTTCTTTAGTGTCTCTAACATTTGGTATTGTGATGGTTCTCATTTTCCTCATCTGCATTCTTATAAAACATGGTGTTATGGACCGACCTGTGTCCCTCCAAAATTCCTATGTGAAAGCCCTAACTCCCAATAACTCAGAATGTGACTATGTTTGGAGATAGGTCCATTAAAGAGGTGATTAAGTTAAAATGAGGCTATTAGGATGGGCCTAATACAATATGACGATGTTCTTATAAGAAGAAGACACTTGGACACCCAGGGGAACACCATGAGTGTGTGCACACACAAAAAAAGTCCATGTGAGGACACAGGAAGAAGGCTGCCATTTACAAGCCAAGGAGAAAGCCCTCAGAAGAGACCAAACATGCTTACACCTTCCTAGCCTCCAGAACTGTGAGAAAATAAATTTCTGTTGTTTAGGCCATTCAGTCTGCGGTATTTTGTTATGGTAGCCAAGAAGATTGAGCTATATGGTGGCAATATTCATGATGTTAAAAATAAAACCAACACTATTTCAATACAAACAATAACAGTAGATACACAGGCAAAGTCAGACTGTTGATGCTCACAGTTACAACACACTTAAGTTACATAATCAGATGGCATCATTCCGAGTGATACAACAATGAATGATCCATTACTGTGAACCAAAAATCATGCTTGTCCAGATCAGCAATCAGGGGAAAAAACAGCCACAACTACAGAAGGCACCATTATATATCCATTTCACAATAAAAACTGTGTTGTTTTCATCTCCTAATTGGGAGGTCACCATATGGATTTTGTACTCTCCCCCTCCAATCTTCTGTACCTGTCATTGAAAATAGACTTTTCACATCCAAGGGAGGGATTTCCCGGGATTCAGGAGTTTCAGTGCTAAAAATGGAACAGTCCAAGGCAGACCAGGCAGATGGCCATCCTAAGTGGTGTTCCTGGGATGCTGCTGGCAATGTTCTATTTCCTGCCTGAATGGTGGTCCCATGATATTTACTTATTATAATGACTTTTAGCTATATACATGTGTTTTATGCATTTTTATATGCATCTATTAGTTTTCACGATACATTTATTTTATTTATTTTTTTTAAAGAGAGAGAGAGAGAATTGCATGAGTGGAGAAGGGGCATAGAGAGAAGAAGAGAGAGAATCTTAAGCAGGGTCCATACCCAGCATGGAGCATGTGAGATCATGACCTGAACCGAAATTAAGAGTCACATGCTTAACCAACTGAGCCATCTTTTAGATAAACCTATGCCTCTCACTTCCCACCCTATATATGATTCAAAGTAAAATGATACTAAACCATTAAATAATTGGGATAAAAATATAACTTTTTATTTTTCTATGTTTTATATACAATGTTAAGTTGATTTCAACTTTTGTGATGCCTGTTCTTTGCTGTTGCCCTTGACACCTATTTATGTGGATAACACATTATTGCCCTAGGTGAATGACATCACATTACCAGACACAATATTGGCAGGCCTTCTGGATCAGACCTATGTCTTTTGACTTTTATGCCTCCATCACGTAGTTAATGGTTCTTTTCCACTGCACTTTGTGAGTCTCAGTGCTTATCACAATGAATTGTAATTATGTGTTTACTGTGTGGCTCCCAACAGCAGATTGAACTCCTTGTAACAAGAATGGTGCCTTGTGTGTTTCTGCATAATCAGTACTTTGTGGCTGACATTTGATAAACATTTGTTGAATGAATGATGGGCTTCTGTTTAGGCTATCAAATCATCCCTCCCTTGTGGCTTTGTTCTTACAACTGCCTTATAAGACTAGCAATATTGGCTAAATCCAGTAGCTGGCTCTCTCTAACTGAAATCATGTGTTTTGAGCAGCCCCATCAACCTACAATGTAGAGCTGGTATAAAATTCATTTATCTAAGATATGTGTATTGACTGCCCGCTGAGTGTCCTGGCCTGGGGTACAAAGAAGCAAAATCTAAATTGAAAGCATAATCAAATGCTGAGTTTCTGGTAGGGAAAATTGGTCTGTGTGAGTCATTTACTAAACCTTCCACACTGATGGTTCCTGTAAATAACTGTTTAGCATCATCTTTTCTAGCCAAGCAGAGCTGACATTTGTTGAGTCTGATCAATGTTTGAGAATATTCAGACTCCAGAGACATCCTCCTGGGCCCTCCTTCCTCTTTAAGTCTCTTTGCTGATAACTATAATGGATGTTCCTCAACCAAGAAGACTATTATACCATAGTGGGGAGATTGATAGAAAAGTACAAGCAAAGGGAGGGAGATATTGGAACTACACAGAGGTTATTCCTAAGATATCAGACCAATTAGAACTTCCTCAGACAGAATATAAAAAATCCTTGTTTCAGGTGGTGGAGGAAGAGACAACACCAAATGTTTAGAAATAGGCACACTTTTTTTGGCTTATTTCTGCTATATAGGCTAGCTCTCACAACCCTGGATCCTATATGATTGGAGTTTGTTTTCAAAGAACAGAATCCCTTCAAGCTAATTTCAGCAGAAAAATATTTTTATTATAAGTGATAGAATCATTGGTGGGGTGAAGAAAAAGGATTTAGGTAGAGCTTCCAGGAATGTTCCCAAATTCACACCACAGAACTAGGCCATCTATGTGGCCATTACTCCTACCATGAGCAGGAAGCTCCCTATCAAACTGTGGATCCACCACCATAGCAGCTGGTTCCCAGATTGCACCATTTCTGCTATGATCTGTTCCCATAAATGTTTGACCTTGAGTCCTGCCTCTCTCCCCACTTAACTCATTTTAAATTCAAGTCTTGAGCTAGTTCTGATTAGCAGATCCACAGTAGAAGTTATATCCAGAACCCCGGATGCTAGGAAGTGTGAGAAATAAAGCCTCCAAATACAAGAAAGTATTCCAAGCCTCTGAAATACAAGAAAGTACATGATGAGGGGCTTGGAATGGATATTGAGTGAATAATCCAGAAGATCTATCACAGACCCTGATAACTGGAATTGGTCTGGGATTACTTTATCAGTCAAAATACTTCCAATTGCAAGTAACAGCAAAACTCAAACTGGCTTAAACAAAATAGGAAACTGTGGCTCATGTGAACAGAAGTAGAGCTGGCTTCAGATAAGTCTAGGTAAGTCAGTGCTTCCTTAACATCAGCCCCATTCTTGGGCCGGTTTTTCCCTAATAGTCCTAAGATAGCTGTTAGCAGCTCCCAAAGTGGTGTTTTCTTCTTCATGGCTAGAAGAGAGAGTTTGTGTCCCACCCAGCATCCCTAGCAGAAGTTCTATTTTGGACCAGTTTATTTCCTACCCCCATTCCTGAATCAATTACTTTGGCCAAGTGTTAGGTGTTAATTAACTTAGGCCAGGGCTAAGATCATATTTCTGAACCTACCAGTATGGCCAGAGGAAATGTTTGAAGAAACAGAGAAGAATCAGTTCTTTATTTTAAAAGTTCTTATTTTCACAAGTAATGCATAAATACATTCTCATAAAATGTAATAGTTTCTGCCAAGTTGCACTTCAAGGGGGCTCCAATTTACATACCCAACAGTGATGTATGATATCCACTTCTCTTTACCACCAGCACTTGATATTAGAAATCTTATTGAAAATCTAACAGGGAGTATCATTGTTTTTATTTTGACTTTCACTAATCACTATTAAAACTGAATATGTTTTCATATCCGCTTTGGTTGTTTTTATTTCCTAATTTGTGAGTTTCTTATGCATATTTTTCATTCATTTTTTCATTAGGATATTGGTATTTTCTTATTGATTTATAGGAATCACTTTTAGAACAGTAAAACATTTAATATAAACAGTAAAACATTTTCAACCTCTTATAAATTCTAAAACTCAAAACAAGTTCTAAAACTTGTTTTAGAATACATATATAGAATCCCATTCTAAGTTAACTATGGTTTTTATATACATATACAAATATTTCATATCACTTACATGTGTTTTTCCTGAAAGACTTGTTAACAACTAGGTCCAAAGATCATGTGTTAAACTTCATGCAAGACATTTGTATTAATTTTTTAATGTTTATTTATTTTTGAAAGAGATAGCGTGTGAACAGGGGAGGGGCAGAGAGAGAGGGAGACAGAGGATCTGAAGCAGGCTCTGCATTGACAGCACAGAGCCCAGTGTGGGGCTCAAACCCATAAACTGTGAGATTATGACCTGAGCCAAAGTCAGATGCTTAACCAACTGAGCCACCAAGACATCCCCGTATTAATTTTTAATAAAAATCTAAATAAAGCAAAAATAAAATCACAAACTGCCACAAGTGGCATGACTTATGTCATCATCCAAAATGTGCTTTATATTTTGCATTAATTTATAACAATCTCAAAAACTTAAACATTTATTCCCTGTACATCAAAATCTAAATGGGCCCTTCCTTTCTACCTACTGGCCCTGAAGCTTTATCCCCTCCTATGTCCCACAGTAGAAAAGAAAAAACAAAATATACTGCTTCATTTTACCTTCTATTCCCCAAAGGCCAAAAGAACACTTTTTTTCAAATTGAAATCTTACACTAAGAAGTTTGATGGAAAGATGAGTTTCCCAGTCTCTACCAAACTTAATTTAATGCATAATATATACACAGTTCTGACCTGGGCATTCATTTCTAAGGGATTCATAACCCAAACTCTTGTAGTACTGTTTCAGATTGAGAACTAATGGAAAAAGTGACTGCACTAGAAACAAAACTGAGGCAATCAGTTATTAACTCTGAAGTTGTATATCAGGACTTACACACTCAAATGCCTAATTGAGGCTACATGGGTTACCTAAATGAATGATGCCAGTTAGGTAAAGCTCTCCTGTGCTGAACTACCAGGCTCGGGCCCTGTATTAACAAGGCAAGAACTATTTACCTCCAAGCTTGCTAGGTGGCAATATGGGCCCAATGATATCATGTCTTCCAACATTTCAGGGAAAGACAGAAATGTGAATTTATATGTGAAATCTTCAGATTTTTTAAACATTGGCAGCTAATTTTAGAAAATATTTTAAAATACTTTCTAAGCCAAACAAACAAAAAACATGTCTATAGGCCTCCATGGCACAAGAACAGCCAGTTCTGAACTTTGCTGTATAGTGCAGTGGTTAAGTATGTGGACTAAGTATAAGAAAGACCTAAGTTCAAGGCTATACTTTCTACTCCTTTATAACAAATTTCCATAAGCTTAGCAGGTCAAAACAACACCTATATATTGTCTCATGATTTCTGTGGGTCAAGACTTTGAGTACAGGTTAACTGAGTCTCTACTCAGGGTCTCACCAGGCTGAAATCAATGCATTGGTTGAAACTATGATCTTATCGAAGGTTCAGAATCTTCTTCCAAGGACACTGGTTGTTGGCAGAATATACTTTCTCTTCATTGTAGGGCTGATGTTCCTGTTTTCTTTCTAGCAGTCTGCCAGGAACTATTCTCAGTTCTCAGGAGCCATCTTTAATACGCCTGCTTGCCATTTGGCCCCCTCCACAGGCTCTCTTACAAAATAGCAGCTTACTTCTTCAAGTCCAACAGTGGATTATCTTTTTTAAGAACTCATGCAATTAGACCACGCCAACCCAAGACAATCTCCATTTTTATTAATGCAACACGAACTGAATAAGGACCTTAATTAAAGTGGCAAACTTCTTAATCTTTGCCATATAGACTAACCTAATTATAGGAGTGATATCCTGTCATGTTCACATGTTTTGCTTGTACTCACGGAAAAAGGACTATTTAAGAGGTGTACATCAGAAGCGGGAATATTGGGGGCTATATTCTTTGTTCCTTAAATTGGATAATCTCTATCAGTCTATCTTCAAATTTATTGATGCTTTTTTCCTGCTAGCTTACAACTACCCTTACTTTTATTTTTATTTTTTTATTTTATTTTTTATAATAGTTTATTGTCAAATTGGTTTCCATATAATACCCAGTGCTTCTCCCCACAAGTGCCCCCCACCATGACCATCACCCCCTCCCTCCCTCCCCCTTCCCCTTTCCCTTCAGCCCATGGTTCCTTTTCAGTATTTAGTAGTCTCCCTTGATCTGTGTCCCTCACTCTCCCCTGCTGTCTTTCCCCCTTCCTCTCCCCATGGTCCCCTGCCAAGTCTCTCCTCTTAGACCTATGAATGCAAACATATGGTATCTATCCTTCTCTGCCTGACATAAGGCCCTCTAGTGAACTTTCCATTTCAAATTTTATACTTTTCAATTCCAGAATTTCCATTAGTTCACACATAAATATGTATATAATTTCTACCTCTTCATTGATATTCTCTATTTGATGATACATTGTCATCATGCTTTTCTTTTTTAAAATTTTTTAAATATTTATTTACTTTTGAAAGGGAGAGAGACAGAGAGAGAGCAGGGGAGGGGCAGAGAGAGAGACACACAGAATCCAAAGCAGGATCCAGGCTCTGAGCTGTCAGCACAGAGACTAATGCTGCGCTTGAACTCACAAACCATGAGACCATAACCTGAGCCAAAGTCGGATGCTCAACCAACTGAGCCACCCAGTCACCCCTCATCATACTTTTCTATAGTTCTTTAAGTATGGTTTCTACTATCTCCTTGAACATCTTTAAAATATCTGCTTTGAAGAACAAACAAAACCCAAAATCAGCAGAAAAAACAAAATGCTAAAGATTAGAACAGAAATAAGAGATATCAAAACTATAAAAGATAATAGAACAGGTCAATGAAACCAGGAGCTGGTTCTTTCAAAAGATCAACAAAACTGATAAATCTCTATCCAGATGTATAAAAAAGAAAGAGGACTCAAATAAACAAAATCAGAAATGAAAGAGAAGAAATAACCACCAACAACACAGGAATACCAATGATTGTAAGATAATATTATCAAAAATTATATGCCAACAAATTGGACAACCTAGAAGAAATAGATACATTCCTAGAAACGTGCAACCTACCAAAACTGAAGCAGTAAGAAATAGAAAATTTGGGCAGACACATTACCACCAATGTAATTGAATCACTATTTAAAAAACACTCCCCCCCCCAAAAAAAAAGTCCAGGACCAAAAGGTTTCACAAGTGAATTTTACCAAGCATTAAAAGAAGACATAATACCTATTCTTGTCAACCTTTCCCAAAAATTAGTAAAGGAAGGAAAACTTCCTAACTCATTATATGAAGCCAGAATTATCCTAATACCAAAACCAGATAAACACACTACAAAAAAAGTACAGGTAATAATCTCTGAAATATAGATGTAAAAATTCCAAACAAAATGTTAGTAAACAGAATGCAACAATACATTTTAAAAAGTGGGATTTATTCTTGAGATGCAAAGGTAGTTCAATATTTGCAAATCAATCAAAGTGATATATCAAAAAAACCATATGATCATTTTAATATGCAGAACAAGCATTTGACAAAGTACAACACCCATTCATGATAAAAACACTCAACAAAGCAGGTTTACAGGGAACATGCCTCAATATAATAAAGGTCTCATATGAATATCCTGAAGCTAATATCCTACCTCTTTGACACCAGGCATAGCAACTTCTTATACATGTCTCCTGAGGCACGGGGAACAAAAGCAAAGGTAAACTATCAGAAGTACATCAAAATAAAAAGCTTCTGCACAGTGAAAGAAACAATCAACAAAACTGAAAGGTAATCTATGGAATTGGAGAAGATAAATTTCCAAATGACATATCTGATAAAGAGTTCATATACGAAATATATAAAGAATTCAAAAACCAAAAATAAATAATCCTCAACACTCGAAAAACAAATAATCCAGTTAAGAAAATGGGCAGAAGACATAATGGACATTTTCCAAAGAAGACATACAGATGGCCAATAGACATATTTAAAAAATGCTCAACATCACTGAGCATCAGAGAAATGTGAATCAAAACTACAATGAGTCATCACCTCACACCAATCAGAATGTCTAAAATTAACAACACAGGAAACAACAGGTGTTGGCAAGGATGCAGAGAAAGGGAACCCTCTTACATTGTTAGTAGCAATGCAAACTAGTGCAGCCACTCTGGAAAACACTATGGAACTTCCTCAAAAATTTGAAAGTAGAACTACCTTATGAGCCAGCAATTGCACTACTAAGCATTTACCTGAAGGATGTAAAAATATATATACAATGGAATATTACTCAGCCATAAAAAGAATGAAATCTTGCCATTTGCAATGACATGGATGGAGCTAAGACATGCTAAGGTCAGACAGAGAAAGACAAATACCATATGATTTTACCCATATGTGTAATTTAAGAAACTAAACAAACAAATATAGTGGGTGGGGGAAAAGAGATGCAAACCAAGGAACATATTCTTAAGTATAGAGAAAAAACTGATGGTTACCAGAGGGGAGGAGGGGGAGATGGGTTAATTAGTTGATGGGTAATGAAGGGGGGCATCTATTGTGATGAGCACCAGATATTGTATATAAGTGTGGAATCACTAAATTCTACACTTGATGCTATTATTTCACTCTATGTTAACTAACTGGAATTTAAATAAAAACTTAATTTAAAAATCAAGTACATAAAAACTTTAAAAAATAATAAAATACTAAAAAAAGAAAAATTGGAGGTATCACAATACTGGACTTCAAATTATATTACAAAACTGTAATTATCAAAACAGTATGGTACTGGCACAAAAAATAGACACAGATATCAATAGAACAAAATAGAAAACCCAGAAATGGGCCCACAATTATATGGTCAATGAATCTCGACAAAGCAGGAAAGAATATTCAATGGGAAAAAGACAGTATCTTCTTCTGATAGTGTTGGGAAAACTGGACAGCTACATACAAAACAATGAAAGTGGACCATTTATTTTCTCCATACACAGAAATAAACTCAAAATGCATTCAAGATTTAAATGTAAGATGTGAAACCATAAAAATCCTAGAAGGGAGCACAAGCATAAATTTCTTTGACATCAGCCATAACAATATCTTAATACATAGGTTTCCTGAGGCCAAGGAAACAAAAGCTAGAATAAACTGTTGGGACTACATCAAAATAAAAAGTTTCTGGATAGCAAAGCAAACAACTAACAAAACTAAAAGACAACCTACTGAATGAGAGAACATACTTGCAAATTACATATCTGATAAAGGGCTCGTATCCAAAATATATAAAGAACTGATAAAACGCAACACACAACGAAAGAAAGAATCTAATTAAAAGTGGGATGAGGGCATAAACAGAAATTTCCCCAAAGAAGACATCCAGATGGCCAACAGACCAACATGACATGGTGCTCAACATGACTCATCATCAGGAAAATGTAAATCAAAACCACAATGTGATATTGCCTCACACCTGTCAGAATGGCTAAAATAAAAAACTCAAGAAAGAATAAGTGTTAGTGATGATGTGGAGGGACAGGAACCCTCATGCACTGTTGGTGGGAATGCAAACTGGAGCGGCCACTATAGAAAACAATATGGAGATTCCTCAAAAAGTTAAAAATAAAACTACCCTGCGATCCACCAATTGCACTACTGAGTATTTACCCAAAGAATACAAGAACACCAGAACACTAATTGAAAGGGATACATGTACCCCTATGTTTATAGCGGCATTATTTACAATAGCCAAATTATGGAAGCAGCCCAAGTGTCCACTGATAGATGAATGAATAAAGAAGATGTGATGTGTATATGTAAATATAAATATATATATAATGGATAAAGAAGATGTGATATATATATATATCATGTGATATATATACATATATATATTAGAATGTTATTCAGCCACAAAAAAATGAAATCTTGATATTTACAACAACATGAATGGAGCTAGAGATTATAATGCTAAGCAAAATAAGCCAGTTAGAGACAAATACCATATGATTTCACTCATATGTGGAATTTAAGAAACAAAACAAATGAACAAAGGAAAATAAAACAGACACCAAAAACCAGACTCTTAACTATAGAGAACAAACAGATGGCTACCAGAGGATGGGGTGGGTGGAGTGATGGGTGAAATGAGGATGAGGATTAGGAGTACACTTATTTTGATAAACACAGAGTAATCTATGGAATTGTTGTATCACTATATTGTACACATGCAACTAATATAGCACTGGAATTAAAATAAAATGTAGATAGGTAGATAGATAGAAAGATAGAATAGCTGTTTTGAAGTCTTTGCTAAGTCAACATCTAGGCTCACTCAAAGCTGTTTCTATTGCCTGCTTTTAACCCTATGTAGTTAACACTTTCCCATTTCTTTGCAATTCTCATAATTTTTGTTGAAAACTGGATATTTTGTTTTATTTTCATGTATTTTTTATTTTGAGAGAGAGGTGGGGGGAGAGACAGAGACAGAGACAGAGAGAGAGACAGAGAAAGAGACAGAGAGAGAGAATCATAAGCAGGCCCCATTCTCAGCATGGAGCTCGCAGGGCTTGATCCTACAAAGCCACTAAGCCTTGAAAACTGGATATTTTATTTTTTTATTTTTTAAATGTTTATTTTTTGAGAGAGACAGAGATAGAGTGCAAGTGGGGGAGGAGGAAAGAGAGAGACAGAAATAGAGAGAAAGACAGAGACAGAGATAGAATCTAAATGGTCTCTGAGGTGTCTACACAGAGCCCGACAGGGCACTTGAACCCACGAACCGTGAGATCATGACCTGAGTCAAAGTCGGACACTCAACCAACTGAGCCACCCAGGCACCCCAAAAACTAGATATTTTAGATAATATGTCGTAATACATCTGAATTCTGATTCCCACCCCCACAGCTGTGTCATGCGGTTTGTTTGTTCATTTATTTATGACTTGTTTGGATTCATTTTGTAGAGTCTGTCTCTCCTGCAGTGTATAGCTGCTGATGCCTGCTTAGGTGTTTGTTTGCTTGTTTGTTTTTTAAATTATCATTTTTATTTTTAAGCCTGATTTCATAGAGGCTACCACTGAGTGAGCATAGCTTAATGGTCAGCCTATAATTGATCAGAAATTGTGCTTAAATACTTTTAGCCACTAAGACTGCCACCCTTTGCCAATCAGTCTGCTGTGGTTTGAGGAACACATTTGACGTTCGGTGAGTTTACTAGTCTGCTCAAGCTTTTATTTTCTTTGTATGCAAAACTTTATATTCATCCTGGGATAAGTATATAGTTAGGGCCCTGTCTAGTCTCTTTGGGGCACTTATGCAGCTTTGTGCAAATACACAGCCTGACAGACCACCAGGAATCTGTGAAAGCCTACTATGCCTATCTTGTTCCTCAGCTCTCCCTGTTAAATTTCTGATTGTTCTGCCAAGCTGTTCCTTCCTCCAGCCTGTACAGAGACCTCAGATAACTTGAGATATTTGTCGAATTCCCATTGCTATATCCAAGACTCCACATTTTTTCATAAATAACTGCTTCTCAATTTGTTGTATGCCTTTGGTCACCTTTCTAGATTCCCTAAGGGGTTGTTTCGGACAATCTAAGTTTTATCATTTTTTTAATGTAAGGAGATTGTTTTCCAAGCTCTTTGGCCAGCCATTCTGAAAGTCTCTACAATTCTTTATTAATTGCTGTACAAGATTCTTTTTTTCTCTTTAGTTATTTATTTTTAAATTTGTAATAGTTTAGTGTCAAATTGGTTTCCATATAACACCCAGTGCTTCTCCCCACAACTGTCCCCTTTCATAACCATCACCTCTTTCCCCCCTCTCACTCCCTCCTCAGTCCTCAGTTTGTTTTCAGTATTCAATAGTCTCTCATGATTTGTGTCCCTCGCTCTCCCCAACTCTCTTTCCCCCTTCCCCTCCCTATGGTCCTCTGTTAGGTCTCTCCTGTTAGACCTATGTGTGCAAACACATAGTATCTGTCCTTCTGTGCCTGACTTATTTCGCTTAGCATGACACTCTCGAGGTCCATTCACTTTGCTACAAATGGCAATATTTCATTCTTTCTCATTGCCATGTAATATACCATTGTATAGATAAACCACATCTTCTTGATCCATTCATCACGTGATGGACATTTAGGCTATTTCCATGATTTGGCTATTGTTGACAGTGCTGCTATGAACATTGGGGTACATGTGCCCCTATGCATCAGCACTTCTGTATCCCTTGGGTAAATCCCTAGCAGTGCTATTGCTGGGTCAGAGGGGAGTTCTACTGATAGTTTTTTGAGGAGCCTCCACACTGTTTTCCAGAGCGGCTGTACAAGTTTCCATTCCCACCAGCAGTGTAGGAGCGTGCCCGTCTCTCCACACCCTTGCCAGCATCTATATTCTCTTGATTTGTTCATTTTAGCGACTCTGACCGGTGTGAGGCGGTATCTCAGTGTAGTTTTGATTTGTATTTCCCTGATGATGAGTGACGCTGAGCATCATTTCATGTGCCTGTAGGCCATCTGGATGTTCTCTTTGGAGAAGTGTCTATTCAGTTCTTCTGCCCATTTCTTCACTGGATCATTCATTTCTCGTGTATGGAGTTTAGAGAGCTCCTTGTATATTTTGGATACTAGCCCTTTATCTGATATGCCATTTGCCACTATCTTTTCCCATTCTGTCAGTTGCCTGTTAGTTTTTTTGATTGTTTCCTTTGCAGTTCAGAAGCTTTTTATCTTGATGAGGTCCCAATAGTTCATTTTTGTTCTTGATTCCATTGCCTTTGTGGATGTGTC
>NC_043717.1:41082432-41093469 GCF_006229205.1 Suricata suricatta | reverse complement strand
GTGCCAATACCATACTGTCTTGATGATGACAGCTTTGTAGTAGAGACTAAAATCTGGAATTGTGATGCTTCCCCTTTTGGTTTTCTTCTTCAACATTACTTTGGCTATTCGGGTTTTTGTGGTTCCATACAAATTTTAAGATAGTTTGTTCTTGCTTTGAGAAGAATGTTGGTGCAACTTTGATGGGGATTGCATTAAATGTGTAAATTGCTTTGGGTAATAATGACATTTTCACAATGTTTATTCTTCCGATCCATGAGCACTGAATATTTTTCCATTTCTTTGTGTCTTTTTAAATTTCCTTGATAAGTCTTCCATAGTTTTCAGCCTACAGGTCTTTTACATCTTTGGTTAGGTTTATTCCTAGGTATTTTATGATTTTTTTGTACAATTGTGAATGGGATCTGTTTCTTGACTTCTCTTTCTGTTGCTTCATTTTTGGTGTATAAGAATGCATCCGATTCCTGTACATTGATTTTGTACCCTGCTACTTTACTGAATTCATTGATCAGTTCTAGAATGCTTGTGGTTGAGTCGATTGGGTTTTCCATATAAAGTATCATGTCATATGCAAAAAGTAAAAGTATGACTTCCTCTTTGCCAATTCTGATGCCTTTTATTTCCTTTTGTTGTCTGATTGCTGATGCTAGGACTTCCAACACTATGTTAAACAACAGTGGTGAGAGTGGACATCTCTGTCGTGTCCCTATTTTCAGGGGAAAGCTCTCAGTTTTTCACCATAGAGGATAACATTGGCTGTTGGCTTTTCATGAATGGCTTTTATGATGTTTAAGTCAGTTCCTTCTATCCCAACTTTTTCGAGGGTTTTTATTAAGAAGCGATGTTGTATTTTGTCAAATGCTTTTTCTGCATCTATCGACAGAATCATATGTTTTTTTCTTTTATTTTGTTAATGTGATGTATCGCATTGATGGATTTTCGAATATTGAACCAGCCTTGTAACCCAGGAATGAATCCCATATGATCACAATGGATAATTCTTTTTATATGCTGTTGATTTCAATTTGCTAGTATCTTGTTGAGCATTTTTGCATCAGTATTCATTAAGGATATTGGCCTGTAGTTCTCTTTTTTTTGTTGTTGGGTCTCTGTCTGGCGTAGGAATCAAAGTGATATGTGTTTCGTAGAATGAGTCTGGAAGTCTTCCTTCCATTTCTGTTTTTTGGAATAACTTGAGAAGGATCAGTGGTAACTCTCCTTAAAATGTTTGGTAGAATTCCCCTGGGAATCCATCCAGCCCTGGGCTTTTATTAGATGGGAGATTTTTGATAACTGATTTGATTTCTTCACTGGTTATGGGTCTGTTCTGATTTTCTATCTCTTCTCGTTTGAATTTTGGTAGTGCATGTGCACTTAGGATGTCCAATTCTTCTAGATTGTACAGTTTGTTGGCATATAATTTTTCATAGTAATCTCTGATGGTTGTGTGTGTACCCGAGGGTTCTGTTGTAATAGATCCATTTTCCTTCATGATTTTGTCTATTGAGTGTTCTCTCCTTTCTTTCTGAGGAGCCTAGCTAGACGTTTATCCATTTTGTTTATTTTTTCAAAAAACCAATTCTTGGTTTCATTGATCTGTTCAATTGTTTTTGTAGATTCTATCTTGTTTAATTCTGCCCTGATCTTCATTATTTCTCTTCTTTTGCTGGGTTTGGTGTGCTCTTGCTGCTCCCTTTCTAGTTTCCTTAGGTGCTCTGTTAGGTTTTGAGTTTGCACTTTTTCTAGTTTGTTGAAATAGGCTTGGATTGCAATATACTTTCTTCTTAGGACTGCCCTTGCTGCATCCCAGAGAGTTTGTATTGTTGTATTTTCATTTTCATTTGTTTCCATATATTTTTTAATTTTTTTCTCTAATTGCCTGTTTGGCCCATTCATTCTTTAGTAAGGTGGTCTTTAACTTCCATGTTTTTGGAGATTTTCCAGACTTTTTCTTGTGATTGGTTTCAAGTTTCATAGCATTTTGATCCGAAAGTGTGCATGGTATGATCTCAATTCCTTTATATTTATGGAGGGCTGCTTTATGACCCAGTATGTGATCTATCTTAGAGAATGTGCCGTGTGCACTGGAGAAGAAAGTGAATTCCCTAGCCTCAGTATGTAGAGTTCTAAATAGATCTGTCAAACCAATCTATTCCAATGTGTCGTTCAGGTCCATTGTTTCATCAGTGATTTCCTGTCTGATTGATCTATCCATTGCTGTCAGTGGAGTATTAAAATCCCCTCCAACAAGCACATTCTTATCAATAAGATTGTTTCTGTTTTTGATTAATATTTTTATGTATTTGGGCACTCCCAAATTCGACACATAGGTGTTTATAATTTTTAGCTCTTCTTTATGGAGAGACCCTGTAATTATCATATAATGTCCTTCTTCATCTTTTGTTACTGTCTTTACTTTACTGTCCACTTTGTCCAATATAAGTATGGCTACTCCAGCTTTCATTTAACTTCCCGTCACATAACAGATATTTCTCCATTCCCTTACTTTCATTCTGAAGGTGTCTTCAGGTCTAAGATGAGTCTCTTGTAGACAGCAACTAGATGGATTTTATTTTTTTATCCATTCTGCTACCCTGTGTCATTTGATTGGAATATTCAGTCCATTTACATTCAGTGTTATTATTGAAAAATATGGGTTTAGATTCATTGCATTTTCTGTAGGGTTCATGATTGTAATGGTATCTCTGGAGCCTTATATTCCTTGCAACATTTCCCTCATATAGTCCCTCTTAGGATTTTTTGTAGGGCTGGTTTTGTGGTGATGAATTCTCTCAGTTTTTGTTTATTTGGGAACACCTTTATCTCTCCTTCTATTCTGAATGACAGGCTGGCTGGATAAAAGGATTCTTGACTGCATATTCTTCCTGTTCATCACTTTGAAGAATTCCTGCCATTCCTTCCTGGCCTGCCAAGGACATAGATAGGTATGTAACCACTCTGATAGGTTTCCCTTTGTATGTTAGAACCCTTTTATCCCTACCTGATTTCAGAATTTTCTTTTTATTTTTATATTTTGCCAGTTTCACAAGGATTTGTCATGTCAAAGGTCGATTCAAGTTATGTCTGAAGGTAGTTCTCTGTGCCTCTTGGGTTTCAATGCCTATGTCCTTCCCCAGATTGGGAATGTTCTCAGCTATAATTTGATCAAGCACCCCTTCAGGGCCTTTTTCTCTTTCTTTTCTTCAGGAATTCCTATGATACCAATATTGTTTCATTTGATTGTATCACTCAGGTCTCGAATTCTTCTTTCGTGCTCCTGTATCAATTTCTTTCTCTTTTTCTCGGCTTCCTCTTTTGCTATGACTGTCTTCTAATTCACCTATTCTCCTCTCTGCCTCTTCAAAGTGTGCAGTGGCAGCCTCCATTTTATTATTCACCTCATTTATAGCCTTTTTAAACTCGTCACAGCTATTTTGAAGGTCCCTAGTCTTTGTAACATTAGCTTCTTTGATGTCTTCCATGCTTTTTTCAAGCCCAGTGATTAATTTTATCACAATTATTCTAAATTCTTTCTCTGTTATTTTGCTTATATCTGTTTTGAGCAGTTCTGTGGCAGTGATTTCCTCCTGGAATCGTTAGAGGAGAGTTCTTCCATTTTGTCATTTTGGCTAGCTTTCTGTCTCTTGTCAGTTTTAAAAGCTTGTTATGCACTCTGCACCTGTGAGTATTGCTATATTAAAAGAGACTTTTGGGGCACCTGGGTGGCTCAGTCAGTTGAGCGCCCGACTTAAGCTCAGGTTATGAACTCACGGTTTGTGGGTTTAGGCCCTGCATCAGGCTCTGTGCTGACAGCTAGTTCAGATCTTGGAACCTGTTTTAGATTCTGTGTCTCCCTCTCTCTCTGACCCTCCCCTGCTCATGCTGTCTCTCTCTGTCTCTAAAAAATGAATAAAAAACAGAACAAATATTTAAAGAAAAATAATAAAAGAGCTCTTTGACCGTCCAGGGCCTGTCCATTCAGAAAGTGTTCTTTTAATGGTGTCTCTTGGTTTCTCTTGTTGTGTCTTTGGTTATTTTATTTCCCCACTCAGTGATATTTGGGACTGTCCACTATGTGTACTTTGGCTTGTTTCTTGAGGTAGCCCTATGAGGCTGTCTTCATAGTGGACTCTGTATCTCTTCCTCCCTCAGTCTTGTAGATCAGAGTATTGTGGCTTCAGTCCTTCTTAGTTTGATAGATGCAGGCTGGTGAAAATCAAAGCGCTCCCTACTTCTCTACCATCTGAAAGCAGGTCTCCTGCAAGAGTCCAGCTCCAGCAGGTCCAGGGTTCCCTGAAGGGTGGACAGTGTTGGCATGAGATGGGAGAGCCTCACATTTCTTTTTGATTACCAGGCAGCGATCTCTCTAAACTTTTTATTTCTTAATTATTATGGGCTATCAAGAAATAGCAAAATTAGCACAGAGAGGTCTTGTGTCCCCTTTCCCAGTTTCCCTTTACAGTGCCATTTTATTTAATTAAAGTGCATATCAATACCGGGAAAGTAATTGGCTTGCTACTAGTATCTGAACTATAGCTTTTATTCAGATTTTAGCAGTTTTGCACAGACTCATTTTTAGTGTGTCTTTGTGTCTAATTCTATTACATTTTATCACATGGGCAGATGGATATAATCCTTACCACAATCAAGAGACAGAAGTGTTCTGTCACAATAAAGGAACTCCCCATGCTGTCACTTTGTAATTATACACTCCCTCTCCTTCCTTATTTGTTCTTAGCTGTTCTCCATCTCTATAATTTTGTCATTTTGAGAATGTTAGAGAAATGGAATCATAGAGTATGCAATCTTTTAGGATTAGCTTTCTTTTACTCAGCATGAATCCCTAGGGATCCCTCCCTGTTGCCTTCATCAGTAGTTATTTCTCTTTATTTCTAGGTAGTAATTCATTGTATGGATTTATAATAATTTGTTTAATCATTCAGCCATTGAAGGAAGGTTGTTTCCAGCTTGGGGCTCTTACACATAAAGCTGCTATGAATATTCAAGGACAAAGTGGTTTTTTTTTTTTTTAGTTTATTTATTTTGAGAGAGAGAAGCAATCATGGGAGGGGCATAAAGAGAGGGAGAGAGAGAATCCCAAGTAGGCACAGCAAAGAGACTGATGCAGGACTCAATCCCACAAACCATGAGATCATGACCTCAGCAGAAATCAAGAGTCAGATGCTCAACCGACTGAACCATGCAGGCACCCCAGGTCTTTTGTGTGAACATACATTTACATTTCTCTAGGATAAATACCCAGGAGTGCAACTGCTGGGTTACATGCTAAAAAGTTGCCGGACTGTTTTCCAGAGTTAGTGCTACCATTTTTCATTCCCACTAGAAATGTATAAAAGATCCAATGGTTCCATTTCCTTGTCAGCACTTGGTATTTTTGGTATTTTTCATTTTAGCCTTTCTAATAGGTGTATAGTGATATCTCATTATAATTTTAATTTGCATTTCACTAGTAATAAGTGATGCTGAAAATCTCTTCATGAGTTTTTAGATCTTTCATAAAGTGTCTGTTCAAGTCTTTTGCCAATCTTTGAATCAGATTGCTTGCCTTCTGTTGAATTTAGAGCATTATTTGTATTCTGTACATGAGTCTTTTGTTGGATATAAGGCTTGTAAATATTTTTTCCAGTTTACAGCTTGTCTTGTTATTGTCTTAACAAGTTTTTCTTCCACTGAGCAAAAGTTTTTGATCTTAAAAAAGTTCAGTTAATTTTTTAAAATATGTTATTTTTGAAAGAGAGAGAGTGCAAACAGAGGAGGGGCATAGAAAGAAGGAAACAATCTGAAGCAGGTTCCACGCTCTGAGCTGTTAGCACAGAGCCTGATGCAGGGCCTGATCTCACAAACCACGAGATCATGACCTGAGCCAAAGTTGGGTGCTCAACCAACTGAGCCACCCAGGCGCCCCAAAAAAGTTCCATTTATTTTTTTAATGGATTATGCTTTTGGTATCATATTTAAGAACTCTTCCTATAACCCAAGGTCACAAAGATTTTCTCCTATGATCTCTGCAAAAAGTTTTATATATTTACATTTTACATTTAAATCTATGACTCATTTGAGTTCATCTTTGTTTAAGGTATGAGGGTTAGGTAGAGGCTCATATTTTGGGAGGTTTTGATGTCCAGTTGTCATAGCACCATTTGTTGAAAAGACTATCCTTCCTCCATTAGGTTGTTTTTGCTTCTTTGTAAAAAAAATTAGTTGAGTAAATTGGTGTGTGTCTATTTCTGGGGTCCATATTTTGTTCCATTGTTCTGTGGGTCTGTGCATCCTCCAATACCATAGTGAGTTGATTATTGTAGGTATATAATAAGTCGTAAAACTTGGCAGTGTGATTCCTTCAACTTTCTCTCTCCATTTAAATACTGTTTAACTATTTTAACATCTTTGTCATTCCAGATAAGTTTTAAGGTAAGCTTGTCTTTGGGCACCTGGGTGGCTCAGTCAGTTAAGCATCTGACTTTAGCTTAAGTCATAATCTCGTGGTTCCTGAGCTCCAGTCCCACTTTGGCTGAGTCTTCCTTTCTCTCTCTCTGTCTCTGTCTCTGGGCACCTCATGGGATTCTCTCTCTCTCTCTCTCTCTCTCTCTGTCTCTCTCCCCTGGCTCACTTGCACCCTCTCTATCTAAAAAAAATAAGCTTGTCTGTCTACAAAAAAAAACTGATGGATCTACAAATCAGTTTGGGGACATTTAATTATTTTTATGATGTAGAGCCTTCTAGTCTATACATGGCATATTTAAATCTTCTTTGATTTCTTCCATCAAGGTTTTATAGTTTTCAACATTAAGATTCTGTTCATGTTTTCTCAGATTTATATTTAAGTATGTCTGAGGGTTTTTTCCTTTTTTCTTTTTTTGTGAAGTGTCTGTAAGTGCATTGTGTTTTTAATTTTGGTTGCCAATAGTATATTGATAGCATAAAGAGGTAAATTATTTTTATTTGTTGACCTTGTTTTATGTGACATTGTTAAACTCACTCATTAGTTCTTAGAGTTCTTATAGATTACTTGTGTTAATTCATGTAACAAATCATACCATCTACAAGAAAGGGCAATTTTATTTCTTCTCTTCCAATGTGTACACCTTATATTTCCTTTTCTTGCCTGGATCACTGGTTAAGACTTTTAGTACTATGATAAGTAAGAGTGATGAAAATTGACTTCCTTGACTTGTTCATAGCCTTAGGTGAAAAGCGTTCAGAATTTCATTATTAGGTATGAAATTAGCTATAGGTTTTTTATAGATGCTCTGTATCAAGTTGAGAAAGTTCTCTTTTATTCTGAATTTGTTGAGAGTTTTTATTAGGAATGAATGTTACATTTTGTCAAATGTTTTCTCCACATCCATTAGTGTAATTATGGGATTTTTTCTCTAGCCTGTAAGTATCATGGATTACATTGGTTGATTCTCAAATATTGCATGAGCCTTGCATTTCTGATATAAATTATACTGGATCATAGTATATACTTATTTTCATATATTACTTAATTCTGTTTGCTAATACTTTGTTAAGGGGTCTTATGTTTATGTTCTGAGGGATCCTGGTCTGTAGTTGCTTTCTTTTTTAAAAAAATCATCTTATATTTTGACATCAGGGTGATGCTGTACTCACAAAATGAATTGAGAAGCATTCCCTCCTCTTCTATTTCCTGGAAAAGGCTTCATAAAATTAATGTTAATTCCTCCATAAGTGTTTTGGTTGCATTCTCTAGAAAAGCCACCTGGGCTTGAAGATATCTTTTTCCAGAGCTTTAAAAATTACTGATAAAATTCCTTTAATCACTGTAGGACTTTTAAGATTATGTATTTCACTGTGGGTTAGTTTTGATAGTATATATTTTTTCCAGGAGCTGGCCCATTCTGAAGTCCACATTATCTGATATTAGTGTAACCATGACAGATTTTTTTAATCGTTGAATCATTTGATATATATATATATATATATATATATATATATATATATATATACATACATATATATATTTAACCTACTTCTTTTCAAAAAGTGTATAATTATAAAATAATAATATATATAAAACATAACAAACCATAGCATATTTAATCAAACTTTAATGATAGACATTTAGTTATTGCCAATATGAACAAACTCTGCAGTAAAAATCCTTATATATTTAGATCTTAACATGCTTTTGAGTATCTATGCCTGTGGCAAATTCCTAGCAGTAGTATCATGGGGCCAAAGATACATGTATGTAAATGCTGATGCACACTGCAAAATTTCCTCCAAAGACCCTGTTCCAACTTCCTACCAATAATAAAGAATAGCACCTATATCTCTTTATGCTTTCCAGCTATGAGCATTATCAAACTTTAATATTTTTTGCCATTCTGATAGTTAAGAAAAGACATCACCTGTCTATTGCTGAAGATAACTAGCTTTGGATGATTATGAGTCATCTGCAGTCTCTCTCTAAACTTTCTTATTTGCCTATTGTCATTTATTTTTGAATAAGTAACTGCATTGCTTTTTCTTACACAATTAATAAATAACATTCCTTGTAAGAAGAAGAATCAAACAATATAGAAGTATAGAGAGTAAAAAAGGAAACCCTATCAGTCCCAGTTTGCCACTCCCCAACCACAATCCCACCAGTCCCACTTTCTTCCTCAGAGCTGCAGAGACACTACTCTGTGCCCATGAGTTTAATTCTGTTATTTGCAAGTGCATCAGACACTCATTCTGATGTCTCATTTGGGACTACTGTTTGTGATAGGGGCATAGCTGAGGTTCAGCATTGCCGTATCCAGGAAGAAGGGGTTTGCTGAGTACCTCAAGAGTAATAAAGGCTGCAGAGAAAATGTCTAAACAATCTATATTAACAAAATGGCTTAAAAGTCCTTCAAAATCTTTAGAAGCATCATTTCTCTGCAACAAACATGCAAGCTATAAATAATGAGTTTATTAAATCAGAATGCACAAGTACTTCAAAGCCTACTTAATTTATTTACTATATTCTTTGAATGTAGTGGGATGGTATTTAAATAGAAATGGCGAGGGTATCAGTAAGAAAAGACAAGGTAGAGTCTACATGTCTAGGGACAGGCCATCTGGGATAAATTAGTTTCCTCACATCAAATGGGAATAATTGTAAAATATGTAGCTCATTGAGCTATTTTAATAAATAATAACCTATATAAAGTGCTTAGCACAGGGTTAGACATCAAGTAAGTGGTCAATAAATGGTAGTTACTCTTAGGTATTCCTAAAACATTTCCTAGAAGAGAGAAGGTATTGTGAGTAGGAAATACAGAATGAATCAAAACATGGATTCTGGAATGGGGATGATGTGCTCAGAATGACAATGATGAGACCTGAGTGGAAGTGGAAGATTTGTGCAGTGGATGGGGAAAGAATGACTGAGAAAAGTATTGAAGCAATGGGGTAAATGGAAGTATTTTAGGCAAAAATCATTGTGAAGTGTGAGGAGAACAATTTGGGATGGGGAAACCAGGGAGCCAGGGAGCTGGTGTGGCAATGAAAGGCTGTGGCAGCACAAGAGAGAGGTAAAAGACATACTAACACAGGAGGAACCAGATGGCAAAAATGTTGGGAATTAATATGAATTGACAAAGAAAATGTAGCCTGTACACACACCGGAATATTATTCAGCCTTAAAAAAGAAGAAAACTCTTACATATGCAACATGGATGAACCTTGAGGACATTATGCTAAATAAAAGAAGCCTGTCACAGAAAGGCAAATGCAAGATTCCACTTAAATGAGGTATCTAAAATAGTCAAATTCATAGAGTCAAAGGAGGAAATAGTAGTGTGCAGGGGGTAGGGGGAGGGAGGAAATGTAGAGTTTCTAATCAACGGACATAAAGTTTCAGTTAAATAAGATAAGTAAGCTCTAGAGATCTGCTGTACAACCTCGTACATATAGTCAACAATACTGTATTGTACACTTAACAATCTCCTAAGACGGTAGATACACTAAGTGATCTTATCACAATAAATTAAAAGAATTTTAAAACGTTGTTAAAGAATCCGCAGGCCTTGATGCTTCACTCTCTAAGGTATGGGGAAAGAAAGGAGAAAGGAAAACTACTTTGTTAAATGGCTAGTGTTAGCTGGTTTACTCTAGGTGGAGACCTGAGGCTGAGATCATACATAGTGAGTTTTTGTGAGGTGACTGCAGAAGACTCCAATTAGTAAGCTTTGACTAGAGGGAAAACAAATAAGGCTAAGGTCTTTGGGTCTCTTTTCCAGAATTTCTGACATCTAAGCAGTTTGGATTCAGAATGGCTGACATAACCATTCCATGTTACCAAAGATGATAATTTAGGAACACTCACTATCCTCCTCAGATCTTGTTTTTCACCTACAGATATCTACACTGTTCCAAAACTTCAGTTCCATGACTGTAGGGCCAGGAGTTTGCTACATCAAGAAGGCTCCTTCAGAAGGTGTGACTCCAATATGGCTCCCATTCCAACCTGTGACATCTCTGGCCTCTGACAGGTTATGTAGTTCAGAGATGTAGACCCTTGTGATTTAGAACATGGTCTAAGAACAAGCAGCCCTGCTATTACCTAGGAGCTCATTAAAACTGCAGAGTCTCAGGTTCTACCCCAGACCTTCCGAATTAGAATCTGCATTTTAGCAAGTTACCTATGTTAAAGCCTGAGAAGCACTGGACTGCAGCATGGTTTGGGGAGTCAGTTGCCTTTTGGATTATTCAGAGAGGGGAGAAAATGATTTTAAAGGTATTTGATGGTTTTTCGTGCAATCGTGAATGGGATCAGTTTCTTGATTTCTCTTTCGGCTGCTTCATTTTTGGTGTATAGGAATGCAACTAATTTCTGTACATTGATTTTGTACCCTGCTACTTTACTGAATTCATTGATCAGTTCTAGAAGGCTTCTGGTTGAGTCGATTGGGTTTTCCATGTAGAGTATCATGTCATCTACAAAAAGTGAAAGTTTGACTTCTTCTTTTCCAATTCTGATGCCTTTTATTTCCTTTTGTTGTCTGATGGCTGATGTTAGGA
>NC_043717.1:40988694-41082332 GCF_006229205.1 Suricata suricatta | reverse complement strand
AATGTAAACTGGGGAAGCCGCTCTGGAAAACAGTGTGGAGGTTCCTCAAAAAACTATCGATAGAACTCCCTTATGACCCAGCAATAGCCCTGCTAGGGATTTACCCAAGAGATACAGAAATGCTGATGCATACGAGCACATGTACCCCAATGTTCACGGCAGCAATGTCAACAATAGCCAAAACATGGAATGAGCCTAAATGTCCATCAACTGACGAGTGGATCAAGAAGATGTGGTATATATACACAATGGAGTACTACATGGCAATGAGAAAGAATGAAATCTGGCCATTTGTAGCAAAGTGGATGGACCTCGAGGGTGTCATGCTAAGCGAAATACGTCAGGCAGAGAAGGACAGAAACCATATGTTTGCACTCACAGGTCTAACAGGAGAACAGGAGAAACCTAATGGAGGACCAGGGGGAGGGGAAGAGGGAAAGAGAGTTGGGGAGAGAGAGGGATGCAAAACTTGAGAGACTATTGAATGCTGAAAATGAACTGAGGGCTGAAGGGAGAGGGGAAGGGGGAAAATAGGTGGTGGTGATGGAGGAGGGCACTTGTGGGGAAGAGCACTAGGTGTTGTATGGAAACCAATTTGACAATAAACTATTAAAAAATAAATGTAAATGTAAAATAATGATATGATGAGTCCCAATTTCAGAAACTTGAAAGAATAGCAAATCATAGGATTGAGGAAACATGGTAGTTATATATTCAATAAATACATCTATTACTTTTATAACCCAAGTAGATGATGATGATTGTTAACATTAATTTTCACTGAGCACATTGTTTCAGGCACTATTCTAAATGCTTACAAGATAGGATCTCATTTAACCTTCAAATAATCTGTAGTCTCAAAACAGGTACTGTTATCATCCTCATTTATCAGATAAGGAAGCTGATGCACCAGGTGTTTAATTGACTTGCCCAAGTTCACATAGCTAGTCAATACTGGAGCAAAGATTTCAATCCAGTACTTCTGACTCTAGAGGTCACAGGCTTACATTCCATATGTAGGGGCTCCTGGGTGGTTCAGTTGGTTAAGCATCTGACTTTGGGTCCGGTCATGATCTCACAGTTGGTGAGTTCAAGCCCCACATTCAGCTCACTGCTGTCAGCTCAGAGCCTGCCTCAGATCCTCTGCCTCCCCCTCTCTGTGCACCTCCCCTTGTCAGTCATGCTCTTTCTCTCTCAAAAATAAATAAAAGCATTAAAAACATTTAAATTCCATATGTCAATTGAAAGAATTTCCCCATCCCAGACCTGGGAAGTTCAGTGTTCTTTCCAAGATGTCTACATTCTCAATGTCACTTGGTCACTTTTGGCTTGAAGAACCTCTGTTGCTAAAATACTCTGTGTCCCAATTACATTTTACCTCTTGTTGCTGATGTTTTCTCCTTTCTCTGAAGCAACCACTACATGTGATCAGTCTCTTTTTAATTTCCACCAAAATTACTCACAAAATACATTTGTGTGTGTAGCAGACTTTACTGAAAGCTTGAAGCAATGGAGAGGAATTGATACTATAGCAATACAAAAAACTTAACTGAATATTTGATCCCCTTGTCCTTAAAATCATTTGTCCATCTCCCTAATAGAAAAACTTCACTGTCTTCTGACAATCTTGCCTAACTCCTTAGAATCTCAATTTCCACACTGCAGAAGGCTTATCAAGCTATTTTCCTTAAAAATTGTGTTCCCCTCCCTAAGAGAATTCTAGTGCCGGCAATTAAAATACCAAGAGTTGTGTTATATGGAAACCAACTTGACAATAAACTATAAATAAAATTAAAAAATAAAATAAAATACCAAATGTTCACATCACTACATACAGATACAGGTTTTTGTTTGTTTTGTTTTCCAAAATGAAATTATATTGTTCTTAATATTATGCAACTTGCTTCTTTCGCTCAGTTATATTTAACAAATATTCTTCCATACCAGCCTATACCAGTCTACCTTATTCTTTGCAGAATATGGAACCATTGTATGGCTGTACCATAATTAATTAATCACTCCTATATTGGTAGATATCTAGGCTATATTTACTTTTCCATGATATAGACAATGATGAAATAAATACACTTTTACATAAAGCTTTCCACAATTGTTTCTTTCTGTAGCAAAGTTTCCCAGAAGAGAAATACTGGGGACAAAGAGTAAGTACACATAAACTTGGAGAGTTCATGCCCACTGGGCCTCTATAAAGGTTGCACCAATCTATATTCCAAAGCAGGGTGTCTGGGGATGTCCTTTTCCTTGTACTCTTTCCAACCTAAACATCAATCTTTTTTCAATCTTAATTTTTATTTCTTTGACTATGAATGAGATTGGGTGGCTTTTTAACGTATTTATGGGCCATATGTGCTGTTTCTATGAATTGTTTCTTTATACTTTTTGCATATGCATCACTACACTGCCATTCATGTTTTGAACTACTCCCAGCCTCAATTCCTTCCAGGTATATCAGGCTCAAAACCAGGCTCAAAATATCTCCACCAGTTGAGGCTTTAACCTAATTATTTGCTTAAAATATTCTATTTTATTAATATATCTTATGTCATTCTTAATATGAAAAGCCAGCTGTTTTTTTAAGTTTATTTATTTATTTTAAGAGAGACAGAGAGAGAGAGAGAGAGAGCTGAGGAAGGGCAAAAAAGAGAGGGAGGTGCAAAATCTGAAGCAGGCTCCAGGCTCTGACCTGTCAACACAGAGCCTGGACACAAGGCTTGAACTCATGAACCACTAGATCATGACCTGAGCTGAAATTGGATGCTTAACAGAATGAGCTACACAGCTGCCCCAAAGCAAGCTGTTTTTAAAAAGCCATTCTTGGGGCACCTGGGTGGCTCAGTCAGTTAAGCCTCCGGCTTCGGCTCAGGTCAGATCTCACGTTCGTGGGTTCGAGCCCTGCGTCGGGCTCTGTGCTGACCACTAGCTCAGAGCCTGGAGCCTGCTTCCAGTTCTGTGTCTCCTTCTCTCTCTGACCCTCCCCCTCTCATGCTTTGTCTCTCTCTGTATCAAAAATAAATAAAACATTTTTTAAAAAATCTTTAAAAAGCCATTCTTATTTTTAAAAGTTTATTTTATCTATTTTTGAGAGAGAGAGAGAGAGAGAGAGAGCAAGAGCGCGCCAGGGAAGGGGAGAGAGAGAGAGAATCCCAAGAAAGCTTCATACTGTGAACAGGCAGCTCAAGGTGGAGTTCGATCTCACGAACCCAACCAAACCATGAGATCATGACCTGAGCCAAAATCAAGAGTCGGACACTTAACTTAGCTATCCATGTGTCCTTTAAAAGGCCATTCTTTTGAAAAGCCATTCTTTCAAAGAATATTGATTGAAATGGAAAATATGGTGGAATGCTAATGAAACCACTCTTGAAGTATGGAGAACTACAGTCTCTGACCCACGCGTATTTTGCCAATTGAAATCACAGCTGGGGTGAAATTTTTGACATTTATCACAGGATCATTATTAACTTTGGGTTTCTCTCAGTCACCCCAGTGCCCATTTGCATTCCCTCACTCCCTGTTAGCCTATGACTTTGGTTCTAATTGCTGTGCTTTAGTAAAGGAAGGCTGAAATCTGTGACTTAAGGGACTCAGAGATTCTGGTTTGCTCCTTTTACCTGTTCCCCAGAGCTGTCATTTTCTGTCAGCTTCCCCAGCCAGGTTGCAGGTGCAAACATACTCACTGAGCACTCATGTGGCCTGAGGCAAGTCCACAGGGGCAAAACTCCTTTGGGCTTGGAGCCTGGGCCTGAAACAGACTGAAGCTGCTCAGAACAGACTGGAGAACAGGAAGTCAAAAGCTCAGGAGAGAAATCATTCTGGAGGAAAAGACATCTGTGGAAACCAATCTTCTCCAATAGATATTGAATGGGAGAAAAAGAATATAAGGCACCATGGATTAGTATTGCTCCGATTCTATGTGTATGTGTATGTGTGTGTGTACAAACTGGCATATATAGAAAAATAATAAATAATAAAAATGTATTTATCGGGGCACCTGGGTGGCTCAGTTGATTAAACATACAACTTCAGCTCAGGTCATGATCTTACAGTTTGTGAGTTTGAGCTCTGTGTTGGGCTCTGTGCTGACAACTAGCTCAGAACCTGGAGCCTGCTTCTGATTCTGTGTCTCCCTCTCTCCCTGCCCCTCCCCACCTCTTTCTCTCTCAAAAATAAATAAAGATTTAAAAAATTAAAAAATATGTTCACCAAAGCCTTAACAGTGGTATCTGTGAGTAAAAGAATTATACAGAATTTTACTTTCTCTGCTATGACTTTCTGCATGTTCTTATTTTTTTATAATGATACTGTATTTTCTAATTAGAGAAAATGCAAGATTATAATTCAAAAAGCAGATTGTTGCTTTCAATGTGTCCAAATATCATCTGGCAAACAGTTGGGAGCCAGGGAGGTGAGTTCTGATCTCTGAATTCTAATGGCTTCACCCAAGGAAGGTGTGTCCCTCTGTGTGGGCCGGCATAACAAAATACTAGGTGATGGGTGACTTAAACAACAGTTCTAGAAGTTGTAAGTATGAGAGCAGGGTGCCAGCATGCTCAATTTTTTAAAGTTTATTTTTATTTATTTTGAGAGAAAGATAGTGGTGGAGGGGCAGAGAGAGAGAGAGGGAATCTAAGCAGGCTCCACACTGTCAGCACAGAGCCTGACACAGAGCTCTAACTCATGAACTGTGAGATCATGACCTGAACCCAAATCAAGAGTCAGATGCTTAACTGACTGAACCCCCCAGATGTCCCCCCACATGTTCAATTTTTTTTATTTTTTTATTAAAATTAAAATTTTTTTTTTTTATTTTAGGGGGAGAGAGAGAGACAGAGACAGAGACAGAGTTTGAGCAGGGGAGGGGCAGAGAGAGCAGGAGACACAGAATCTGAAGCAGGCTCCAGGCTCTGAGCTGTCAGCACAGAGCTCGACACAGGACTTGAACTCATGAGCTGCAAGATCACAACCTGAGCTGAAGTCAGATGCTTAACCAACTGAGCCACCCCCCCCCCCAACATGTTCAATTTTTGATGAGAGCTCCCTTTCTGGCTCATAGACAGTTTCCTTCTCATTGTATCTTCACATGGATAGCCCTTCCTCAGTGAATGCACATAAGGGGGGGGGGGAGAGCTCTCTAGTGTCTCTTCTTCTCCTTCATTTTTTTTTCTTTAAGCTTAGAACAAGAGAAATTTATTTTTTCACAATTCTGGAGGCTGGAAGTCCACCAAGAAAGCTCCCTCCAAAACCTCTAGGGGAGAATCTTTCTTTGCCTTCTTCAGCTTCCAGGGGTCTCAGGCATAACTTGATTTGTGACAGTAAGACTCCAGTATCTGCTGCTGTTTTCACATGACAATCTTCTCTCTGTATCTCTTATAGGCAACTGGTGTCTCTTCTTAAAGAGACACTAATCCTATTGGATCAGAGCCCCACCCTTAGAACATCATTGAACCTTAGTTACTTCCTTCCTCCAATTTCAGCTGCACTAAAGGTTAGAGCTTCAACATCATCAATTTTAGGAGGACACAAACATTCAGTCTTTAACAGAAGTAAACGGAAGGAATCTACGTACCTACTATATGCCAAGCAGTTTCACATATAATCTCATGGAAGTCTTAGAACAACTTTGGAAGATAGGTGTTATTTTTCCTCCTGTATCCAGAGTAATAGCAATAGTAAAATTTATTAGGCACTTATCATGTGGCAGACACAGGGCTGTGGGGGAATCCATTTTAAGTAATGGAAAAAAGCTTATTGAAATTGTTACCTAAAGTTATGTGGAAAGTAGAACACATTAGGTAATGAACTTGCTTATTTGCTTAACAATACTTCCAAGCAAAGTGTTGAAGGTGTGGCCTGGTTTCTTCTTGCTGTTCATAGCAAAATGCAAAAGGTGATAGAAAAATTGAGGGAAGAACTGTTAAACCAAAGAGAAACCAAGACTTGATGATTCTCAGCATCACCTTATGGCAGAAGATGTGAAAAATTAAGAAATGGCTTCAGAACACTGTTAGGAAAGGATGACACAGAGAAAAAGTAGAGAGAGTGACTGTACAACCTTTTGTTACGTCCTCTGAAAGATCAAAGGATCAAAGTGGTGTTCAATCACACAAAAGACCCTCTCAAGATATTTAAGAGTGTGCCTCCTGGAACCTCTTGAACAATAGGGCCTTTAGAAAGTTTAAGAGCTGTGTACCTGGCGTTCTCAGGAATCCAAGATAGAGAAGGGCTTATCTTTAACAGATCTGTGGGTGTGTCTTTTTCTTTTTCTAATGGACTGAATCCCAGTTAAATCCATGGAAGACTCATCCAATCAGTTGAAGTCCTGAATAAAATAAAACACTGACCTCCCCCAGTCAAGATGGAATTCTGTCATCAGACAGCCCTAGACTTAAACTGCAACATTGGCTCTTACCTGAGTGTGCAGGCTGCTGGCCCACCCTGCAGATTTTGGACTGGACACTTCCATAATTTTATAAGCCAATTCCTTAAAATGTCTCTCTCTCTCTCTCTCTCTTTCTCTATTTCTCCTGTTTCTCTGGAGAACCCTAACTAATATAGCAAGGAAACAAGAGTGCCCACCAGCTGATGGCAAGCTAGGAACTAAGGCCTTCAGTCTGGCATCCAACAAAGAATTGCATTCTACCAACAATCATGTGAGCTTGGACATGATTCTTCCCCAGTCAGGTCTCAGATGAGATCCCAGCCATGGCCAACATCTAGATTGCAGCTTTACAGAGAATCCAGATAATGTGTGTCAAGACTCCTGACCTACAGAAACTGTGATATGATAAATGTGTGTTGTTTTAAGCTTCTAGCTTTGTGGCACTGGTGTTACACAGGAATAGGTAGTTAATACAAGAAGGTTCGGCAACTTAGGAAATTTTGTGTTTATAGTTGACCCTTACTCTTTCTTTCAAGGGGTCTCCTAGCTTCCAGAAGTCAATGGTGCCATGCTTTCTTAGCAGAAATGTCCTATGGAAAAATTGAAGGATTGTTGTATTGTAGAAAGAGGCTCAGAAATCATACGGATCTGGACTTGGATTTATTGGTGTAACCTAAGGCAAGTCACTTCACTTTCACTTCCTCACCAGCATGAGATTTCCTTTCCTCATCTAACAGAAAATATTTTATTTTTTAAGTTTATTTTTATTTATTTTGAGACAGAGAGAGGGAAGGGGAGAGAGAGAGAGAGAGAGAGAGAGAGAGAGAGAGAGAGAGAGAGAGAGAGAGAGAGATGGCATGAGCAGGGGAGGAGCAGAGAGAGAGAGAGGGAAAGAGGGAGAATGCCAACCAGGCTCTGCACTGACAGCATAGAGCCTGATGCAGGGCTTGAACTCACTAACTATGAGATCTTGACCTGAGCCGAAGTCTCTGACTGAGCCACCCATGTGCCCCAACATAATGTTTTTAAAAATGTTTTAATGTTTATTCACTTTTTTGAGAGAGAGAGAGAGAGAGCCTGCACACAAGTGGCCGAGGGGCACAGAGTGAGACACACACACAGAATCCAAAGCAGGATCTAGGCTTTGAGCTGTCAGCAACAGAGCCCAATGCAGGGCTCGAACTAATGAACTGTGAGATCATGACCTGAGCCAAAGTTGGATGTTTAATCCACTGAGCCCTACAGGTGCCCCCCGACATAAAGTATTTTATTAACAGTGTCTGTTTCTCAAGGTTATCATGGGGATTGAATGAAATAATAGATGTGAAGTAAGGAGTCTAGTGTACGAAAGAAACCAAGCACTCAATAGGTGGAACTTGTTTTGATAATTTTCAGAGGGTATCCAAGCCCAAAAGATCCCAAAGACAAACATACTGCCTATACCCGCACAAGATCCAGGACCACTTGTACATGTGGGGTTACAGCTGGTGGACGCATGATGACTGGTGACCATGGTCACCATTCCCCCTAGATAGAGAAAAACTGTCAGGCCCAATCAATATTTGATGAAAGGGTACCTGGAAAACAAAACAAAAAAACCTCCACTAGACTCTAAGCCCTGTGAAGACAAAGACCATATCTGTGTTATTTGCTACTCTATCCCCAGCACTGAGCACAGTGCCTGACACAGATTAGATGTTCAATAAGTAGTTGCTATATAAATGAATGAATGAACAAATGATTGAATGACTACGTCATATATGGGACATGAAGGGAAATAGGTCGGGTGTTTATTTCCAATATGGGGCTCCTCCACCTGAATGGCTACTCAGAGTTCCCTGATGGAAGCACTGGGGCCACCTAGGGTCTCCCTTTAGGCTGAATTATTTCTACTGCTGTCCTGGATAACTGCTAATTTCCCCCAAAGGGGGGCAAATATCTGTAAGCAGATGGATCCTGGTTATTTAGTTAAAGTAGAAGTGGAATGCCATTTTTAAAGCATCTATTGGGTAGTAGACACTGCTAAGCTTTTTATACACATTATTTATGTCATTTAAAGCCTTACCACAACTTCCTAGGTCAGGTATTAATATTATCTGCATTTGGCAGAAGACATTACTGATGTAAAGAGAGGTTAGGTGCCTCTCCCAGGATCACACAGCTAGTAAGTGACAGAACTAAGATCTGTCAGACTCCAAAGCCCATCCTCTTTCTTCTACACCAGTACTAGCACCTGAAAGTAGCCATAGACTTTTAGAAAGTCTAAGGGGCAGAGACCCTATCTTATTTGCCTCTGTGCCTCGAGTTTTATCACAGTGGCTATCAAGTAGTAGAGATTCAATAAATTCTTAATGATGAATGAATCTATCATTAGATTTGATAAATTCTTAATGAATGAATGAATAAATGAATCTATCATTCATTAAGAATTTATCAAGGGGGGCCTGGGTGGCTCAGTGGGATTAAGTGACCCACTCTTGGTTTCAGCTCAGGTCATGATCTCATGGTTTTGTGAGTTCAAGCCCTGCATCATGGTCTGCGCTGGCAGCACAGAGCCTGCTTGGGATTCTCACTCTTTGCCTCACTCTCTGCCCCTCACCCACTGGTGCTGTCTCTCTCTCAAAATAAATAAACTTTAAACAAAAAGAATTTATGCGATGCCTGGGAGGCTCAGTCAGTTGGGTGTCCAACTTTGGTCATGATCTCATGGTTCATGGGTTCGAGCCCCACATCGGGCTCTGTGCTGAGAGCTCGGAGCCTGGAGCCTGCTTCAGATTCGTGTCTCCCTCTCAATCTGCTCCTCCTTTGCTCATAGTCTGTCTGTCTGTCTCTCAAAAACAAATAAACAGTTAAAAATGCTTTTAAAAAGCACAAATCTTAAAAAAAAAAGATTTTATTGAATTCTTCCCACTCATTCATTCATTCAGCAAATATTTATTGAGTGCCTATAGTGTACCAGATGTATCTGCGTAGAAGCTGGGGATACAGTTGTGAATGAACTCCTTGTGGTACTTACATTCTAACTGGAGGGCTTTACTCTAAACAAATAAACAAGAAAACATCACATGATGGTGATACACAAGAGATAAAAAAGAGCATGAAGCAATTAAGAATGACTGGGAGGTCAGGGAAGGCCTCTGTAACAGAGGATATTTAAACTGAACAACGAGAAGTAGCAAGTTACATGAAAATCTGAGGGACACTCATCTCAGAAAGATGAAACAGCTAGTGCCAAGATCCTGAGGCAGGAATAAACCGAGTGTGTGATGAACCAGAAAAAGAAAATAGTGTGTTAAGTGCAAGTAAGAGAAGGGGTAAGTGTTGAGAGATGAAATGTATTAGGTTCCTAGTGTTGCCATAGCAAAGTGGTACCACAAACCAGGGGGCATAAACAACAGGAGTGCACTGTCTCAGTTCTGAAGGCCAGAAGTTCAAGATCAAGGTTTCAGCAGGGCTGGCTCCTTCTGAGGCCACAAAGAAGAATCTGTTCATGCCTCCATCCTAGATACTGTGCTTTTCTGGCACTTTATGATGTGCCTTCTGGAAGCATCATCCTGACCTCTGCCTTCACCTTCACATGATATTCTCCCTGTATGTGTGCTTGTTTCCAAATTTTTCTTTTTAATTTTTTAAAGTTTATTTTAAAGTTTTTTTAAGTTTATTTATTTTGAGAGAGAGAGAGAGACAGAGAGAGAGAGCGAGCATATAAGACAGGGGCAGAGAGAGAAGGAGAGAGAGAAAGAGAATCCCAGGCAGCCAGATGCAGGGCTCAAACCCATGAACCATGAGATCATGACCTGAGCTTAAGTCAGATGCTTAACAAACTGAGCCACCCAGGTGCCCCCAAATTTTCCATTCTCATAAAGACACTAGTTATATTGGAGTAGGGCCCACCCTACTCCAGTATGACCTCATAGAAATTTAACTAATTACATCTGCAACAACCGTATTCCCAAATCAGTTCACATTCTGAGGTTCTAGGGTTAGGACTTCAACATATAAATTGTAGGTAGAAACAATTCAACCATAACATGGGGTTAGCAAGACAAGCTAGATGAAGAGTATCGAAAGCCTGAGAGGCCAGGGTAAGGGGATTGGATTTGTCCTCAGTGTAATGGGAAGTCACCAAACGTTTTCAGAACATGCAAGTGGCATGATCTGTTTTATGTTTTAAAGGATCATTCCAGCTGCTATGTTACATTATGAGAGAAAACAGCCCCGTGTGCCTGCATGAGTCATATGGCCCTCCTGCTAGGGAGGGGAATTCTCTTAAAAACCACTTACTGGACCTGAGGCTTTAGTTTTCATTATTTAGCATTAGTTCACAGGAAAAACATATTTAGCTTCCAATTGATGAGATGAACACATCCATATAACTACAAATAAAAATACTGTGTTATTTTCCTGGATGTGTACATTTATAAAAGTTATAAAAAGCTTGGTAAAAACTTCAAATAATACAAACAGAGGTAAATTAGCAAATACAGCCTCCGAGACACTCCAGCCCTATCTATTCTCACTCCTCACTCTTCTACACATTTACATTTTATTTTTTAATGTTTATTTATTTGAGAGACAGAGAGACAGAGACAGAGAGACAGAGACAGAGAATGAGTGGGGGAGGGACAGAGAGAGACAGGGAGACACAGAATCTGAAACAGGCTTCAGGCTCTGAGCTATCAGCACAGAGCCTGACACGGGGCTCAAACTCAGGAATGGTAAGATCATGATCTAGGCCAAAGTTGGATGCTCAACCAACTGACCCACCCAGGTGCCCCTACACATCCACATTTTAGAAGAAACTTTTGGAGATCTTCGTAGAATTGTTTCTGATAATCTCCACACAGTCTCTATACAGATTCTTACCATAGTAAAATTTTAACACTAGGCCAACTGGCTAACCAGACGGGCTCCTATTTCCTCCTTCCCATAAACTGGTCTGGAAATGGTCAGGATGAACAGCACCAAGCCACAAGACTAGTGGTACAAAGCTCACTGGACTTGAGATCAAAAGTACTGAGTGCCAATTTCTGTTACAACAAACACTTCCTGCCTCTGAAGATACTGAACAAATCACAACAGAGTCTTGGTCTTAGTTTCCTCATATTTTGGCCGTCTCATGGGATTGTTGTGAAGTTCAAGGTTATTTGTGTAATAAATCATTTCTAGCATATGGCTGCTAGTGTAGACAACCTTCCTCTCCACTCTCCAATACATGCAGACATCACTGTTGGTATTCATCCATATACAATGGAGTTTTTGTTTTGTGACTATAGCTAGAAATAGGAGTTATGCTGGAGGACAGGCAGAGAGGAAAGAGTTACATTTGGCTTTGTCAGGCTGGGTGGTATGTAGGGTGAGGAATAGTTCTTTGGGTGGCTTTACCAACTTCAGATGTGGCCAAGTGGGCATTGGAGCCAGAGGGAATGATGTGGGTGCATCCTTCCTGAGTACCATACCTGTCAAATTGGTGTGAGTGTACCTGGGATGTCCTGATTTAGTGCTATATTCCAGTCTCAGAGGCAGAAATGATCAGGAAATATTTTGGTGGGAGAGGAGGTGCCAAGATTCTGCTAATGTTCAGGAAAGGCTGCCGAGCCCATAGATACTGGATTTGAACAAAGATGTTCTGTCACCAGAATAGACTGTGGTTTCTGCGATTCTAAATCGCCTGTGATTTGAATTTTCATCTAGTGAATGGGACTGTGTTTTCCTTTCATTGACTCCTTAATGCTTCATGGTGCCCAATAAACATTGGTTATGAATTGACTATTCTCCCATCAAAGTACTAATCAGGCCCAACCCTGGTTAGCTTCCAAGATCAGATGAGATGGGTCATGTTCAGGGTGGTATGGCCATAGATGAATTGGCTATTTTCATACATTATCCTTTAGCCTTCATGAACAAGTGAATAGTGATGATGTTTGTATACCCAACTTGTAAAGCTCTTGGTTTTTTTTACAGATAAAAAAAATCTTTATTTATTTTTGACAGAGAGGGTGGGGGCATGAGGGAGGGACAGAGGATCCGAAGCAGGCTCGACTCCAAGCTGTCAGCACAGAGCTTGTTGCAGAGCTTGAACTCGCAAACCTTGAGATCATGACCTGAGCCAAAGTTGGAGGCTTTACCGACTGAGCCCCCCAGGCACCCCATAAAGCCCAGTTTTCATTCCCAGTTTCAATTTATCTCAACAATCCAATAAGGCAGTTTTTATTGTCATTCCTACTTTACAGATGTAGTTCCTGAGGTTAAGAGAGGTTAAACCATGAGCCAAATGTGTAGCAGAGCCTGAAATAAACATGCCCTCCATCACTTGCAAAGGGTTGCATTAGATGGTGATCATTAGGTTGTGATTTATAAAATAACTATGGGTGTGTAAGTGTGGTGTTCTTGGAAGGTGGTGTAATTTTGGAAAAAGACACATCTTCAAGCAGGAAACAGGACTAAAGAAGGCAAGCTTTACACAAACAGCCATCCCACCAGTGCTGTATTGTTGGAGGTCCTGCTCTGGGCTGGGCCCTGTATCTAGTACTTGGGACCCAAGAGCTCACAAGTGGGATAATGAGTTCTCCCAGATAGTGCAAAGATGGTACCCACCACGTAGGAGGCTGATAAGGCTCAGGGTTGGGAGGTGAAGCCTGTAATATTCCCGTATGGTTTTCCAAATACAAGGCCAAGATTTAGCACCAAACCTTCAGGAATCTATATTTTAATACCTATTTCAGATCATCCTGATGCATAATCAGGAGAAGCTCAATTAGCTTGTTGCACATCACATTTTATTTTCCCTGAGCTTTTAAACATTCTACCTCCGTCTCAGCTGTGCTATAGGGCACACTCAGGACAGAATATTTAAAGAGAAGTGATCTCCCATGCACCCTTAGGCCAATGAGATAACCCAAAAAATTGCCTCAATGGAAAGAAGAATCTTATGGAACTCAAACCCATATTGTGAGATCCAGAAGCCTATTTTTTTTAATTTTTAAAAATGTTTATTTTTAAAAGAGAGAGAGAGAGAGAGAAAGAGACAGAGTATGAGCAAGGGAGGGGCACAGAGAGGAGACACAGAATCTGAAGCAGGCTCTAGGTTCTAAGTGGTCAGCTTACAACCCAACGCAGGGATCAACCCACAAACAGCAATATCATGACCTGAGCTGAAGTCAGACACTTAACCGACTGAACCATCCAGGCACCCTCAGAACTCCCATTTTCAAGAGTAGATTCTTTCTTCAGGGCCAATTATAGAGATCGAGTTTTTTTGGTTTTTTGTTTTGTTTTGTTTTGTTTTGTTTTGTTTTAATCAAGAAAGACAGCAAGGGGCACCTGGGTGGCTTAGTTGGTTAAGCATCCAGCTTTGGCTCAGGTCATGGTCTCATGGTTCGTGGGTTCAAGCCCCGCTTCGGGCTCTGTGCTGACAGCTCAGAGCCTGGAGCCTGCTTCGGATTCTGTGTCTCCCTCTCTCTCTGACCCTCCCCTGCTCCCACTGTCTCTCTCTGTCTCTCAAAAATAAATTTAAAAAAATTAAGAAAAAAAAAAAGACAGCAATTCCCTTACAGTAAGCCTAGAGCCTAGGTCATCTGTTTCCAAATCCTATACTTTACCCATTCTATCTTCTATCAGCAGCCTCCTGACTCAAGATCCTAAAATGTCTATTGAGAGACACTTGTGGTGGGCAATGTATAGACAGGGAACCTTTTCTTAGTCTTAAGGAGGCTTATGGGACGTCAAAAGCCAAAAATATCTTCTTTCTACCCTGAATGTTGCTCTCTGCCCAGAGTCCTACTATTGTTTTTTGAGAATAAGACTTTTTTCACTTGTGGTTGGTTGTACACCTCTCTTACCTTACATCACAGTAGTAGTTAAGATGAGATTGCCTATAGGGGCGCCTGGGTGGCTCAGTCGGTTAAGTGTCTGGCTTCAGCTCAGGGCATGATCTCATGGTTCATGGGTTCAAGCCCTGCGTTGGGCTCTGTGCTGACAGCCTAGAGCCTGGAGACTGTTTCAGATTGTTTCCCTCTCTTTCTGCCCCTCCCTCACTCATGCTCTGTTTCTCTCAGAAATAAACACAAAAAATAAAATTAAAAAAAAGAAAAAAAGAAAAAAAAGGATGAGATTGCTTATTATGAAGGAGGGAAGAGAGGCCAAGAGACAGGCCTTGGGAGCTCAAAAGAAGGGAAAAGCCTGAGATCTTAGAGAAGGAGCTTAGGAGACATGGAGGTAGAGTCCAAAGGCCAAGAGCTGGGGGTCCCTGAGGAAGAGTAACCACTTCTTCCTTTGCATGGTGTTATAAACTGAATGCATCCCTCCCAAATTCATATATTTAAAACCTAATTTCCCCTGTGATAGTATTTGGATGTGGAGAGGTAATGAGGTCAGGAGTATGAAGCCCTCATGGATGGTATTAGTGCCTTTATAAAAGGGACTCTAGAGAATTCTCTAGCTCTCTTTCTGCCGTGTGAAGATACACAGAGCATCACTAGTCTGTGACCCAGAAGAGGGCTCTCACCAGGACCAAGCATGCCAGCATCCTGATCTTGGACTTCTAGGCTCCATAACAATGGAAAATAAATTCCTGTTGTTTATAAGCCACTCAGTCTATGATAATTTGTCATAGTAGGCCAAACTAAGACATGTGCAATAGCTCCAATTTACACCTGCTGTCCCTGGGTAACTATTAACACCACCATGTCACAAAAGTCCTAATCATACAATATCTGGCCATCCTAATGAGGGAAGGACTGCAGTCCTTCTTTTCTCGTTTTTGTCGAGGACACTGCTCTGAGAAAGGAACAACAACTTTCAGATTAGCTCCTTAAAGATAGGGAATGCCATGATTGATTTAATAAGAAAAACATAAAGTTTATTATATACATTAAAGAGAGAATATCTGATAAATACCTTGTGATTGAATTTTGTATTCCCACCATCTAACTGTAGGTATGAATTAATGCTTCTTGCCTCACCTACCCTCAGACAGTTCTCTTTTGACAAAACCATGGCCACATACAGGTATTTTAATGATTACACTGACATCTGGTGGCCATTTCCAGGTGTTTCTCTGGGTAGCTCCTGTACTAGATGATAGATTGATCTGTACCTCATACTCCATCAAAGCCACTTTTATCTGAGCCCTACAGCAACCAGAGATGACACTCTAAGTCACAGTAAGTTGTTGATTGCTGGTAATATCTAGATGTATTGTGGTGATTTTTCTTTTAACCAAAGGTATTGAGATTAGAGGCAGGGATAGTGATAGTGTGGAAGGGGTTCCAGAAAATGATAAATAACATTAGAAACTCAAATTTCCTTGTGGAACTTCAGGCTTATGAGGGAGTTATCTTTATCTAGAGGTATCCTTCCTGAAATGATACCAAGTAGGCCAAGGACATTAAAGTTCTTGGTAGCAACACCAGTGCAGGTGTGACCAAATATCAATGCGAGAAATCTTAAAAACTGGGATGTGTGGTAAACTGCCTTATTAGCAGTCCGGCTAACAGAAATGGGCAGTGCAGGGGTTGGGGTGGGTGGTGGCTATCAGATGCAGGAAAATAGAGAAAGTGGGAAAGCCACACTTCAAAGTACAGCTATCCTTTGTTTTCTGTGTTCCACAAAAGTGTTTGCATATTCAACCACCTCCCTACAAAGCCCCCCTCCTTGGTAACCTCAGAGGGTTTCCCATAGAAAACATTTTAATGCCTACATACCATAAAGAGGAGTACCACCAACCTTATTTTTCACTGGAGGAACATTCCAATCACCCACGCTACTCCTAAGAAGTGACTGTAGGCAAGAGGCCTGTCAAAACCTACCATCTTACATCATTAAAAGCTCAAGAAGAGAGAAAAAATACAGGTCCCCACTCATCTTCATGTCATCAGGAAAGTATCACCAACGTATGAGATAGGAATGCTTACAAAGCCATAATGAATGAGGTATTTGGGATCTCTCAGAAAATGCAAAATGCCCCTCATCTGTCTCCTTATGGTAAAAAGTACTACTAAGTCTGTAATGTAAAACTAAGTCTGTAAATGTAAAATTAAGTAATGAATCATTTAAAAAAATTTTAATGCTTATTTTTTGAAAGAGAGAGAGAGAGAGCGAGAGAGCGAGCGAGCGAGTGAGCGAGCACATAAGCAGGGGAGGGACAGAGAGGGAGACACAGAATCCCAAGCAGATTCCAGGCTCTGAGCTGTCAGCACAGAGCCCAATGCAGGGCTTGACTCACAGGCAGAGCAGAAGTGAGCCTGCTCATAGGAATTTGCAGGTACCTTTTATACTCGCCTTCCCAATTCCCTCCACCCTGCCCCCCTGCTTCTGTGATCAGAAATCAATAGTTATAAAACTTGGGGTCTTCAAAACACACCAGACACCAGGTTGGATAAGGCTGTGCTTTATTACATGCATAATTACAAATCTGTGCTAAGTGAAAATGTATAAAGCAATGGCGACTTGGGTTTATGCCATACAGAGAAAGGGCTGGACAATCCCATTAACCCTTCTGCCAATGTCCGTTCCATTGCCTTTAACATGATTGTTTCCATTTCTTACAATTTGCATAGTACTTACTTGTCAGAGTACTTTCCATTCATTGTCTCAGTTTATCCTCACAACAACCCTGTGAGGTAGGTAGGGCAATTAACACTATCCCCATTTTGCAGATGGGAACACTGAGGCACAGAGCGGTTAAGATCTTGAGGCTAGTTAGTAGAAGCATAAGGAATAGAAACCAGGTCTCCTAACTCCCCAGCCCATGTCTTCCTTTTTAGATTATATTGCTATACATGACCAGGGAGCAAACTGAAGTGAGCAGTAAGCCACAGCTTTGGTACCAGCTGTGCCTAGGTATGAACGGGGACCAACACCTCCATAAGCTAGAATAAAGCTAAGAAAGCATGACTTAAGGGTTGGCAACACTCCCGATAAATAATTGCTCTGAACAGTTCAGCACCAAGCTTCCTATGGAAACTTGGGCTATATTAGCTTTGGTTGATCTAGTTTCTGTATATGCCTAGCTACTGCCGATATCTACATGTTAGCTTCAGTTGAACTTTTACCAACACTTACGAACTAAAATGTCGAGTCCGACAGGTTTTCTTTGGCTACTACAGTTGGAGCCGGCCCTACAAATGAGCGTATTACAGAGAATTCATATGTGGCCCATAGGCAGGAACCTGGCTTTTCTGATCCTCCTGGCCTCATTGGCTCACTCAATGGGTAGTATTTTCCCCAGAGCCAGAAATGGACAGAGGTAAGAGGAGGAGGCTGGCCTTGGTCAAATAGAGAAGAGTCACCATCATGACATCAATGTCACCAGGGTGCTGTCTGTCAGGCCGAACTCCTTTCTGGCCTGTACCTGGTTAGCAGCATAGCTTCAAAAGACAGTTTAAAAGAACAAAATATTAAACACATCATTTTTTAAAATCTAGAATGAAATTAATTCTTAATCATTACATAGTCCTAAAGGACCAAATATATAATAAAAATGTAAATATTTATTAAAAAGCTAAGTACTAAAAAGGCAGGGCAATGGGAGAGAAAGGAGGGAGGAAAAAGGATGAAGTGAAATTGAGAATGGAAAATGAGCACTATGGAAGGACCATGTATTTTGAGGTACACTCAATATGATAATGAGACTGAACATTCCCAGCCTGATAAAACCATCTCAGGCCATTCCCTTGTCCCCATTTGGCCAGATGGCATCTCACTCACCAAATCTTAGACTTTCAACAGATTTGAATGAGTAGATAATAAGGTTTAAGCAATAACTACTTCATACATCTGCCTTGAGATGCTAAAGCCCTCAATACTGTCAACAAATACCACTGGCTTTGGCCTCTACAGTGGCGCAAAGCCCTGTTTGGCCCACAAACTCAGAAGCATCTTCCATTCTCTATTCTCAGAATGATGCTGTCCTTCCCCCAAGGTTCACATTCAAAACAGCACACTTGTGAACAACTGAGTAAAATGTGATGACATTTGGGGATGTCAGGAAAAAAATGGGAGGAGGGAGAGGAGAGAGAAGGAGAGGCAGAGATCATTTTTAAAAAACCATTATATGCTGTTTCTCCTTTTAAAAGGCCAAACTTTGGGCAAGGCATTCATTCAACGAGTGTACACAGAGGCTGAAGACCCTTTGACTGGAACTGAGAGGTAGGAATTTATGACCATGGAATTAGGCAGGGTGACCTGATAGGTCCCATCTGAGAAATGCAAACTCTGCACATCGTATACTTTCTTGGGCGATTCAGCAAAATCGGACTGCACAGTGGAAAAAATCAATTTTGTTTCCTACATCACTTCAAAACTTTGCCCAGATCCAGATGTTGAGAAGTGAGACTATAGCCAGCAAACATTTGTGGAGTAATGTGAAGTTGCTAAACATCTGCTGTTCTAAGAACTTCTCTCCTTGGAGCACAGAACTGAAATCGAGGCAGCGCAAAACTGAATGGTTGCCACAGGTCCATTACATTAATTTCACCATAAATTGAGACAGCTCTCTGAGCTCTGATCTGAGAAACCCTCACGTTTTTCTTTTTCATACACAATAAAACTTTCTAGGGAGCCTACAATAGAGACTTAAAAAAACATTTTGCTATCAAAATTCAAGACAATCTACCTAAAGCTTATCATTTAGGCAATGGCAGTAGACGTTGCTCTCCTTCGTGAGCAGATGTTATGGGTCAGCCTTCTCCATAAAAGTCGACTGCCTCCAGCTAAATTTTGCTTTGAGCCTGTCCTTGTCTTGGAAAACCCAGTCTTTGAAAGACCACTTGACCTTTTTCTCTATCTCAGGCACGTGATCAAGCAGTTTATAAATGCTAGGATGTCTGGCTTGGGGCACGAATGGCCTTCCTCCTACCATCTTTTTCTTACTGGGGCTTTTCCACTGCCATATCTTTCAATTCTCTCTCCAAAGGGAATCCAGGCAAACCCAGAGATGGTTTAAAAAAATCAAGGTTTTAGGACACTTAAGTTCAGACCACATATTTAGACATCTATTTTTTTAAAGGACTGAATATCCTACTTCCCATCTACTTTCTAAATTTCTAATTTTTCTCAGGGTTTTCTCGAGCTCAATACACTGTGCACCACCCTGAAAAATGTTCTCCTACTTTCTCTGAACTGATGGGTGGCAATGTGGCTAGTCATCAGTAAGTACTCTGGCAATGTAAAACACACTGGCCGTTTCAAATTCATCTTCACTATCTTCATTATAAACTCAACTTCAAAAGCTGCACCCCTTTTGATTAAAAAAACAAAAACAAAAGAAACAGTGGGGTAACAAGTTCACATACCAAGATCAACACCCAACCGAGACAGGTGATTCAAATACTTAAAACCTATAATGAGACACGCCATGATTACTTTGCATGAAGGACTCTACTGCATGATGAGTTTTTAAAAAACAGATTTGCTCCCCCTACACCTGAACGAGTTTATAACATCATGGTTCAGAGGTACTTCACAGCCTTAGACCACACTAAATTCCCATTACTTTATCTTTCTCATGTTCAAACAGAACTGGAGACTTGCTAGAGAAATTTAGACTGTGCTTGGCTCTTTCTGTAAGGGGTTCAGTTTCAGCCTCTGGTACCAAGACAACTGAACTGCTTTGCTGTTCAATTGGCGAATTGACTGCTCTGCAAGCTGGCAAAATCCAAATTGTCATCAATGTCAGATTATCCACCAGAGGCTATCAGTTCTGTGGACTATACCACCTCCACTCGACAGTTGGCCTGAACCAGAAAGAAGCTGGGGCCAGAAAAGAACAAACATCCAAATAGAAATGATCTTGAAAGTAGCCATTAGTTTGCATTTTCAGTCCCTTGCTTCTTCCCCCTCCAATGGTATAACCATGCATTAACTGTTTCAGCTTAATTCTTGACAATGAAGATCTGACTATACAAAATATACGAGCCAGACTTTTAATGAACCTGTAGACTCCCACTCTTTTCATGGCTGGATGTCTACTGCATAGTTTCCCTTGGAAAATCCTCTCTTGAAGCACTTATTGGAGTTCTTTTGTAGCTCCTTCTCTTGTGTCAGGCAATTTTCTTTTCTTAATGCCAAAACAGACTAGTCTCAACCCAAATTAATTTGCTAATCACAGATTATCTAGCCTTTTGCCATTGAGGTATGTGGCCATTTGAGGAAACTGACAGACCTCCCTGTATCAGCTTTGTTTGTTGGTTAAGTATGTCCAACGGCTGAATTGGCAATGGCAGGAAGAACATTTTCCATCGCCTTAAGACAAGAAACTCTTGAGTGTTAAGGTGCTGAGCTAGCAGTCTAGTGGAGAGCTCTAGCCACAATTAGCCAACCTTTGAGCCAAACCATAAGATTGGACATATAATGAATACCATACACTACAGCTACTTCTAGCATATGTGTTACAAGGATTCCTGAGACACTGAGGTTAATGGATGAGATTTATCAGGAGTGAGGTATCAAAAGGATTTTATTCTCTGGAGGGCCAGTCGGTGCTTAGCATCTAGAAAGTATACCTTGGCACAGTGTTATCTGATTTCTCGAATTAATTCTTTGAAGTAGCACCTTAACACTGGCTCATCTGTCTAAAGTCAGAAACAGAGCCTAGAAGAAACACAAAGGCAAACGTAGGCACCCTCCATATCACTGCTGCCCTATGAAATGAGACCAAACTTTTCATTGTCATTGTCATCAAATACCAGAAATACTAACACTTCCTGTTTTGCAAACTTTAGCTGGACGGCTAATAAGAAAAGATATATATTGTATGTATACCAAAAGTATACAGATAAGAATGACTTCTATGCAATACACCGGGGTGGTCTGGCACAGAGCCTCATCTCATACGAGGAAATCAGTGGCATGGAAGGGACAAAAGATGTAAAGTGACTGAGTCATGACTACAATAGAATATAACCTAGGGAGTTTTTTCTTTCATTAAAATATTAGAGTGATATACTTTAAAAAAAGAAACTTTGGTGACTGCCTTGATATTTGAAAGATAAAAATCAATCAACGCCTTGGCTGCCCAGTTCTGGACAATAAAAGAATTTCAGATGTTGGAAAGATAGGAACTAGGGGAAAGAGAGAAAAAGAGAGAGAAGGAGGGAAGGAGGGAGGGAGGGAGGGAGGGAGGGAGGGAGGGAGAGAGAGAGAGGGAAAGAAAAGAAAGAAAAGGAAGGAAGACGAGGAAGGAAGGAAGGAAGGAAGGAAGGAAGGAAGGAAGGAAGGAAGGAAGGAAGGAAGGAAGGAAGGAAAGAAGAAATCCTAGATTCAGGGCTCAGCAACTTTTAAAATGAGGAACCCTGAGGTGTTGGGGGAGGGAGAGGGGGTTGGGGGGGAGGATATGTCTAGTGACTGCTGGTTCTAGGCTGGAAGGGTGGTGTAAGGTGGGGGGAGGGCGGTAACAGACTTGCCAAACAGGAAAGGCTGAACTCGAAGCCCTGGCAGTTAAGTCTCCCCGCTATGGGCATGGGCACAGGAAGGGAGGGAGGAGCAGAGGCAGCAACTGGGCTACAGATCAAAGCAAATGGCTGTGTGTTCCCTCTGGTCCGTGTGCCCTAAGATTGCTGAGCCCTGGTTTACAATTTAACTAGCCCTGGGAGTTATTTTTTGAAATTGGAATGATTAACTAGGCATGTGCTCAGTCCCAAAGTCAGGACTCAGGACTGATGAGAGGGAGGGGAAAAGAATGGAGGGGAACAAGGGGGACCAGCTGCACAGAGGGAAAACAACAGAAAATGAAACCGGTGTCGGAATGAAGGTAGTGGCTCTCTGATTCCACCAGGTGTCCCTACAGTGTGATGTTTTTCTACTGCAGTAAAGGTGGTAGAAAATTGAGACAGGCACCTTTTCAATTGGATACAAGCACCTTTGGTGTCACCAGGCCTTGTCCACACCCCTGGGTCTTAGGATGGTTCTGCATTTTATTTACAAGTCTAAGGAGCCCCAAGGGAGTCACAGCTGCCTATCCTATTCCAATGCCTCGAATGGATTTGAAAGTACCCCAAGCCTAAATTCATGTTCACAGGGACAACAACTGGCCCGTTATATGTACTTAACACTGGGAGGAGGCATGAATGCCCAGTTATTTTAGTATGGTGGTCTTTACAAAGGAACGCATGAGAATGCAGATACAGCTCGGGATCTTCCCTGGTTTATCAGTATGCAGTCCAGACTTGGTTCCCTTTACTATTCTTACATATTCCAGAAGCCTAAAGCACCATCACTCATGGAGGTGGCATCTGGGTAAGAGAATTAGTTGGGACCTCACAAAAAACGTGAAATTCCTAGTCATTGACTCTGCTTAGAAATTTACTAATCATTCATTTCAAGGAAGCTGAAGAAATCATTCCTTGTTACTCACAAATTCACAGCAAAGTCCTTGTCTACTGGCTAACAAATACTATCTGGAAAATCACCCTTTTGGCAGACAAGGAGAAAGCTCCATAACTTATCTTTGTGCACTTCAAAAGAGTACCAGGAACAAGCAAGCTATAAAAGTCAACCTCTCTAAATTCATTTAGAAGAGGTTAACCAAAGCAGCATTGTCTTATAATCAGATATTAAAATTAACATACACATACACACACCAAACTGATAATGCTAAATATTGTAACAGAAACAAGATAACATTTGAACTGAATTTTCACAGTCTGGAAAACAGCATTACTATTTTCCTTCTGGCTTTCCTTTCTGTGTTCGGAAAAGCAAAGCCCTTATTTTACACTTCATCTTCCACCAATGACAGAGTCCAAAAAAAGTGACTTGGTCATGAGCTTTCTGCAGGCTACAGGTCAGGACGGTTGGAATTTTTCTTGCATAGTTTTCAGTGATTGCATATTGGCTAACAAGTTTTAAACTAAAAAAAAAATTAAAGAATTAAAACCTAGCAATCTTGTTTACTCTCTCATGAAATCTTCCTAATGCGATATCACAGAAACCTAACTGTATTTTCTCCTAAAGAGAAGATTAAATTCCAGAGATTATGTAGTGCAACTGGTTAACTTATAGGAAAGAGACGACACACTAATATAACTTCACCATCCAAATATGGGAAATGTGTTTTGGGTACCCAGTTAATAAAATACATCCATGGTCTGCAATGTCCTTCCTGTTTTATATCCAGCACAACCCTGTGATTCTAGTTGAAGAGAATAGAGTCAGGATCTTGGTTCGCCATCTGTGCTATATGCTTTAGCACATCTTTTTTGGTAATGATTCCAAGCAATCGCCTAAAAGACAAAACAAGGCAACAAAACAAAAATAAATAGGTAGTTAATGTTCTCAATGGTGACACTTTTCCTCCTCAGGCCTTTTCAACTTTGTTTTCAAACACTAACTACAGTGTTATGTGTGCCAGTCAAATGGGACAGCACATGGGTCCCTAAACAGGCTGCAGGCATTTATACTTCATGTCTCACATCTTGCTATTTCCTCTGCTTTAAATATTCCCTACATAGCTGAATCTTATCTTTTGCCACCAAGTTCAAATGCTGCTCTTCCAGAACACCCTCCCTGATCCTACAGGCCAGCAATGGCCATGACCCACTTGCAGCAATGGCATGATCTGCACACTTTTCTCGTTTGCTATTCTGGAATGCATGCTCCTGTGTTCTTGGGTTCCCTGTGACACTGTGCACTCCTTGAGGGCAGAGAAGGGCCTTATTCATTTTTGTGTCTCTGTGGAGTCTAGTGGAACACCTTCTTGCATGAATTTGGGGATTCAGTAAATGTTGAATGAATCAGTTAGGGAAAATCCCCTTGCTGATTTCAATCCTGCAAGACATCTGTTACACCATTTAGAAATTTTAGAGTAACATTTTTATATAATTGCTGGATTAGCATACCATGTTTAGAAAAAAAATCCACCCTTCTCATCAATGACCCTTCTTTTCCAATAAAAATAGCAGGGCTTCCTTAACTGCATAAGAAACATCCTTGAAAGAAAGAGCCTGGGCCTTGGGAGTCAGGAGACTTGTGTTTAAAGCCCCTCTCTACTATATATTGATTGGGGGCCCTTTAAACCTCACTGAAACTTGGCTTTCTCATCCTCCAATGATAAAAATAGTTATTACATGGACCAAATACTATACATATAATAGCTAATACCATTATAATTTCGGTACTGTCTCTTCAAAAGGACACAGCTGTTTCCTTTGTAGGGGAGGGACCATGTTATTTATAATGTACAGCCAGCAGTTCACATCTCTCAAGCACACTTTCATCCCCAAACTCCTTTTCCATTAATCATGATGATAAAAGAAACAGATTTATCTTCATCTTGGAGCTTCAAAAGGCCTATATGTGTTACTAATGTTTCGATGAATTGGGATCTTCCTTATCTCTCTACACTCTTTCCTCCCACAATCCAATCTGCCTTCACCAAAGAGTTCTCACCCATTGTGTGTAACCAGGCACTGCCGCAGTCCCAGCTTGCGGAAGATGTCCACTACAATTTCCATGGGTGTAAGGTCGGTCACAGTGAAGGGGCTGAGATCCAGGATATTCCGAAGTTTTAGGGTGGGTGGCGTGTACGGTGGCATTGGAGGAGAATGCTCAGTGAAATAAATTATGGAAGTGCTCACAACTCCATCCTGTTTTTTGCGAGCATTTTCTATTTGACAAGTAGAAAAAAAAAGAAGTTGAAAATGGAAGTGCCAGTTCTATCCTTCTGGCCCCTCATTGGTCCCGTCCTCCCCGTGTTGTCCCCCATTTTGCACATATTTATTTTATTTCCATAGTGGATTCCATAACCCCTTCTTGAAATCCTTACCGATTGAAATGATGAGATCTCTTCGGAGGACGAAACCCACAAGTCTTTGGGATTCCCGGGACACCACCACTGGGAAGCCACTGTATGTGGTTTCACTAATGATAGTCTCTATATCTTCGACAGTCATACTGTCCTGAGTAAGGACAGTCAATAAAGGATCATTTCTCTGGGGTTTCATCACATCCATTGCCAGAGTCTTATGAGCAAACTCTTCTTTGGCTTCAAGAAAGGGGTATCCATTGAGACGAATGTGGGCATCATAGATGCCCTCCCGCCCCAGAGCATCTGCCACCCATTTGCTTGTCATGGCTGCAGCCATCAGAGGCACAATATATTCCAAGCCACCAGTTAGTTCAAACATTATGACAACAAGAGAAACAGTCATCCGAGTCACCCCACCTGCAAGGAAACAGATACAGGCTACTGAAAACAGAAGTCCAGATTCATTACAATTAAGGGCCTGTGACAGACACCCATTCAGGCAAAGCCTACTCACCAGAAGCACTGCGAAAAGGAGGTCTTGACTATAACTGCACAGACCCTAACAGCTGAGTTAAAGTAAGTTTATATTGGACGTGAATCAGAATTCTCAGAATAATATCTATAAAAGCACCAGTTACCATCTGGATTTTTCTTCTTTTGTTTCTTATTTGTGTGCTGCTTTCTCCCCCCAGATTATAAAAGTAATTGCAAAAGATACCCACAATTTGTATAACACTGCTGGGACTATAGGTTCGCTGGAATGTATAGACTATTGTGGAAATATTTTTTAAGTGTAGAAAGGAAAGTCACTATCCATAAGCTCATTGCCTAGAAATAAGCAGAGTAAAAATTTGGAATGACGGTTTTCAGTTTTTAGCTATGCAATAATATATGGTTGTATGTAGGTGAGCTCATATGTTTAAATTCCCCACCATGTTCTCCTCCCCCCACTTTATGTCAGGAACATTTCATAGATTATTACAAATTCATTTAAAAATCATTGGATTTAGAGATGTTAAATATTACCATCATATTCAGTGTCTACATAGTATAACATTATATGGATTCACCATAATTTATTTAACCAGTCCCTTATGGTGCATATTTAAGTTGATTCCAATTTATTGCTGCTATCAAAAATAATACAGTGATGAACATCCTTGGGCAGATATGCTTATCCAAGTTTCTGGTAATTTCCTACTTTTAGTAGGATGAAATTTGAGAGTAAAATTACTCTCAACTTTACTCTCAAAAGGGAGGAATAAGTGGATGGACCTCGAGGGTGTCATGCTAAGCGAAATAAGTCAGGCGGAGAAGGACAGATACCATATGTTTGCACTCATAGGTCTAACAGGAGAACAGGAGAAACCTAATGGAGGACCATGGGGAGGGGAAGAGGGAAACAGAGTTGGGGAGAGAGAGGGACACAAACCATGAGAGACTATTGAATCCTGAAAACGAACTGAGGGTTGAAGGGGAAGGGGGAGGGGGGAAAAGAGGTGGTGGTGATGGAGAGGGCACTTGTGGGGAAGAGCACTGGGTGTTGTATGGAAACCAATTTGACAATAACCTATTTAAAAAAAAGTTATAAGGGAACTTTTTGTCCTAAAAGTTAAATAGATACAGGAAAATTTACACTAGACAAAACTCATATTTAATAAAAATTTTATATATCTCTGCTAAAAAAAGGGAGGAATATACCTGTAGGATAAAGAATGCTTTCTTAGAGCACTTGGAAAATGGTAAACCCAACAGGAAACAGATGCTTATTAAAGAAAAAAAATCTGCAGGGGCACCTGGGTGGCTCAATCAGTTGAGCATCTGACTTTTGATCTGCACTCAGATCATGATCTCATGACTTCTGGAGCCTTGTGTCAGGTTCAGTGCTGAGCATGGAGCCTGCTTAAGGCACTCTCGCATGCGCACTCTCTGTCTCACTCTCTCTCTCTCCTGTCCCTCCCCTCTGATGTGTGCATACTTGTTCTCTCAAACTCTGCTGTCAAATGTGTTTAATATCACACTTCTTTATTCTGTCACCTGTGTTGCAATTTCTTTAAAATCAATGCAAACACTACTCACCTAAGCAGGCTGCAGCCCCAACCATCGCATAAAGGCCAGGGGTGATGCAATCTGCTCCTTGACTGCACCAGCTATTGAAGATGGCCCAATCATGGTGGTAATAAGCCAGCTGCTCCATTCCTACTCCTAAAAGTCGGCCTGCTATAGCACCAACAGCCATGCTGGGGATGAACAGGCCAGATGGGATCTGTAAAGAGAAAGCAACAGATGGTTAGTGAGAAATAATGCACTTGCCTGGCATGTGGTAAGGGCTAGAGGACTGACCCTCTGCAAAGCAAACAGACCAATGACAATTTAACTATGCACTATGCTAGCAAGTGGCTGTAAAGATTTGTGTAACACTAGGGTGGCTAGAGGTTCTCTGGGATGTGCAGGCAAGTACGACTGCAAAGAAGCTTACCCTGATTCGGGGTCCATCAGGCAAGAGCCTGAACTCTCCAGACCAACACAGAACTGGAGGCAGAAATTAAGCCTTTCCCAAAGAAAAAGGAAAATAGATGGAGTTTCTCATATATGCAGACATTTCCCCAATGCTGAATTCTTATCAATGACAATTACCCTCTATTGACTATCTTCCATGTTCTATGCTGGATACTCCACTAATAAGATTTCCTCAGTTCTTTACAACCACTACTGGAAATAGGTGTTATTATTCCCAAATTGCACAGAACTTAAGGTTCAGAGAGGCTAAGTAACTCACCCAAGGTCAAGATACAGTAAATACTGGTGCTGGGGTTTAAATGCAATGCTTAAAACCACTCTCATGTATTGAATCTTAACCCATTGCTCACATGAAAAGGATGGCACATGAGGTTTCATATAATTTTGTAATAGTATAAAGATGAAATGATTACGTTTTAAGAATGAGGTAGTAACTATGGTTTGCATGACTACCCAAACAAAAAACAAACAATAAAACACCCCTCTCATCTTTCTCCTGCTCTATTTTTTGACTCAGAGGATACTACAGTGAATTCTCAATTTACTGTGTTATGGGAAGGAAATTAGGACAAGGGCAAAATCATTGAAACTGCAGATTGTTTGTAAATAGCTTATGTTCAATTTTTGAATGCATTTGAATCTGGGGGGGTTGATGGTCTGACTGTTCACTTTAAATGAAAGAAGGAAGCCGTGAGGTAAAAATAATAATAATAATAATAATAATAATAATTATTATTATTATTATTATTATTCGAGAAGGGCTAAAAGACTTTCCAGGTTGTTAGGAAGATGCATGTCTATTCAGAGGTTCTAGCACTGCCTAAACTGAGCACTGCGTCTCACTGTCTGATTTGAATAGAGGGGAATAACTTGGTAGCTGGGTGCTCAAGGAAAGATAAATAATCCAGGAAGGAGGAAGGAAATACCTTAACAAATTTTCCTTTCCGGTTTCTTCTGAAATATGGAAATGATAATAGGTACTGAAAATAAAAGATTCTGGCCTAATGTCTGCTGTTGAGAGTTTCAATAGTAACTTGGGATCACCTGTGAAGTTCTCACTACTTGGGCACTGATAACAACTGTAAAGAATACATTTAGCCAGACATCAGGCTGAACCAGATGAAATTGCTATTTTAGTGGTCAAAAAGGTTGAGTACTGGCTCCTTCATTTGCTTCCACTTAATATTTTACTTTATTTGCAAACTCTAAAGACATCCTATAAGGACCACAAATGTGTTGGCAGATATTGTTTTAATACAAAATGCATGCGAATAAATACCTCACCATCCTTTCTGAGGGGCAAAATATGTGTTCCATGGAAAGAAGAGAAAACATTTCTACTTATATCTCATCATTGAGGTGTGCGTTTGGCCTAAAACTAGGCTTGAATAATTTTAGATACAGCTTCAGTTCTCTAGGAATTTAGGAGGGACATGTAGGGGCAGAAGGGCTTTTGAGAGTGGGGGGTAATGTTGCATGGGATTGGAAGTACACAGGACATTGAAGATTTTATATCTTGGCTTTACTCCCCCCCAAACCACAGCCACACATATATCCACTAAGCATCAAAAGAATCTCCTCACCTTCATGCCAAAGGTGAATATAGTGATGACAATTTTCAGTATGAGTGTCAAGGCCAGCTGCCACATGGCACTGTAGACTCCTACACCAGCCGGTCTGTCGGGCAGTTCACCCCCCTTGCTTGTGTTGAAACGGTTCTCATAGTCACAGAGCTTGGAGGAGTCCAGAAGGCCACAGTCATTAAACAGCTCAGAAATGAGCTCACTTGTGCTCATGCGGGTGTATTCATTAGGGAAAGCCAGGATGGCAGTGATGGCTGTCACAACGAGTACCTCTATGACAGGATACTTGCCCAACTGAGTGGTCTTACGCTTCCGACACCAGGCGATGTTGGTGCGGATAAACAAAGCTCCCCACAGACCACCAAATATGCCCAGCAGAATGAACGGCACTAGCTCAAAGAGATGCCATGGGGTGTGAAACTCCACATAAAACAGAACGAGGCGGCTGTTCCCAAAGGGATTGATGGAACGTAGAGTAAATGCTGCCACCAAGGCAGCAAAGAACGAACGCCACAACGTTTTGAGGGGGAAATAGTAGCTGACCTGTAAGAAAGAAGGTGGGAAAGCAAACTTAGAGCAGTATGCAGACACAGTTCCAGATGAAAAGCTGGTGCTGCAGGAATGAGAGCTCAGGACAAACAAAACAAAACAAAACAAAACAAAAAACTGCCCAGAGATCTCCAGTCACATGGTGAAACACGGAGTTGAGCAGAGCGCTTTAGGACTGCACCGTGCACACACACTGGCCAGAAATCCTGACCCAAAAGCAACATCACGTTCTACAGTTAAAAGTAGTTACCTCTTCTAGGCTGAATAATACTCCACCGATCGGTGCCCCGAAGGCTACGGATACACCAGCTGCTGCTGCAGCTGACAAGACCTACAATCCGAAACTCAAAATTAGTGACAGAAATAATGCTACCTTGCTGCTGTCAATCACACGTTTAAAAGGAACATTAGTGGTTGCTAAATTTTTTTAAACTTTACATGCTCCATATCCAGTTTATCAAAGATCAAGTTCAATTTATATTTATTTATTTTGAGAGCAAACATTACATGCTAAATTTTGAACACATGGTTCAAATGCTTGAACAGGCAAAGGATCTCTCCTCTGTAATTAATTCAGGTATGTACTTTATTTCACATCATGCCCCCCAGCCCCAGTACTCTCCATTCACTAACGGAATTTGAGTTTGTAGACCTAGAAACCACCTAAATGAAATATTTTCAGTGATGTATATACACAGCACTCTCTGTTAATTGACTGAGCCACCCAGGCACCTCTAGCAGCACTCTCTGTTAATGAATGCTTCTTAAATGAGTTTAGAGAAGGCTATAATGATACAAAACTGAAGTAACAGTTGGCTCACATCAATTCAGGAGCTGCAAATATTCATATGATGGGTAGCTGGGGTTTTCTGTACTGCATGGCCTACTCCATACACAGTGACCTATGGAAACAAATAGGTCAGCAACTAGAAGCAAGGGGAGAGATTTTGAAGGGAAGACCTATGTGTATTTTGGTGTGGCAAGGAAAAGGGCTAGGTGGGACAGGAAGAGGAAGGGGAAAAAACTGTCAGAGGGAAATAAAAAGGGACAAGGAGACAGAGAAAGAGAGCAAGTGATATACTCAGCCCTGCCTTTGTAGGTAGGCATACACATGTGCATGTAAAATGTGCATGAAAAACACACTGAATTAATGGGAGGATTAAGTCCTTTCTTTCGATTCTGGTTGCTGTGGAATGGTAAGTGGTTTGTAGTAATAAGGAAATATTTTAAAAAGAAAGTTTTAGGGGCGCCTGGGTGGCTCAGTTGGTTAAGCATCTGACTCTTGATTTAGGCTCAGGTTGTGATCTCACGGTCCATGAGATCGGGCCCCACATTAGGCTCTGTGTGCTGACTGCACAGGGCCTGCTTGGGATCCTCTCTCTCTCTCTCCCTCTGTGCCCCTCCCCCACTCGTGTGTGTTTTTTTTCTCTCAAAATAAATAAATAAACATTAAAAAAGAAAGTTAAACGTAGTTTTTTGAAGAATAAAATGGTTCTTGGCAAAATAAATAGGCAGGTTTCTCTGGGCAGGATGGTGCAGGAAAATGAAGGGAAGGAAGGAGTGAGTGCTAACGGATGCTAACTTGGGAGGACTTCAAAATCCATAGCTATATATATATACTGGCTTTCATCGAGAGCATTTCGGTGACTATTTGGGATAAATTATGAGGACAACAAAAGAATCATGGTGGCTAGTTTGCTTCAATTTTTTTGGTAGTTGTTGTTGCCTGAGTGGAGTCTGCCCATGCCCTTCCTTCTCAAACCCCTATTTTACTCTCAAGCATCTGCCCACTTTGACAAGGCCCCGGGACACAAAAGGGTGGCTGCTGATGGGGAAAACAACAGGAAGAAAATAACTGGAATGTCTAAAATGAACAATAGGAAGTAAACTCAAGATGCAAATATTCTGGAGTCTATTTAGAGGAATAAATGACACCTGTACAGAGAAACAGTCCAAACTCTCCTCTCATTCGATAAGGAATTGCTTGAATAGAAATGTCAGTTTTATGGGATGAAAGTAACTGGCAATCTGTAGTTTCAAAGGCACCTCAGCCCAGGTAAAATCAGCAACAGTCAACATTTTACTCTTGCCAGTTAAAATGGTTTTTTTTCCTATCTCTTTAGGTTCTGTTGCACATTATTCCTATCTAACAACCTCACCAGTTTAATACTGCCTTTATGCCCCTGTACCATTTGACAGGTAGCTAAACAACCTCTCAGCTTTCCCTCTTTCTCTCTCTTCTGCTAGCCTTCCTCTCCTGCCAAGAACTTTCCCCCTTGAACATTCAAAATGTATTCCATATTTGAAATTTCAACATTTTTGAGTTTCCTTCCGTGCCTTATGGTTTATTTTGTTTTGTTTGGTTTTCAGAATAAATCACTAGGTTCCCATTTTGTGAAAAATCCTTTCTAATGAAATGACCTTGGCCCTGACCCATTTCATATGTGATTTCTTTGTAATTCAAGGAAAATAGAGCAAGAACCATTATTTTCTTAAATCCTCAATTATAGCAGGGTAAAAGTAACCAATGACTTGGAACATTTTTAAGAACTGTTCTTCCTCCTCAAAATGATATATGTTAGCAACTGCATAAACATTAGAACTGCTACAGAGATGCTGTGACAAGAGTACTCTGGCAGGATTGAGGCAGAAGGCAGAGAGAAATCCAATACATAGAGAAACTCATTCAGGGTGGCAGTAGGTAGAAATAAAAGATGAAAAAGGTGGCATCTGAAACACATGCTGAGTGTATATTCGTTCACAGGAATAAACGACTGCTTCTAAAAATCTATTATTTTCGTAACTTATTTTGAAATAGAAACAGCACACACTTGTAGAGTTATATGTAATGAAAGTTATTATAAAGTCTTTCTCTACCACTTCACTTCCCTACTCACCCCAGGTAGACATTTTTAACAGTTTGGAGTAAAACCACTTTCCAGACATTTTCTTTCTAGGTGCACATTTACATAATTTAAAAAAATTAGTGGCATTATGTGTACATATTGTTCCAAAATGGCTTTTGAAACTGAATATTTTATAACTATCATTCCATGCCAATGTACATAAGTCTCTCTCTATTTTTTTAATTTTTTAATAGTTTATTTTCAAATTGGTGTCCATATAATACCCAGTGCTCTTCCCCACAAGTGCCCCTCTCCATCACCACCACCTACCTTCCCTCTCCCCTCCCCCTTCAACCCTCTGATCGTTTTCAGTATTCAACAGCCTTTCAGGTTTTTCGTCCCTCTCTCTCCCCAACTCTCTTTCCCCCTTTCCCTCCTCATCTCTCTCTTTTTTTTTAATGATTGCATAGTAAGCTACAGCATGGACAGAATTTGTTTATTCAAATCAGTCCCATTGATGGACATTGCAATGGTATCATTTTCTCACAGTATTGACAAATGCTGCACACGGACTATCCCCAAATGCATACCTTTGTGCACACACACACTAGGATGTCTGTAGGATAAATTCCTAGAAGTGGAGCTGCTGGGTCAAAGGGTGTCTGTGTTGACACTGGGAGAATCCCCAAATTCTCAGCCCTAAGACTGTACCATTTACGCTCTTACCAACAAGGAGACTATTCAAGCCACCTGTTCTTACCTCTCTGCGCTTGGCTTCATTCTTCCTGTATTTGTTGAAGCAGTGGCACAGGATGTTCCCACAGCAGCAAGCCACGTGCACTAGGGGGCCCTCTTTGCCCAGGCTCAAGCCAGATGACACGGCCAGCACCAACGTGATGGTTTTGATAATTAGGGTCCACTTACCCAAATAGCCCCTAATAATAAAACCGCTCAAGATAGTTTTTATCTGTGGGCCAAACACAGAGAGACTGAATAGAGACTAAGCAAGTAAGCAAGGCTGGGAAGCAATAATCCGGACCTCATTATAGAAACTGTACCTTTTGAAAAAGTGACCTATAAATGTTTGACCTACAAGTGACCCCAATTTGGGAGGGAGCCCGGGAGACCAGTAAAGAGAACTGTTTTTTAAGATTTCATGTTCCTTTTTATTTATTTATTTTTTTGGCCATGTGATAGCTGGGAAAGGGAGTAGAAGCATGGGAGTCTATGTGTATGGAGAAGGGGAGGCACCGAGGTGGGTATTTTCCTTACTTATATCCTAACAGGTTAGTATAGCCTTGATTCTCTGCCAATTTGTAACTATAACTGGGTCAGGAAACAGAGAGGGGCAAGGTCATCTGGGCAAACTCAAATCTCAGTGGTTTCAGTCACTGTCAAGCAATCTAAACCAAAAGCAGTTAGAAACAGGATTTCAACCACCCTCCTTCTAACCCAAACCATAGTGTAGGAAATGAAGCAAAATAGTTTGCTTTCTTCAGCTCTAACAAAGTTGACAATACCACTCTATTTTTAGTCCAGGATCTTGGCACCCTGGGAGCTTCTTGGGTAGGGAGTGGGGTTTGGTCTTCAAGGGGCATGATGCACCAGGAACCCGCAGGGCGCTAGGAATCAACTCCCTTTAGTGTCCAGGTGGCCCAGACTGAGAGAAGACTTGAGGAAAGACCTCAAGAGACTCTATATTTCCTCAGGGTCTGATCCTGTTTCATGTTCAAATTGTGGTATATGCTGGAATACATATTAAAGGCTCTTAATCGGGAAGGAATCGTTATTGTCACCATTTATAAACCACTTGAGAGACTCACCTCAGGAATTCCGGAGCCACAGGCATAAGGCGCAAATACCTTGACAAGAGACACGGCAAGGAAGGCAAATAGGAGAGCCCAGAGGACATACATGAAATAATTGACTATGTAGGCAAAGGCTCCCTGGAACAGGGGGAAAAGAAAGAAGCTTGTTTTAGTGAGGCATGCCACTCTTCTTAGTAATCGGTTTTCAGGAGAGGAGATCAGAAAGAAAAAGACTAGTATTAAATCACTAAAGATGCTTTTTCCAGGATTGTCAGTGAGGCAATATTGAAACAGTGTCAGTCCACTTGGTACTAAAAATATGAGGCTTTGCTATACCTGAAGGAAACTGACACCAGCTTCTAAGGATAGATAAGAACGAAGAATGAACAAAACCCCAAAGCAAACTCCTGTTCCTAATGAATGTTCTGATAGGTTTTGCAATCAAATATATATGAGTCTTGTAAGCTCTTTTACTGGAATGGTTGAACCTTGGCTACACATTTGAGATGAAGACCAGCTGGCTAGCTACCTTGGTGTCAAATTCTCACAGGATGTTAGAGTGTCAAAAATTCCTGAGTGTTTTTCTTAAAATACACAGTTCAGTTTTCAGTTCTATAGAGAACCATCACATCTTTCCAAGAATTTTGCTATCGCAGACTCAGCAACAAGTATATGCGAGTAGAAAGTTTCAGACTCTGACCATAAAATGAAACTAGTGCGACGCCAGTTATCCCAAAGAATAAACAGCAACAGCTATTTCTAAAATGGAGAGAATATACTTTTGAGACTATCCTCCAATGATAATGAAGACGGCCAGAAAATAAATCTGTTTTGACCACTAATAAGGAGTCACCAACATAAAGGGCCTGCAAACAGTTACATCTTACAAAGAAAGCTATTTTGAACATTAGGAGAAAATGCTTACTGATAAAAATATTAGAAGTTGAAACTCGCTCAAAGTATATGAAACATACAACTCACTGGACTTCTGACTTAAAACATTATTAAAATAATTCACTGCCCTAGACAAGGAGAGTCAAACTTCTCAGGTTTCTTTTTTTTCTGAGTTATACCTTTGACACAAGTTTTCCATTATTTTAGTCCCTCAGAGGAATAGATAATTGCTCTCTCTTGCCCTTTAAAATGTAGCTAGGGAGGAAGAAGGTTCCAGAGGGGGGAAACAGAGAGGGAGAGGGAATGGAAAGGCAAGTAGCTAAAACTGGCTAGAGGCAGAGACCTGGAGGCCAAGTTCTTGGCAGGAGAACCCTTAGAATCTAGAAAGCTCTCTCCAGGCAATGATTTCATTCATAAAAAAAAGACAGCCAGAGAAATCTGTCACTTGAGCAAATGTCAAGCTCCAGTTTGAAAACTACAGTTGGAATACTTAACCACACGTGCATGGCTATCATGGGGTAGCACGGGGGAGTCTTGTGGTAATGGAACAATAGTTCTATGTCTTGACTGTGGTGGAGATAATGCAAATCTACATATGTGATAACACTATAGAGAACTACACACACACACACACACACACACACACACGCGCGCGCGCGCATATGGAAAACTGGTGAAATAAAGTCTATGGATCATATCCTTGTTTTGCTACTGAATTATAGTTATATAAGATGTTACCACTGGGAGAGGCTGGGTCCAGGGACCTCTCTCGTTTTGTAACTTCTTATGAATCTATAATTACCTCAAAAAAAAGAGTAAAAAAAAAAAGACAGGGAAATCACACACACACACACACACACACACACACACACACACACACACACACACACACACACCCTAATCTCCAGGGCTTCTCAAGCTTTTCTACCCAAGTACTCCTAATCTAGGAGGGAGGGAGGGTTTCAGCAGAGCTGAAACACAGATTGTTTTATCTCAATGAACATGGGACTTCTGCATTCCTTTGTAATTAAATGTAATTTTTGAAAAAAAAATATTCAGAAAAAAAACCCTGACATTCTGAGAAGGCACACAGCATTTATTTTGTGGTCTCACCTACTAGCTGGCACATGGACCTTACTCCAGTTTGAGAAGGATAGATCTAAACCCTGTCACACACATAGTATGTGTCTAACCCTTTTATTGAACTCTTTCCCTAAGCCAATGTGTACAGTCATATAGGTACATGAACACTCTGATTTCTGATTTTATTATTTTACTATCCTTCTTTTTCCTTCCATGCGCACATATACACACAGCACTTCAAATGATCTATGGACCAAAGCAGGAATAAAAACACATTCTAAATGTATAAATAAATATCTTAGCTTTGTCCTAGTCACTTCACCAACAGAGTAAATGAGTAATGAGCTGAGATGGTACCTGTTTTAGTTGGTGGAAGCCAGAATGGAAATGAAAATTGAGAGTTGTTTTGTGTGTTTTTATTTTTAGTAGGAGAGATCTAACAAACAACCCAACTGGTAATAGAAAGAGAAGGAACTGAAAAACAAAGTTAATTTTATATTGAAAAATATATGCTAGGACACAAGAACAAATGAAAATATTGATTTAATCTCCAAAGCAGGCTATGGGCATTTATTCCTGCATTTCTATTATTTTGATACGGAATGTATTCCTTTTTTTTTTTAAATGTTCTAATGCAATGCTCAGGGGAAAATTACTTTTGGAGTCTATACAATGGATACATTTTTAACGCACTCCATCTTGGGTTATAGCATATCTGTTGGCTAGCTCTGACATTTTTATTGAAATTATTAGAAAAGAGAGTCACACTGTGTACTAACAACTGAGAAGAAACACCAGCACTGTTTTTAAAAAAGCATAAATTTTAAGTCACTGTGTAAGCATTAAATGATTCTGCATGGCAAAAGAGATGGAAATAGGACTGCACTTAAACCACAGAGAAAAGCAGCTAGCACTGGTTCCCCTTTTCATGAAAAGGAAAATGGGGGCACATTCCACAATTTCCATCAGTACATTATAAGAAATAAAGCAAACCTAAGAATAAAAGTGAGTGGGGGGGCTCAGTCAGTTGAGCATCTGACTCTTGATCTCAGGTCATGATCTCATGGTTCATGGGATCAAGCCCTGCATCAGGCTTGGCACTGACAGTGTGGAGCCTGCTTGGGATTCTCTCTCCCTCTCTCTCTGGCTATCCCCTACTCATAGTTGAACTCTCCCTCTTTTAAAATAAATGAACTTTAAGAAAAAGAATAAAATTCGGTGGTTCTGCAATCTTCACAACACGTTACCTCATCCGTGCTGATGAGAAGCTGGGACCAGCTATTCCACTCAGGACATTTGTCTCTGACTTCAAAGGTGACGTGATCAGAGTTCCAGCAACAGTGTTCATGGTTAAACCAGAATCCCTCTGTGCATATGCCTTCTTTTAAATCTGTCATCCAATGAGCAGAAATGTCTATCAAGCCAGCTAAGGAACCTGATTGGAGGGGAGGGACCGGAAGGCCAAAGTTGTCAGAGAAAACAAGGGAAAGGGCATCAAAATAATGGACAATCATAAACTTTCCCGTTTCATCCGCAATCTCTTTCTGATAGTCTGTTTGGTTTCTACCTATCACCTCTAATAGATTTCACCTGTCGTTAGATGCCTGTGTCAAGAACGTACAAAAAATAAACATTGTCTGCATTAAACACCATGTCTGTAGAATTTCTATATACAGGGAACTTGGGGGGAGGCAAAGTAGTGGCGTGAGAGCAAGAGGCCAGCAGATTTGCCTTTTAGCTGATTTACATGGCAAAGACTCTGCTTTGACTTACAGTTGATGGATACTGATCCATGAAGACAGTCGAGTTTATTAAAGATCTTTTTATTCTCACTATTACATAAGACTGAGAAAATATGGCTTGCCTGCATTGAAGAATACTACATGGTATTTATTTGACATGGCTGGGGGAAGGAAGGGAGCTGACGAAGACTATGGGGAGAAGAGCTCAGCCTTGTTAGCAATTGGGCTCCATGGACAAGGGAATCTGAGCAGTGGCAGGAAGGAGTTCTAGCCTAAAGGAACTGAATCTGTAAAAGCGATGACTGTGATGCACATGTAAAATCAGATGAAGCTACAGACACATTGAAGCATTCTGAGCCTAGAATGTGAACATTCTAAATTTTCCTAGTGAAAAGGAGCAAATGATATTATATGCATCCATCAAAGAAAATTATGAGAAGATGAATAGTGAATGGGGATTTATGTGCTATGGTTAATAGACTGGTAGGGTTAAGATAGTTATAGAAACTTCTGGCATTCTCATCATTTCTGTCGTCCAGTGGAAGAAACTCTAGCATAAAGAAATTAAATGGTCTAGAATCATGCTTTAGGGAAATAGCAAAGACATCATAAAATTCACAGTCCCTGAATTCCCAGACTGTTCCTGCATTCAGACACACTGCTTCTATTGTTGCTCTGCGATGCTTAAAAACAAAATGCCCTGTGTGTATGAGGGAAAGAAAAATATTCACTGGCCAACTAGTGACAAGAAATACATTTAAAAAGTTGAGGATATTACACCTACATTCCAACAGGCTGGAGGCCATGTCATGTGTATGTTTGGGTAGGTGCTAAAAGTGTTAACACAGGTTATTTACATACTTGAATAACCTAGTCAAATCTAACACACTGTTTGACACCTCTTGGCCACTCCTACCTTCTCCTTCTAACTCTTGCTGCACTTACTGCCCAGATTCAGAAATTAACATGTGTTACAGAGTTCGCCTTGTTCCCCACGTTGTTTCATGTGTACATGTCTTATTCTACCTAATGCGGTACCCTCAATTTTATCTCCCCTTCTACTGCTATTTCTCATTTTCCTAATTGGTCCCTTCTTCCCTGGTTACAATTTTATCAGGTTTCCCCTATCCTACAGAATAAAATGCTTCCCCTTGTCCTTGTTACCATTTCAAGCTTCTGTCCCTTCTCTCCTTCCAATGACCCCCAAATATCTCCAAAACTTCTATACTGGTTGCTTCCCTTTGAAATCTGACTCCTAATATTTATGAGATAGCTTTCCAAGGTCATTGGTATCCACCCAACTGCTAAACTATATAACCTTTTCTTAGCCTTCTTCCTTTTCTGCAGGCTCTCTGCAGTACTTAGCATTACAGACCGCTCAGTCTATTATTAGTCAACTCTAAACTAGCCAGACCTGGGGCTCCTGGGTAGCTCAGTTGGTTGAGTGTCTGACTTTGGCTCAGGTTATGACCTCACAGTTCATGGGTTTGAGCTTTGCATTGGGCTCTGTGCTGACAGGTCAGAGCCTGGAGGCTGCTTCAGATTCTGTGTCTCCCTTTCTCTCTGCCGCTCCCCTGCTCATGCTCTCTCTCTCTCTCTCTCTCTCTGCCTCAAAAATAAAAAATAAATAAATAAATAAAAAACAAACCAGCCAGACCATTCTCTCTCTCCTATGTGAGCCAGAAGGAGTAGCTTTAAAACCCTAGACCACAGGTTGGCAAATTATGGCCCATGGGTCAAATATGCCTCTATGCTTGTAAATAAAATTTTGCCTGGTCTCATCCATGCTCATTTGTTTACCTATTGTCTGTGGCTGCTTTCATGCTACAGAGACCATTTGGCACACAAATCCTAAAATATTTACCATCTGGCCCTATACAAAAAGACATTGCTGACCCCTTCTCTAGATAATCTTTGAAAACCCAGACATGGATGAGCCATCCTCATTGCAGCAATCATCATATATATACATATATGTACACAGAAATATACATATACGTAATATATATACGCATATGTATATGCATTTATTATGTGTATATGTGTGTATAAAACATTCATTCATTCATTTATTTATTTATTTTCCATGGCTCATACATTTTCTAGGTAATGGCAGCTGTGGCACTGTTAACTACTGTGGGCAAAAAGCAAACAAACAGGGGCGCTGGGTGGCTCAGTCGGTTAAGCATCCGGCTTCAGCTCAGGTCATGATCTCACAGTTCATGGGTTCAAGCCCCCCGTCGGGCTCTGTGCTGACAGCTAGCTCAGAGCCTGGAGCCTGTCTTCAGATTCTGTATCTCCCTCTCTCTCTGACCCTCCCCTGCTCGCGCTGTCTCTGTCTCTCAAAAATAAAAACATTAAAAAATTTTTAAAAACAAACAAACAAAAAATTAGCAATTATGAGCACTGTGCTGAGAGCTACCTGTGCTAGATCTCATTTATCTACTATTCTGTCCTCACAACAAATATGTACTATAGGAACTCTTATCAGGCCCTACAACTTGCAAGGGTTAGGAAACTTTCCAAAGTCACAAAACTAGCAAGCAGTGGGGCTGGGATCCAAATCCAGGTAGCTGCAAAGTAGAGCCTGTGCTAATGGCCATTTCATGCCATCTACCTCCAAGTTTCCCACTTAATGTCTCTTTCAACTCAATATTCCAGATCTTCTTAGGCCCATCTTTTAATGCCACAAGGATACAACTCAGCATCTCTGTCAGGTTTTCTTCACTTTCTGCTTCCATCATGGGAGGGAAAGCCTGCTTGGGAGCTTGCTTTCAAGTGTACCATAAGCATAGCAAGTGTACCATTCCCAGTTAGATTGTATATTATTTGGAGTGGCTTGGGAGGTAGACAGAGATGATAGGTAAAGGTAGGACCATCCCACTCCTCAGCCAGCATGAAAGAATGAGATTATAAGCTTCTTGAGGATATGAGTCACATCTTTCATGATGCTCTTCACCACCAAATGAGAGAGCAGATGTTTAAGAAATAGCTACAAAGGTCTCTCAGGAAGTTCTCTTCTGTATCTTCTCTTATAAACCTCATGTACTATGTGTGTTTAAAAAAAAAAAGAAAAACTGTGAGGACACCTGAGTGGCTCAGTTGGTTAAGCATAAGACTTCAGCTCAGGTTCGAGTCCCACATCGGGTTCTGTGCTGACACCTCAGAGCCTGAAGCCTGATTGTGATTCTGCGTCTCCCTCCCTCCCTCCCTCCCTCCCTCTCCCTCCCTCCCTCCCTCTCTCTCTCTCTCTCTCACCCTTCCCCGCTCATGCTCTGTCTCTCTGTTTCAAAAATAAACATTAAAAAAATTTTAAAAAGTAGTTGTCTCTAACAGAAGTGCTCTTCTTCAAGATAATCACTGAAAGGCATGCTAATAGCACCTTAACATGGATACAGTATTTTATAGCATACAAATGCATTTAAATACATTTCCTCGTTTAACCTTATTTAAAGGAAGGAGATGCAGGTATTAGTATCTCTTTACAGATGGGAACATCAAGCTTCCTAAAAGTCCACTAGCAATTTATTTCATGTAGGAAAACAGTTCATGGACTGTAGGAGGGGCACACCATGATTTTAGGAGATCTGTTTAGGAAACAAATATAGTTTACCATACCTGATAAGAGCCCAATAAGTAGCATCAACAACCAGCCAGAAAAAGCATCACTCACACTGTGAATTAAGGCCCATGTTGACTCTTTACTTTTATTGGTAATCTAGGAAGAAAAGAGAAAAAATTGGTACATACTACACACACCCTTGCTTTTTCACCTTAAAACACACAATAAAGAGGCACAAAGACAGATATATTCATCAGGAATAGAGACCAATTTGGAGTTACTGCTTGAATAATCCTGGACTGAACCAACATCACCAAGAACTTGGGAGGCTTAGTGAGCCTTGTCTTACTGAACCCCACCTTCATGGACAGTACTGCAGTGGCTCTAAGTACCTCAGTCAGGGATTCCCCCATTCAGCTACTAATTTTGTATCCCGTCAATCTGTTTCCCTTATTGCAGTGGTCTATTTCTGCCACAGACATCAGATATTCTAAGGATGGTCTCTAGATTGTTTTGCAAAGAATCAACAAATTTGGGCTTACATGAGTAATGAAAGGATAAACTGAGGCTTGCTGTCTAGGGCGGTGCTTCCGGGCTGGCAAGTTCCAGGACTTACTGCCCTCGCTGATCACAGATATTAAATGGTATCAGTGATGCTTCACTTTATTTTCAAAAACCTGCTGGGAATACCTGAGGCTATCAAGAGGTACAGGAAGTTTTACCTTTTAGGTCCCTGGCCCTATCAATTTAACCCTTCAGTGCCCACATTTATTTCAAAACCAAGTATTCTGACAGCTTTGTCATTGGGTTTCCCCCTTCTCTGAACCTCTATTTCTTATATTTGAAACTGTGACTTAGCTGCTCCATATTAATCTACAGTGACATCACAAATAATAACAAATCATTACAAAAATTTTTAAACCAGTTTAAAAATTCATTTTGACCTGAGACTTTAAGTTTCCAGTTTTAGTGCCCAAAGTAGATGAGGTAACATTTTTCGGTGACAGTGTTTCCATTCTGATGATGAGCAGTTAATGCAAAGAAAAAAGTCCTGTTTGAACACTTGATGAACACATTCTAATTGATTTTGAATTGTCATTAGTTGGCATTAGGTGTCACAGAGGAAGCCATTTTCATATAGTGGGAAATATGCCCTTGTTATATCATGGGTGACTTTCACAATGTAAATAACATGTTGAATATGCAACTGATGACAAACTGAACTCTGAATTATTGAGAGCAGAAATTCTAAAGCCTGCATGATGAACTGATGTGATAAACAGGTATGTGTGTGTTCCCAAATAGCAGAAACTTTTTGAAAAACATAAGAGTGTTTTGTAGAGATCCTCTTCTTTAGAACACTCTGTGAGATTATCGAAAATCCAAAGATTAGAGAAGAATTTCTCAAAACCCGTACCTAGGATAACCTGACCCCTGGGTTCAAGTGGTCATGAAAAGACCAGGCAGGAGCTGGGAATGGCTTAAGAATAAAAAGCAATCTGAACCTGACTACTCAGGAGACTTGTCTGACTCTGAGAGAAAGGAATCATGAACTCAGGAGAGAAAAAGACCAGCTCAAAAATCAAATTTTAAATTTGGACTCAGAGCAGAAATAATATGAAAGAAAAAAAATAACAACATCTAAGGTTGGTTGAAAAAATGTCTCACCAGGAGATCACCCACTGAATCAGGATCACTGGGGCTGAGGCCCTACCTCTTTCATAAGCTCCCCATGTGGCCCTGACATGAGCTAGAAACTGATTCCCTGATTTAAATGATACATAGCAGCAAGTTAAAGGCAAATGACCCTGGCAGACTGCTTTAGGAAGTTTTCATGGTACTCTGAAAAAAGAAAAGTGGTGAATTTCACCAAATTCTAAAGAATCTATGACACAGCCATAAGTGCCACCTATTACCTGTCATGCTAAATTGCTATCCTTAAATTGAATTTGATTGGTCTTGGGGATTTGAGTTGAATGCATACATTTTCTTTATGGCTGTTTGAGAGCCATGATTGCAAGGACTTTATCCCGCCCATATGCTTCAGTAAATACCAGGGCTCTGTGATTTTTTTCTTTTATTCTTTTAAAAGAAGCCCCCCTTTCTTTTCTTAGTTCTAAAAACCTGTTTCAAAGGAAAACCATAAAAGTGAAATGAGACAGAGGAAGAAAATCTCTGAAATTTATTTTGGTTCCCTCCACCAAGTTTGTCTTCACCTCTTTACATAGGCACTTATACCCAAACCAGGGCTGCAAGGATCCTGTTCAACTACTTACAATAGGAACATAAATCAACATTAAATATAAATTCTTCTTAAAATCATATATAAGATGCCCTAAAAATAAAAATAAATTAGAAAATGAAACCCCCCACTGCCAATGGAAGCCAGATTCAGCCGCATCCAGGGCAGAAGGAGAGTATACATGTAAAGAATTACAGATCTTCAACTTCCTCCCCTGTTGTTTCCTAACACTCACTCATGTACCCTCTTTCATCTTACCTCTCGGTGCCTATCCCGATCTCGAGACTTCTCCCTCACCCAGTCAATTGTATTAAAATCATCATAGGTCCCCACACCAGGGATTGGCTCCTCCAAGAAGTCCATCATCCTATTTGAAGAACCTATTCCTCCACCATTGTATGACTTGTCCTCTGTATTGAACAGGAAATAAACATTAGTACTTCAAACGCTAAACATTTTTTGAAAGTTTATTTATTTATTTTGAGAGAGAGAGAGAGAGAGAGACAGCGAGAATCCCAAGCAGGCTCTGAACTGACAGCCCTCCTAACCCCCACCACGCTGGGCTCGATCTTATGAAGCATGAGATAAAGACCTGAGCTGAAATCAAGTCACTTAACTGACTGAGCCAACCAGGTGCCCCTGGACACTAAACATTTTAATACCTCCTTTCTGACTACCAAAAGGTGATTCCTTAAACCATCAGATGGTTACAGTTAGGTTGTGATGATAAAGCCATATAATCACCTGGTGGGAACATCCACCACATTCAAAAGTTTCTGTGGTCTAGCCACAAAATGATGAGTGTCCTAAGGCAGTATGAATGGAAAGGGACATAGGAGCGTGACAGCACAAAGGGAGAACTGACAGGAGTTGAAGCATAGTAGGAAAGGACTTATGAAACAAAATGCAGGAGCTTGGAGAAGCTTAGGTATTTCAGTTTCTGTTATGGAAGGGAGACAAAAGGTCAAAGATCTTTGTAGACATATCACATCAGAAACCATACATCTATAAGGCAGTAATTCAATTCTAAGAGGTGACTTTTGCCTGAGTGGGAGCTCCAAAGAAAGCACGCCAGCTCTTCAAAAGTTAAGCTGGCTGGAATGTACATATTTCCCTTCAAGAGGTAGACTTTGATCCCTAATGTAATGGGCTTGTGGAAATTTTTACTGAGTATGTCAGAACAGTCTAAGACTTACAAGTAGAGATTTAAAAACCACTGCATGGCTTGGTTATGAAATGTCCATCCCTGATCCTTCAATGGAAGAAACATATCCACTTGCCCAACCACAGTCTTTTATTTGCTTTGCTGTTTGCGCTTCTGTTATAATTACTTATGCAAATGTTTTGTCTTCCTTTCTAGACTGGAAACTCTTTGAGGGCAGCCCCATATCTTGAGTCATCATTGTCTTCTCATGTCTAACACATATCCAAGATTCAATAAATATCAGTGGAATCAAGGTTTATTTGCTGAACAGTAGGGATGAACCACAAGTATTCAAACTCACAAGTTGTATACACAAAAGGTTACTCAGTACTGCCTGACAAACTCATTCAAAATATTTCCACAATCCTCTGGTGAAACAGTATTTCCCTATTAAATACAAAAAGCATTCCAGAATTTATGCAAATGCACACTGAAGGAAAATGCAGAGTAATGCTATCATTGAACTCAACCAGTCGAAGCTCACATTTGCAGCATCAACCTTGGCAGGGACAAAGCTTTATCCAGACTGTTTGGTGATGGATCCCTCTGCAAAGAGGGCCAAAGTAGGCCCAAGCTGCCATCTCCCTATCTGCATCCACATCTTCATTCTGAACTCCTACAGACAACTTCAACACTCTCACAGGGTGAGTGGGAATTAACACCCAAGCTGTACCTGATTTACAAATCATTAAGTCTTCCGAATACCTAATTCAGCGTACCTTTCACCAGCAACACACACATTTAAAAGGAAAAGCTCTGCAGAATCTCAATCATATTGAGGGTAGGGGTGGGGCTGGAGTGGAGGGGGTGAACAAGTTAATCTTAAAACCCCTAACCAAAGTCCTTTCCATATCTTCAAGCCTACCTGGCTGTAAAATGGTTGGCTGCTGAATCACCAGCCCAGCATTTCCTATCATGTCAGTAGCATACTGATAAAGATTAATGCTGTGTGTTTGAGAGCTTGGAGGGAAACAGCCAGCTAGGAAATGAAGGCAGAAAGGAAATAAAGTATGATGAGAGGGGTCAAAAAAAAAAAAAAAAGAAAAAGAAAAAAGAAAAAAGGAAAAAAACACCAAGCTGTTTCAATTCTCAAGACAAATGCTGACATGAACACAGGACACCAAACAACCAGAAATTTACTTTTAAAAGCAGGTTAATGCTCCAAATGAATTTGCTCTGGTTTAAGGGCTCCCTTTTCAGGAAAAATTTAAAATGCATTTTGTGAAACTGATTTTTAAAAGCATCCAAAAGCTACCTAATGTTACACTGTATAGCAAATGAGGCCCCCAGCTCTAAGGATATTAAGACAAAATGAAGATCTGCAAAAGCTTCCTAACAGGAAAGAAAGAATCCTATTACATCACTAGGTAACATGAGCACTGCATCATCCTTCTTTGTAGATAGTCTCCTGTTAGAAACGCAAATTGTCAGGCAGCTCTGAAACAGCAGGCAGTGATTAGAAGCCAACAACAGACTGCTTGTGATTCTCCAGATCCCTTTCTCCCTGGGGTCACACTTTGGTCCTTGGCTGGGCTCGAGTCTGCTTACCTTCAATCACAGCTTTCTTTTTTTCTGCCTCAAGGAAGAAATAACCTTGGCAGCCCGCATTTGGTCATTTATGTTGAGGAGCTTTTACAGAAGGAGCCCCGGTATGAACTGCTTTAGAAGGGCACTTGCAGCGTTCTCTGCCTTTCGCAAGAACAAACGCCACCTAAAGAACCACCAGTGTTCCCCGCGGTTAGAATGTGATGTCACTGGTGGAGTCATGTGACCAGACCCTTGGACCAGCCTTGGAGAAAGGAAGATTTTTAACCGAGCACAGAAGCCTTAAAGATGTAGTCTCATCTAAACAAATGCCATCAAACTGGGTCGGTCGACTTGGTTCACAAAACTGGGGTCCAGACAACTTTGAGTCTTTAGACCTTATTTAGCAGAAAATCCAAGAAGGCAAAGGAAGAATATCTGAAAGCATTTAGAGTTACAGGGATCCTAAGTAAAAAAGGGAGAGGAGCAAATATAGAAAAGCCTTTTTAAAGAAATTGCACTGGACAGCAAAAACACAGAGAAAATCTCAGAAATGTAACACTGAGTGAAAGATGCCAGACACAAGAGCACATAACACAAGTCTATTCATATAAGTTCCAAACCTGGCAAACCTAAACTATAGCATGTTAGGATACAAATGTAAGTTGCTACATTACAAAGAGAAGAAAGAAAATGACAAAAGTAAAGACAGTAGTAGCTACCAAGGGGAAAGAGGAGGTCACCATCTGGAAAGAGCACATGGTGAAGGTGGGGCTTCTGGAATGCTGGTAATTTTTCTTTATTTGAGTGGTGGTTACCTGAGTGTTCACATTATAATCATTCTTTAAAATGTACACGTGTTATAGGTATATAAGATAGAGAAAATTATGAGAAACGGAACTGCATGTGAATTTTCTCTACAAGCTCATCTCTTTAAGAGCACTAGAACTTAAAAACTCAGATTACAGTCCAGAAAAGGAGTTGTTTCTTCATATTAGTTCTTTACCCAGCAAGCAACATCAAGTCTGATCTCACTAATCCAAACCAGGGAAAACCAGCTATTTCAGCTGTGAAAATAAATTCACTATTCTATTTGCATTATTTAAAAGGTTTTCCCTTCCCAGGCCCTATTTCTAAGGCTATTCTTCAGCAGGTCTTAATTAGCTGTGCAATGAGGCCGGTAGAGCGAAGAAGAATGAAATCGCCATCTTTCAACTTCCTCAGTGAATCTGCAGGACAGCCGCTGTTAAACATTAATCCAGTCAGTGTGCTCCAATAATCAGACCTAAATGGAGAGCTTTGAAATGTTGTGATCACTTTCATCAATTCTTAGGGCCCAATGCATCCTGAAATGTTATTACAACAAAACCTTATGAAATGTGAGGAACTTCATGAAACCTGCACGCTTTCGGTCTGGTCTGTTATTATCATGATGTCTCAGTCCCTTGATGAACTAAACTAGCATTAATGAGAAGAATTAAAATGAAGTGGCCACTGATGGTGTTGTAGCAATGAACTACAAAGCTTAAAAATCAAAAGCTATTTGTGGCCCAAGTGTGATTGTGTTATAGAGCTGTACTTTTAGAAAAGTGTATATATCTTACTCAAAGAGAATAGTATGCCCAAACTCATAAGCCTCCTTCAAAGTCATTCTTTATTTTAGTTTTTATTTATTTATTTTTAAAGTAGGCTTCATGTCCAGCGTGGAGCCCAGCATAGGGCTTGCACTCACGACCCTGAGATAGAGACCTGAGCTGAGACCAAGAGTCAGATGCTTAACAAACTGAACCATCCAGGGTCCCCAAAGTCATTCTTTATTAAATAGAATCCTACATATAGTTTCTGAAGGTACCTGCAGAATTCACTTACATTATCTGATAAGATTTACATGATCTTACTAGATTATTTTACACTTCAAGATACTATATGTTTTGGCTTTTAAAAAATGTATAGTTCTTCAATGTATAGTGACTGGATGGTATGACTAGTACAATGCTAATAGCTTTGAATGTAAGTTCATGTGTTTTACATCATAGCTTCTAGGGGAGGGACTTTATTGTTCCATGTAAATTTACTTCCCTTGAAAACTAGGTCTGGTAGCTATGATGTGGTCCTTGAACTAAAATGATATTTAATTACAATTCCTTTTTCTGCCAAACTTGTAATCTTTAGAATATGTTCATTATACAGACTGCCAGGTGTTGGTCAATTAATATTACTGTGAAAATATGGTGAAGAAATGCTGACCAATTTTTAATGTAGCCTACGGTGAAAACACAATAATAGGGTTAGCATTTGGGGACAAGCAGAGTTATCTTTCTGGGACACAGAGCTGATCAGATTATCTTCTGATTTCTAAAGTGTCAGTAGCTCCTACAACTATGTTTTTTTATTAAAAATTTTTAATGTTTATTTTTGAAAGAGAAACAGAGCACAAACTGGGGAGAGGCAGAAAGAGGCAGACACAGAATCTGAAACAGGCTCTAATCCCTGAGCTCTCATCACAGAGTCAATGTGGGGCTTGAACCCATAAAAACTGAGATCACGACTTGAGCTGAAGTTGGAAGCTGAACTGACTGAGCCACCCAGGCACCACTCATTTGTTTTGTTTTGTTCTTAAATTCCAGTGTAGTTAACATACAGTGTTCTATTCATTGGATTTTAAAATTTTCATTATAGGAAGACTACTTAATGGGCATTTGGCACAAACATAGACCAGGATTTTTAAAATAGCCATCATAATTTTTATAACAGGAAAAAATAAAATATTTAAGTGTATAATAATATTTACAAAGATATTAAAGCTATTTTAGGTTTCATCAATGAGAGGGATTAAATTGTTTGCACTCTTTCATGGAGGTATCCACACCTGACTGGATGAAAAATAGTTTAAATTGTGGGTCATATGCCACATCCAGTTGGTTTCTTAGCATTTTTTTAATTTACTAGAAAGAAATAGTAAATTCATAAAACAGTTGTCAAGAATGGCAGCAGAGATTATCCCATTTGGGACCAACTACTGAGATACAAAGAAAGCAACATGATGCAAAAAGGCTTTTCAAAAACCAGTGTATTAAGAGTTAAGCTTTTGGGGTGTAAATTCACTGCCAAGGAAGGAAGAGTGAAATTGAACAAGGACCCTACATGTCATATCGAGGTACTTAAGTAAGTCTAGATTTTTGCATCCATACCAAAAAGGAAAAAAAAAATAAAGATAAAACAACTCAAGTAAGCTTTGAAGGCATTGTGTGCTCTAAGTTACATATAAAATAACTTAATACTCTCATAGGAAAATAATTCAAGTTAGATCTCAATTTGAAATAATTTTCAAAATCCCCCAAAGGGAAATTTGTGCTGCATGAGTCTGGGGAAAATGTCCAGAAATCTAGTCAGAAAAAAGTCAACATTTAAACAGCTCTCCCAGTAGGTTACCCTTAGGTTTAAAAACTTAACAATGGATAAAACTCCCCTATTACCCAGGAATAGCACTGCTAGGGATTTACCCAAGGGATACAGAAGTAGTGATGCATAGGAGCACATGTACCCCAGTGTTCATAGCAGCAATGTCAACAATAGCCAAAACATGGAAAGAGCCTAAATGTCCATCACCTGATGAGTGGATCAAGAAGATGTGGTATATATACACAATGGAGTACTATATGGCAATGAGGAAGAATGAAATATGGCCATTTGTAGCAAAGTGGACGGACCTCAAGGGTATCATGCTAAGCGAAAGAAATCAGGCAGAGAAGGACAGATACTATGTGTTTGCACTCATAGGTCTAACAGGAGAAACCTAACAGAGGACCATAGGGAGGGGAAAGGGGAAAGAGAATTGGAGAGAGCAAGGGACACAAATCATGAGAGACTACTGAATACTGAAAAAGAACCCGAGGACTGAGGGGGGAGGGGGAGGGGTGACGGGGGTGATGGTCATGGTGGGGGGCACTTGTGGGGAGAAGCACTGGGTGTTATATGGAAACCAATTTGACAATAAACTATTATAAATTAAAAAAATATTAACTGGAAAAAAAACTTAACAATGGGTCTTTAGAAGCACACTGCCTGAATGAGGGGGCATAATAAATGAATGAATTTAGCTCATTTCCCTTTATGGAAAGTACTTTTTAAGTTTGTTTTTTTCTAAAAATCACATGATGCTTAAAACTAGGCAACCCCTTAAAATACAAGAAAACAAACTCCAATTTGAGAATAATGTTTGTTTCAATCTCTAACCAATTGGCCATTAGAAATTTACCTGGGGGGCTGAATAGTAACTGATTAAATGAACAAGTTAAACACTAACAAAAACACAAGGGGAAAGGAGATAGAAAGAAACCTCATGCCCAGACCCTGAAGTACTGCTTTAACAATAGCACAGCTGCTAGAGGGCTCACTTATTGGCAGTGGCATAAAAAAAAAATACACTCAAAGAAATGGGGCAGGACTGTTGTTTTGTTATCACAGGATCTGAAAATAGTTCCATTTTTAAAAATGTATTTCAGTTTTTACGGAGATATATTGTATGTTTGCAAGGCTGAAAGAACATCTACAGAAACCTCAACACTCTACCTAGCATACATTAGCAGATATTCATCTTGCAGTTATTTAAATTTACCTTCGTTCAACAGCAAATACTTAGAGCCTATTGTATGCCTTTTCTCAATTCCATACCTGCACCCCTTTCCCTTCTTGTATTGGTTCATCTATTCTAGATCTCCCAGAGTTATGAACCCTTCCACATTACATTCATGTCCATGTTTGAGACTACATCATAGCTGAAACCCCAATAGTTAGTCAACATTTTTAGGACCTTTTTATTAACTAGTGCCTCCATTTTGCTTCTATTTTGCTTTCCCACTTACCCAAACCCAGAAGCTGAAAAGTGAATATTGGTGGAACAGTTCTCCATCTAAGCCCTGGGAAGTACCACAGGACCATTCTATGCTTTAATATACTGTCTTAGTTTGGCCCCTGGGACACATGTTCAAGAAGACAATCCATTGATACACATCTGTACAGCCATATTGGTTGTTAAATACTGAAATGCCTCCAGAGCTATAGATAAATAACTCCTTTTTCCTGAGGACTCTTCTCCCTGCCAACTATCAGAAGCTCATGAATGTTCCCCAGATTCAGCAGCTGAAACATCAGGAAGCTGCAGGATACTGTCTAGTGCTACATCGAACATCCAGTCTGGCCAGTGCCTGTGTTGTTTTGCACACATTTCACTTAAGGACTGACTGCTTTGGTTTCCGTTTGCAGAAGGAAAGACAACTTGAAGTTGTCTACGAGGCAGGAAGAACAACTAAGAGGAAGCTCTTTCTCAACTCTGCTGAAAGCTAGACAGTATGAGGAATGGTGAGATATGTGGGTAACAGGACTGCAAAAACTGCAACAAATCTAACGAAATGAAGTGTGAGGATTCTGAGAAGTATACAGGAAGATGGCGCATGAAAGCAAGGAATAGGGAAAAAGACTTTAGAGCCAAGCATGAATCTAGATTCTAAGACCACCTTTGGATACTTGCTTGCCAATGGATACAGGTCTATCCCCATTAGGTTGTAGACATTTGCTTGGAGGGGGGGTGTCCCATTTATGCCTCCTACTCCAAGCATCTGCTCTAATCTGGAAGTTCCCAACCCAACACACCTTCTTTACCATTGGAGCCAGGGTGCTAACTACCAGACCTAACCAAAGTTAGGAAAAATAGCATGTGGATTATGGTTTTGTATCTGCAGACTCCTGCTGGACTAGAATGCCACTAAAATCAATGCAGAACTGGAAATAGAGGGGCTGGATTTGACAAAGTTGCTGAGGGGTTGTCCATATAAAGAAAACATCTCTCAGCTCCATTACTTGCTCTTCATTCCTTCCTTCTCAAATTTACACATTCATGGGATTGACGAAAGGACTGGGGAGCGTAATGGGTAAGGAGACGCTGCCCTAAAATGCCTAACCTGCTGGCTAGCACAATCCTGTGTGATAACTTGTAATTATTGTTCCAGAAGCAGCAGTTCTCCAGATCTTCTCTACTGAGTCTGCATGGGTTTCTCCCTATTAATCTCCAAAAGGAAGTTGGGGAGAAGAGATTAGCAATTATTCTTTGGTAGGGTCAAAAGCTTTAAGAAGAAACACCAATTAGAAGATTCATCTCGGACTCAAGGAAATAAATGTGATGTCATGGATAGAAATAACAAGTTAGATACATAAAATCTAGGAACTGCTCTCAAAGAAACACTGGTATCTGTGCACATTAATCTATGTGTGTTATTCACAGCAGCACTGTTAGTAGTAGAGAAAACCTGGAAACAGTGAAGGAATCCAGCAATGGGATAGCTCAAGGGAAGGAGTGAGTAGACTGATGTGTACTGAAATAGAAATATCGCTCAAACACATTATGTGAAAAAAGTCACAGAATCATTAAGTAGATTTTTTTTTAAATTGTGTGCCTATGTGTTAATTAGATAGAGAAAGAATGAAAAGGGTCATAATGAATTCGTTTTGAAGGGTTACCTCTGGAATGCCTTTCACATTTTATATACATGTGTTTTATTTGAATCTTCAATAGTGAGATGTATCTCTGTTACATGGTGGTACTAAAAAGAAAAAGAATGAAAGCCAAAAGAGTAGAGACAGGACATTGAAAAGAGCAGACTTTCATTCTGAGAGGCAGACCACTGGAGTATTTAGAAACAAAGCAGGTAACCAGGAGGAAAGCACTGTGAGGAGGATGGCTTACAAAGTTTTTAAATGAAAGTCAGTGGGAAGGAAGTCTTTGCCATCAGCCCTGTTGTCCACCAGTGTGAAGGTACAGATTCTAACCCTAGCTCCACAAATCACTAGTTGTATCACCTTGGGCAATTGCTTTAATCTCTGTGTGTTTCAGGTTTCAGGTTCTCTGTCATAAAATGAGGGAGGAATAGCAAGTATGATTTTCAAGGTCCCTTCCAACTCTGATATTCTATCATTTTAGCAATGATTTTTTTTGGGCCACTCATACATTGTACTGAATGACTCTTGAGAAAACCTTAAGCTTTGAGGAATTCCAAATGGTATTTCGATTGGACTCTTCTGGTAGGATCATAAAATGACACTACAATCCTTAGAAAAGAAAAGAGTCAGCTCACTGGTGAAATAAACGACAACCTGGGACCCAAAGCTTCCGGCATATGGCTAACTACAGCTATACCAACATGGCCATAGTATCTGTGGAGTACCTGCTACCACAGACCCCCAAAACTTTACTCCTGAGATGTTACAGCAACCCTTTACCCCATGCTATATATCAGAACATAGAACAAAGTAGAAGAAGCCTTGAGATTCAGCTCTGGCAAGTAAAAAGCTTAGGAGCTGTCACTCCCATCCTTAAAACAAGGAAAAAACTGGACAAACTGCAAAGTCATGGCCCCTTCTGAGAATTAAGGTTGCAGGGCGAACTGCAACCAAAACACCCAAGTCTAAAGAGACCGATTTCTCCAAAAATACACAGAGATCTGCTTACCTGAAGTAGAAACCAACGGGAACATATACTGGCAGGGACTCTTGAATGGTAACTTTGAGGAACTGCTAAAATGCTGAGTGTAGACTTGCATGAGCGTGAGAAACTTCTGAGGCTTACACTTCTCTGGGCTCTACCGCCAGGAACCCAATCGCATTCTTACAGGGAAGATAAGAGAAAGATCCCTTCCTGGCTCTGACAAGGGGAGGGGAAGAGTAATCATTGTGAAATACCCCAGAGCTTTCTCTATACCAAAGGCCTATGCTCCAGGGGGAAATACTTTGCCTGAGACTTATCCCTGCTGGGGGAAGGGCATTCCTTTCGCTACACCACACACACACACCCGCCCAGCCAGCCTTCTTGTCTCACCCAAAGGAAACAAAAAAGCATAGTCAACAGGGGCCTGGGCATCCAGGAAATGGATGGCGAATGCTGTGGTCTGAACAGAAGTATGGGGCAGGGAAAACAAAAACTATACCACGGGACTAAACTTTGTGAAGGTCCCAGCCACAGATACAGGCCCAGCAGGCACCGAGATTTCACAGAAAATTATAAAGTGACCTATTTCCACACCTTACCACCACACCAGTGGCTCCAGTATAATGGCAGTAGATGGCAGCTGAGAGAACTACACACCACAGAATCTCTCTCAACAAGCTGCACTTAAAGGAAACTCAGAATCAGGAGGTTACACCCAAACGAGGACACTACAAAATTTTAACCCTCTGGCACAGTTACACATTAAACAGCCCCAAATTAAACAGCCAAACTCCTAGCCATTTTACCATAAATCCGCAATGGCCATAACCTAGAAACCGATCAGAGCAATAGCTGGAAACTGCCCAAATACCTGTAAATTAAACAATGTCCTTGTAAGTAATCCATGGGTCAAAGACGTCTCAAGACAAATTAAAAAGTATTTTGAATTAAATGAAAATGAAAATATAAGATATCAAAATCTGTAAGAGGCAGCCAAAACATGCTGAGACAAATTCATAGCATAAGCCCCTGTATTAGAAAAGTTCTTCTTTTCTAAATATCTAAGGTCTAAAATCGAAAGATCTAGGCCTCATCAAAGAAGATACATGGATGGCAAAGAGTAAATGTAAAGATACTTAACATCCTATGTCATCAGAGAAGTGCAAATTCAACGAGATACCACCTATTAGAATGGCTAAAATCGAAAACACTGACAATACCAATTGTTCACAAGTATCCAGAGGAACAGGAATTCTCACTTGTTCCTGGTGGGAATACAAAATGGAACAGCCACTTTGGAAGACAGTTTGGCAGTTTCTTACAAAACTAAACACAGTTTTACCATATCATACAGTAATCGTGCATCTATATTTTTACCCAGCTGACCTGGAAACTTATGCCTGCAAGAAAACCTGCCCTGAGTGGCTCAGTTGGTTATAGTAGTTTTGGTCATAATTGCCAAAAGGTGAAAGAAACTAAGATCCCCTTCAGCAAATAGATGAATGGATAGATAAACTTTAGTATATCTAGACAATGGAATACTATTTGGCAATGAAAAGTAATGAGCTATCAACACACACAAAGACGGAGGAACCTTAAATGCACATTGCTAAGTTAAAGAAGCCAATCTGAAAAGCATACATACTGATTCCATTTATATGACATTCTGGAAAAGGAAAATTGATGGAGATGAAAAACGGATTGGTGGTCATCAGGGACTCAGAAGGGAGGTGGCTGAGTAGGTGAAGCACAGGGGATTGTTTTAGGGCAGTGAAACTATTCTGTGTGATACTGTAATAGTGGATACTTGTCACTATGCATTTGTCAAAATTTGTAGAACTTTATAGCACAGTGGACCTTACTTAATGTATGCAAAATTTTTTGAATCCCAGGATGGAATACAGAATGTGACAAAATCATCTAACTCTATGACAAATTTGTGAAATAGCCTCATGAAAGAGGGTATAGAGGGAGAAGGTACTAATCCAAGTAACTGGAACCGAGTGGAGTCTGGAAGAAAGGCAAAATAAATTATGTATAAGTACTATATTCTAGTGTTAGTTTCCCATGGAAGGTATGAGTTAATACTTTGAAACCACCATACATGTACACTGGAAGAGAACAGTTAAATAATGGATGGTGGATGGTGGGAGCCAAATTTCTCACTACCTGGAGTGAGAAGCTACAAATAATCAAAGAGAAGAGACTAGAATGATCCATGTGTTAAGGGAGTAGAATTAAAGATATCAGTTTGGTCTCATGTTAAGCTTAATGTAGATACAAATGGTTACATTTAGACAATATATCTATTTATAGATATATATGTAGGGGTATCTGGGTGGCTCAGTTGGCTAAGCATTTGACTTTGGCTCAGGTCATGATCCTGCGGTTCATGAGTTCCAGCTCCACGATGCACTCTGTGCTGACATCTCAGAGCCTGGAGCCTGCCCCCAATTCTGTGTCTCCCTCTCTCTCTGACCCTCCCTGGCTCATGCTCTCTGTCTCTCTCTCAAAAATAAACAAACATAAAAAGATTAAAAAAAACCATTTTATATATATAGACATGCATCAGCACATACACATATATTTTCTTTTACTGAGTGGCTGGCTGAAAGAGCCTAAAAGCAATAATCCCACAGTATAAATGAGCACAGCTACTTTCTATGTCTTTGTTTCTAATACCATTCTCTACTAAAAGGAACCAGGACTCCTTGGAGAAATGGCTGATTCTAAAACTAAGGCAGGAAATATAGAACATGGGCCTGGAGCACCCTGTAGTGCCATAAATAAGTGTTCAAAAACCCCATAGTGACAGGAGTGTGTCAGAGGGAAACAGAGAAAATTAAAAGAGCTTCAAATGGCCAAAGCTAGGAAAATTCAAACAAAATAAAGTAGTAGTGGATTGTAACCAAAAGTATAACAAATGAGTCCCTACTGATATAAACAAGTAGTTGAATATATAAATGGGAGAGAATAGACAAATGTCCCATGTATAACCAATCCAAATAATTTCTGGTAGATGCTTTACCCTCAAGGAGGTCGAGTATAACTCCCTAGTTCTTAAATGTGACCTATGCAGTGACTTCCTTCCAAAGATTACCTTATGGAAAAGATAAAAAATGAGTTATGTAAAAAAAAAAAAAACTGGGGAGCTTGGGTGGCTCAGTTGGCTAAGTGCCCGACTTTGGCTCAGGTCATGATCTCACTGTTGGTGAGTTTTAGCCCTGTGTCGGGCTCTGTGCTCTGTGGTGACAGCTCAGAGCCTGGAGCCTGCTTCGGATTCTGTGTCTCCCTCTCTCTCTGCCCCTTCCCTGCTCATGCTCTGCCTCTCTCTCTCTCTCAAAAACAAACAAAAAAAAAAACATTAAAAATTTTTTAACTTTACAGTGAAGAAAGCGGATGAAGACTACTTCATCCAGGAGATCAAGATTAAAATCATAGCAATAAGTCATATCAATAATATATAGCCTTGATACAACATGATGAGAATGGCACTTTACTTCGACTCTTCTTCCCTAAAACCTATAATCCCAGTCTAATCATGAGATAAACACCAGACAAATCCCAATTGAGGGACCTTCTACAAAATACCTGACCAGAAAAATTGTCAAGTATTAGAGCCACTATGGAGAACAGTATGGTGGTTCCTCAAAAGCTTAAAAATAGAACTACCAAACTATCTAGTAATTCCCCTTCTGGGAATATAACCAAAGAAAATGAAAACACTAACTCAAAAAGATATCTGCACTCCCATGTTCACTGCAGCATAATTTCTAATAGTCAAGACATGGAAGCAGCCTAAGTGTCCACGGATGATGGATGAATAAAGAAACTGTGGCATATACATATGTAATGGGGTATTATTCAGCCATTAAGAGATGAGGAAATGCTGCCATTTGTGACAGCATGGATGGACACTGGGGGCATTATGTTAAGTGAAATAAGTCAGACAGAGAAAGACAAATACTTTATGATTTCACTTACCCGTGGAATGTAAAAAAAAAAAAAATGAACTCATAGAAAAAGAGATCAGAGTTGTGGTTACCAGAGGCAGTGGGTAGGAGGATGGGGAGTTGGAGAAAGGTGGTCAAAAAGGTATAAGCTTCCAGTTATAAGACAAATAAGTGCTAGGGATGTAATGTACAACATGATGGACTACAGCTAACAGTTAACACCGCTGTATGATATATAGGGCAGTTGTTAAGAGTAAGTCCTAAGAGTTGTCATCCCAAGGAGACATTGTTTTCTTTTGATTGTACCTATATGAGATGATGGATTTAACTAAACCTACGGTATACATAAATCAAACCATCATGGTGTAAGCTTTAAACTTACACAGTGATGTCTATCAATTATCTCTCACTGAATCTGAGGAAAAAAAGTACACAGGTATGTAATGAAATTTAAAAGCTACTGAACAAACACCTGTCAAGGTCATCAAAAACAAAGGAAGTCTAAGAAGCCATCACAGCCAAGAGGAGCCTGAAGAGTCTTAAAGACAAAATGTAATGTGATGTCCTGGATAGAACATTAGGTAAAACTAAGGGTATCTGCATAAAGCATGTACTTTAGATAAGAAACAATTACCAATAAATAAATGGGGAGAGATAAGGCAGGCGGCACAGATTCTAAAATTTAACCTAAAGGAAGCCTGTAAAGCCTGTGGACATAATAAGAAGCCTCATTTAGAGGGTTCAGCATATAAAACTGATGTGGTTTTTGGGCCCCACAGAACTTTGGATATAGGCCTTTTTTTTTCAAGCTAAAAAAGCAGCAGTGGCAATTGCCATCCTCCCAGGCTAAGTGTTTAGGCAAGTTTGAGCATTATAAGGGTGGCAGATCCCGAATTCCCTTTCCTTATCCTCCTGTGCTGTCCACACAATTGCTTGAGTCAAGTGAAGTGCTGACAAGAGGTTTGCCCATGAGCTGGAGCCCAAGAAGTTTTCCATTTCTCTCTGGAGGAATACTATGATCTTCCTCGCAGCATGACAGAACAAATGCCAACTGTTTCACACCTTACTTGGTGGGTTTCACACACTGTCATATGTTTAATTTTAAAAGACACTTTTCTAAGGCACCTGGGTGGCTCAGTTGGTTAAGCATCCAACTTTGGATCAGGTCATAATCTCAGGTTCATGTGTGGGTTTGAGCCCTGTGTTGGGCTCTGTGCTGATAGCTTAGAGCCTGGAGCTTTCGTCAGATTCTGTGTTTCCCTCTCACTCTGTCGTTCCCACACTTGCACTCTGTCTGTCTGTCTCTCTCTCTTAAAAATAAACATTAAAACATTTTTTTAAATGTAAAAGACATTTTTCCTTCCCTGGGACGTTGGGAGGGTATGTAGAGGCTCACAGGTGTGGTCTGGGCATGTTCTCCCACACGAGGGGGATTCAGCCTGCTCTCATACTCTGCCTGGGCTTTGAAGTCACCTGTGACTCTTTTAGATTATTCCCTATATCTAATTGGTCCTACCAACGCCCCTTTTGAAATTCCTCCAGAAGTTATTATTTCTTCCTCTCCATTCCTGTTGTCTTAATACAGGCCTTTTGATCTTTTACCTTGTTTTTATTTTATTTGTTTTCACTTTTGAGAGACAGAGAGAGAGACAGCTTGAGCAGGGGAGGGTCAGAGAGAGAGGGAGACACAGGATCTGAAACAGGCTCTGTGCTGACAGCTGGGCTCGAACCCAAGAACTGTGAGATCATGACCTGAGCCAAAGCTGGACGCTTAACTGACTGAGCCACCCAGGTGCCCCTACCTAGGATTTAGAAAAAAAAACAGTTTAACTGGTCTTCCAGTCTCCAACACACTCCTCCCCTGAATCCATGCTCCACACTGCTGTAAATCCCCTAAAGCACCAATCTGATCATATCATTTCTCTGCTTTTAAATCATCTGATGACTCCTTGGTTACAGGATAAGGTCCAGAAGCACACGCAGTCTAGACCTCACCCAGGTTTCTAACTAGATCTCTTGTCCTATATCCCCTGCTAACCTCTCTCCTGCTCCAACTGTCACTCTGTGCCAGGAGCCTCAGAACTCAGATGCGCAGACTCTGTGTTTCATGACTAGAGAAGTGTCTCACATGTGCCTGTGCCTTTACCTGTGTTCTCACTCAGTCAGAGAGGAATAGCCAGACATGTGAAGTAGAAAGACAAGGGGGTGAGGGAAACAAGGGAAATGATGAGCATTACTAAAACTGCACAGTGCTGTGTTCCTATCTGGGTGCGCCATAAACACTGAATAATTGAACGGCTGAATGAATGAATTGCCTACCATAATGTCCAGGCTGCAGAGGCAGGCAAGTGAGAACAGATGGACTATGAGAACAGCTCTGAAGTTTTTCTTACTCTCAAACACTCTTTCCTCTTTTCTTCCCTCTCCCCTTCTTTGAGACCTCCATGTTTATGTTTCTTCTCATTACAGACTGCTATAACACTACCTCAGATGCATTTAACCACGCCATGCATAATTTATTCATTCATTCCTCATAAATCAATCCCTCTAGCCATCTGGAAAACAAGAACCACTTCTACTGCCTTTCAAGTTGCTTTTAACTAATCTTTTTAGTACGTGCTATTGTGCCTGGTACAAAATGTTAGTATTTTATGCACAGCCTCACCACTGACATCAAGGACTTTATGACCTTTTTTTTCTGTTGTTGTTGTTGTATACATTAGGAAACCCCATGTGAAAACATTAAATAAAATAAGAAAAATTAAAAAGCTAAGCAAGAAAATTATATCATTACAGAGGACAGTAAATAAACTATTTTTGTGTGTGGCTCATAGAAAACAGCTTTGTTACTTTATGGTCAGACCTTGTAAATCACAAGCAGTAATTCTCCTGTATAGGCAAGTGAAAAGTGGCAAAGGACTAATCCTGGAAAAACACATTCTATAGTCACAAGCAATGTCAAAATCTTGCCTGACTCAGCTTTCAGGTCTATTAAATAGGAATAATAGACACTCGCTTGCCTCCATCATCTATTGAGAGCAATGTGAACACAAAAAAAATTTGGTGATATGGATGCTATATGATATCATTTTCAATCAGAAGCAATAATCTCGATTAGCCAGAAAGCTTATTAGAGACAGCCAGCTTCCAATTTGACAATAAATTATATTAAATGAGAAGGAGGAGGAGGAGGAGGAGAAGGAGAAGAATTGAAAGAAAAATGCTTATTTCCTCCCACCCCCAAAAAAGAGGTGGCCAGCTTCAGTTTATGGATACCTTGACTGACCACTTCACTTGGGCCAGTGGTTGTCATAACTGACTCATGAGAGTTTTAATTACACATAAGTGGAAGTGATATACAAATACAAGTCCCTTTCACAGAAGTAGGCAAATGTGAAAAACCATTAAATACCAAACTGTGAATACCTTTCTTTTATGAACTTTAAATTCAGAGGATCTCTATGGGGCTCATGGGTGGCTCAGCTGGTTGAGCGACTGACTTCTGCTCAGGTCATGATCTCATGGTTTGTAAGTTTGAGCCCCACATGGGGCTGAGTGCTGACAGCTCAGGGCCTGGAGCCTGTTTCAGAATCTGTGACTCCCTCTCTCTCTCTCTGCCCCTCCCCCGCTCACACTCTGTCTCTCAAAAAATAAATAAACGTTAAAAATGTTTTTTAAATAAAATAAAATAAATACATTAAGGGGCTCTCTTCTACTGTTACTGTCTTAAGGCACCTTTACTAAACAATTTCTTATTATCCTTTTGAACCTGTGGTTTTCATACTAGTATGTTCTTCCCAAATTGGTCACCTCCTCAGAGAGGCCTTCCCTGACCTTCCTAACTTCTTAACCTTTCTAAAGTAGTATTCCTCAGTTACCGTCTATTATCCTTCACTTTCTTTCCATCCTCATACTTATGATAAGGGGTACTTAATTAAGTAGTCTGTTCACTTACTCATTTACCTGACGAGATCTAAACTTCAGATCAATGTGGATCTTATCTACATTAATCCCACCACTGTATCCTCACTGCTATCAAAGTGCCTGCTTCACAGCAGGTATTCAAAAAGTATTTGTTGAATGAATGGGTGGAAGAGTTTATTCTCACAGTGACAATTCAAATTTCCTAGCATGACATTCAAGGCCCCACTTTATTTATTTGGGCTTATATTTTGTCTATTTATACCTCTGTGTATTGTGTATATTGTGCCTGCTGATATCTCTATAAAAGCTTGCTTCCTGCCTGGAATGCTTTTTCCTACTAAATAACATCTTTCAAGGTCCTTCTCAAATACACCTTTTCTGTGAAATCTTTTCCAATCACAGATACACATTAACATACAGAATGCTTCCCCTAAGTTCTTATAAGAGTTATAACACTTACAATATAGGCTTATAACAGAAATAAAATAACAATAATGAGAGTTAACATTTTATTGAGCATTAGCTCCATGCCAGTTACAATTATAAGCACTTTATGTTATTATTTCATTTAATCCTGAAAATGACTCTAAGTTATAGGTACTATCGTAAGTACTTAATGTTTGTTTAGTCAGGTAGAATCAACTTTATGAAGGCGGGATGGTGCCTTAAAGCTTTGCTAATTCCCAAGACCTAGCAAAGTTTCTGTAATGTCATATGCTTCTCATACAAATTTGCTAAATAATAAATTCTGACAGTAGTTTCTTATCCTCTGACTTTATGCTGAAAATACCGATCCCAATCAGTTAAAGAATCAGACAGTCGTTTTAAGCAATTATATAGATATATTATATTATATTATATTAACTATATTAAAGTCCCTTCTAATTACAATAAGAAACTCAGAAGTCACAAAAGAAAAGGCTGATATATCTGGCTATGTAAAGATTTTAATATTTCTAGATTTTAAAAAAATTTCTAAACAAAAACCAGAAATGGAAAAAAATACATTTAACTTGCATTAGACAAAACATTAATAATAATATATGAAGGGCTCCTAGAAAAGCTTAAGAAAAGATAATCAGCCTATCAGAAAAATATGAACGTCATATAAACAGGAAACTTCCATGAAAAGAAATGTAAGGGGTTAGTAAACATAAAAATATGCTCAACTTCATTAATTTTAAAAAGTAAAAATTAAAACAATGATGAGTATTTCTTTCTGTGCTTCTTTTGCCTACCCTATTATAAAGATGAAAAAAGAATTTGACTGTTCAGCACTTAGCAAGGCTATGGTCAAACAAGCACTGACGCACTCATGCTACAGAAATGCTCTAATATACTTAAAAAATAAACACACACACACACACACATACACACACAAGGTTGTCCATTACAGCATTGTTTGTAATAGCAAAAGATTGAAAACAACTGAAATCTGCATCAGTAGAAACTTGGTTAAGTAAACTATCGTACAGCTATACCGTGAAATTATATGCAGCTATTGAAAAGAATGATGGTACTGGCAAAGCAAGTAATAGATGGAGGGAATTCTCATTTTATGAATGTGTTCCTGATAATAAAAACCCAATTATAAAAGAGGGAATGGATTTTTAAAATTTTTTTAATGTTTATTTATTTTTGAGAGAGAGAGAGGGAGAGAGAGAGAGAGGCAGACTGCAAGCAGGGGGAGGAGCAGAGAGAGAGAGGAAGACACAGAGTCAGAAGCAGGCTCCAAGATCTGAGCTGCCAGCACAGAGCCTGACATGGGGCTTGAACCCATTAACTGTGAGATCATGACCTAAGCCAAAGTTGGTCACTCAACTGACTGAGCCACCTAGGCGCCCCAAAGAGGGAACGGATTTGAACAGACACTTCATCAAACAGGATAGGAGGTTGGCAAATAAGCACGTAAAATGATGTTCAACATCAGAAGTCATTAGGGAAATTAAAATAAAACCATGATGGGATAACACCTATTAGAATGCCTAAAATAAAAATTACTGAAAATACCAAGAGCTGTTGAGGATGGGGAACAAGTGGAACTCTCGTTACATAGCTAATTCAGATATAAAACAGGTACAGCCACTCTGGAAAACGGTTTGGCAGTTTCTTATAAAGTTCAAAGTACATTTACCACATGACCCAGTGATCCCACTTAAGGCTACACTACTGAGCAAAGAAAAAAAAAAGAAAAGAAATGAACAATTTGAATTAATCTCCAATGAGTTAAGCAGAGTGAATGAAGTCAGTTTCAAAGGTGACACACTATGTGACTTCATGTGTGACATTCTAGAAAAGAAAAAAAATACAGGGAGAGAGAATAGATCAATGGTTACCTGGGAATGGGGGTGGTGGGGGTCTGGCTGCAAAGGGGCAGGAGGGAATTCTTTTGGGGGTGTTGAACTATTCTGTATCCTGTCAGTGGTGGTGGTTATAAAAATCGACGCATGTGTTAAAACTCATAAGATTGCACCAGAAAATAAATTTTACTGTATGTACACTAAAAATAATTTTTAAAAAGGATAAACTGTCATAAATAGTAATGATACCTTCTATTTCTCCATCTAAGGGAGGAACATCATCTCTCATGGAAAAATCCATAGCTGTCCCTGGTATTTCCATCAAGTCTTCATCACTGGAGCTGCTCTGGAAGCTATTGAAACTCCCCTGCTGAAAGCTTCTGTTATCCATGGCCCCTGTGCAGAAAGAAAAACAAGAGGCTCATTTCAATGACCTTCAAGCCCCTTACCACTTCTCTTTTTTTTTTTTTATTGTGGCAACTACACATAAAATTTATCATTTCAACCATTTGAAACGACAATTCAGTAGCATTAAGTTCCTTTACAATGTTTTACAATTATCATCACATCATTTCCAGAAAATTTTCATCATCACAAATAGAAACTCTGTACCCAGTTAATATAACTCCCTCCCAACCCCCCACCCCTTATAACTGCTATTCTCTTTCTGTCTCCATGATATGCCAAGTCCAGGTATTTCATATAATCATATATAATATGTGCTTTATATGTCTGGCTTTGTTCAATTCTCATGTTTTGAAGGCTCATGCATGTTCGGACATGTATCAGTACTTCATTACATTTTCAGACTGAATAGTACCTATCGTACACTTATACCACATTTTGCTTATCCATTCTTCACCTGATATACATTTAGGTAGTTTTCACCTTCTGAGTTACTACTTATTCTATTTTTTTTTTATTATTGAAGTATAGTTGACATACAATGTTATATTAGTTTCAGGTGTACAAGAGAATGATTCAGCAATTCTACATAATTACTCAATGTTCACCATGAGTATAGTCACAATCTATCACCATACAACATTATTACAATATTATTGACTCTATTACCTATGCCGTATTTTCTTTCTCTGTGACTTATTTATTTTATAGCTGGAAGCTTGTACCTTTTAATCCCCTTCACCTATGTTGCCCATTCCCCAACCCTCTCCCCCTCTGACAACCACCTGTTCTTTGGATTTGAGTATATTCGTTCGTTTTTTAGATTTCACACATAAGACAAATAATACTGTATTTGTCTTTCTCTGTCTTATTTCACTTAGCAGAATACCCTCTAGGTCCATCCATGTTGTTGAAATGGCAAGAGCCTATTCTTTTTTATGGCTGAATAATATTCCATTGTGTATATACCACATCTTCTTTATCCATTCATCTATCAATGGACACTTGGGTTGCTTCCATATCTTAGCTACTAGAAATAATATTGCAACAAATATAGGGGTACATATGTCTTTTTTCAAACTAGTGTTTTCATTTTTTTTAAGCAAATACCCAATGGTGGAACTACTGGATCATACGTTATTCCTATTTTTAAGTAAGAAACCTCCACTCTGTTTTCCACACTGATTTCACCAATTTACATTCCCACCAACAGTGCACAAGAGTTCCCTTTTCTCCACATCCTCGCCACACTTATTTCTTGTCTATTTGATAATAGCCATTTTGAGTGATGTGATATGATATCTCATTGTGGTTTTGCTTTGCATATCTCTGATGATTAGATGATGTTGAGGATCTTTTCATATGTCTGTTGGCCATCTATAGGTCTTCTTTGGAAAAATGTCTAATCAGGGTTACCACTTATTCTTATGTTTCCTTTCATGCTCTTACTTGGATAATATAGACATGCAAACCACTTAGTATATTCAGTTACCCTTCAGATGTAGTATACCTCTACCCTTGCCATGTAGTTGATAGCACTTTTTTGAGAACCATGGAAATGAGCAAACTAAATGAGGACATGTGTACAAAACTCATGGGAGTTCACAAGTACTCAATGGAAATAAAAACTAGACACCACTACTGAGAAATGTTCTGGCCATTTAGGAGTGGAGAAACATTATCTTACAGCTCTGATTCTCCTAGAGCTCATAACATAATACAGATGCTCAGAAATGAAAAGGCATATTATGCCATTTAATGTTGTTCTCTGCTCAAGAATTTAATATTAAAGATGAAATGTTTCCTATATCCCAAATGTGAATCTTCATATTATAAATTTTACTCAAAAAAACTTACTATGTTGATTTTAAAAAACAACATTAGAGTCAACTTTACTTCACCTACTCCTGCCCCCTCCTCCCATTTTTTTGATGAAATCTTCATCCAAAATCAGAGTCAGCATAGTTCTTTTGGATTTGGCAAACAATATTCCTTTTGAGGTATTCCAATTCTTTTACGAAACTTCTTACTTTAGGTTATCAGAATTATGTGTGATGAATGTGGAAAAATCAGATGGGATAAATGAAGCAATAGGGTTGGAAAACTGGAGCAACAGATAAATATTTTAAACACTGAGCATAAAGGACAAAGAACCAACATTTACCAGGTGCTTATCAAGTTTTAGCCACTGGGCTATGTGCTATGTGCTTAATCTGAACTCTTTCACTTAACTTTTCCAGTGTTCCTAATGTGTAGCATTATCATTCCTAGTGTACCTGAGGAAACTGAAACTCAGGAGAAGCTAAGTATTTGCCCAGTTAATATATTTGTTTAAAGTTAAGCTCAAAAACATGTGCTCAACTTCATAATAACTCATGTGTAATAGAGATCAGCTTGGCAGAAGTGTGAGTGACATTTATGAACCACCTTCCATGTACAAATCATCATGGGAGAGTGGGACAGATAGAAAACTGATGTGAGGCAAGCCGGATGACATGAAGGTTGAGAGACAAAGATTTGAGAGCTATCAACATCAAGGTGTTGGTTAAAACCAAGAGAACAGGTATCTCAAGGGAAACCTGACATTCCCTTATGGATAAGGACAAATATAAAGAAAAGAAATGCATTCCCAGCCTCCTCCCTTAATATGCACAAATAGCTTGAACTCTGTACACACATGAACAGTAAGTTCCCTAGGAACATTACCATGCTTGTGTGGTAATAAATGGTCAAGTAGGGAAGACAGGATCATTTATGCAAAGGTACTAATAATATACAAGATGATGGATCATAAAACCATTTCCTCAGCTAACACAAACTCTGACCTTGCTGTGTGGATCAAATGGGTCCTAGGGTGCTAAGAATCCATGCTCTGTGGCCTTAGCTGAGCTCCTTTGCTGCTGCTCACCTATTCTTCATCCTCGCTGGACTCTTTCCCCTGCTCTACCTGTTTCCTTTACTCCCCTTCTTCGAGCACCCCTGCAACAATGTGCTCACACAGAATGCCTTGTCTCAGTTTCTGCTTCTAGGGAAACTGGCCCACACCGAATCCTTAGCAGTTTTTTTCCTATTACTAACAACACAGAAAAAAACCTGAATTTCTCTGTCTTCTCTGTCTTCTTAGGTCATCCTCTGTCCTCTTAGGTCATCCAGGAACAAGTGTTTTTACTTTTTATTTAAGAAGGAAAAGAACCTTTCTACTTTGTATCTGGCTGAGATCACAGATCCTTCTCCCCCTTAATCTGATTTATTTTATATGATTCTTTAAAGAAACCTACTATCTCTAGCTCTCATTTCTACCTCAAGCTCTAGTCCTCAATTCCCAAGAACTCTACATGACACTTCTGTTGCTACTTCAAACTCAACAGGATGAAAATGAAAAAATGCAGCAGAAATAACATCAACTTTAAGTACAAATCACAAAATCCACATAAGACATGTTCCCTGTCCTCACCCTCCACTTCAACTTTCCTTTTTAAATGCAGTTGCATTAGAGTCCATATTTGTCTAGCTCTGGGTTTACTATATTCAACAAACCTACAAAAAGCACTTTATCTCAAGAGTAGGTATTCCAGTTTCTAGAAATCTTAGCTAAAAACAAGCATCATTTTAGCTGATGGGAAGAACTCGGGCTAAGGTAACACAACTCAACAGGCTTTCTTTCTGTTGAAATTTATTAAATGCCCATGAAGTCCATACATTGACTAGCACTGAAAAAAAGGAAGAAAAGTTGCAAAATGATGCAGAATCCTTTCTTTCTCTCTCCACTGCTTATATGCTTCATTCAGGAAATGATGTAAAATACACAGTGCCAGCAACTCTGCATCAGCCACACAAATCATAGGAAGAAAAAGTATGGGGAGTCCAAAAATAATTTGTGTCTGGCTTTGGAATATGTCCTGTATTCATATTTTCAGATGGGCGTACCTATTGTTCTAGGAATTCATTAAAACCAAATAATGACACTACAGGATGAAGACTCACAAAGGAGAAGCTGGAAAACTTTTCAGTTTCCCCACAGGGACCTTACAAACTCCTTCCTGTAACCCACTGACACAGAACAATCAAGCTAAATTGAGCTGCCTCACTCTAAACATTTCCTGGAGGAGCTATCTGCTTCACTGTTTGGGTTATAAAGTGCTTTCTTAATAAGTACATAGGAATAAAGGGTCAACAAAAAAAAAATTAGAAGTAGCAAATAAATAAAACAAAACAGATGCTATAAATAGGAGTTCAACAAAGGAAATAAGCACAATTAGTAAAACTCAAAAGTGATTATTTGCCTATGGATCATTCATTCTGGTATAGCCCTTGGTTTTATTTTGCAGCTATAAAAACTTCAAGGGGTGCCTAGGTGGCTCATTCAGCCAAGTGTCTGACTTCGGCTCAGTTCATGATCTCACGGTTCATGGATTCCAGTCCCACATCAGGCTCTGTGCTGACAGCTCAGAGCCTGGAGCCTGCTTCTGATTCTGTGTCTCCTCTCCCTCTTCCCCTCCCCCACTCACATCTGTCTCTCTCAAAAAATGGATAAGCATAAAAATGAGAACTTCAAGAAAGGGGCTCCTAGGTGGCTCACTTGTTTAAGCATCCCACACTTGATTTCAGCTCAGGTCATGATCTCACAGTTTGTGGGTTCAAGCCCATGTTGGGCTCTGTGCTGACAGTGTGGAGCCTGCTTGGGATCATTCATTCATATTCTCTCTCTCTCTCTCTCTCTCTCTCAAAAATAAAATAAATAAACAAAAAAATTCAAGAGAAAAAATTAAAGCAGCAGAATAATGAGGAAATAAAGTTCCTTACAGTTGAGATTTAAACCCATATGAAGTTAAACTCCAAGCCCAGTGCTCTTTCTGCAAGTTTGCGGCTTCACTATGACATGTCAGTCCAGGAAATGGCATGTCTGGAATAAATCAAACCTCTAGATGGCCACAAACCTGAGATCAGCCAGAATGTAGGGTAGGACAGGAACAAAGTAAGGGGATTTGATATATTATCCCAACTAGTAGATTGCATATAGGGATTTTCATATAATGGAGGGCTGGGGAGGAAGGCAATTAAGGGGGAATGTTTGGTTGATACTTGTATTACACAACTGACTGGTATTTTCAGCTTAAAGGCACTTTTAGTGCCTTCTGCCACTTTCTTGCTTACAAATCCTAAAGCTGGTTCCCCAATGCCTACAGGGTGAAGTTTAAATTTCTTTACAAGGCATTCAGAGTCCTGTCAAATTTAGATCCCATCTACCCAGACAGACTTATCTTCTGCCACAAATTTATTATACTCCATATAAGTCACGTAATTTTACACACCCATGCTTTGTTCGGGCAAGATACTCTATCTAGAATCCTATCCAGTTCCCCATCCTCTTTTCAGCCTGATTAAATCCCATTCAATCCATCAAGGGCCAACTCAAATAGGCTTTTCCCGCAGTACCTCCTTTGTTGAAGTATCTATGTTGATCACATAATCTCTACCACTTAAGTCTTGTGACTACACCAAGCTATTCTCATTTCTGTTGTCCCAGAAACTCTAGTGTTGTTCCACAGTAGGTAGGTGTTCAATAAATCCTTACTAAGGAGAATTCCAATTGGGGAAGAAGAGGTAATGGCCAAACAACATATTTACATGGCTGGCCCTCAATAAATATATGCCTTGCACTATAATGGTAGGAAACTGGGGATAAAATAAACATTTGTTACCTTGCCAATACTCTCAAGGAATTTATGATCTAGTTGGGGATAAAACTTTCACATAGTGCAATTTGAACAATAGATAAGTGCTAAACCATTAGAATGAAAGTACAATTGGCATTCAGAAAATGGAGAGGAGACTAAGCCAGAGAAGACTTCATGGAGATGAGAGGGTATTCCAGGCCCAGGGGAAAAAATGGCCAAAGGCTTGAGAATGAGGCTAGCATTTGTGCTTGTCTAGAGGACAGGGTAGCTGTTTGTGAGCAAATGAATGGAGATAGATTATGAAGGACCTGGGAAGCCAATGGGGTCACTGGTTTTTGAGGAGCAACATGACAAAAACATGATTTTAAGAGGGAAGTACAGCAGCAGTAGGCTGAAAGAGGGGTAAAGGGCTAGGAAGGCAGTTCGCTACTTCTCGTTTAAATGTAGGTGACTTGGGAAGGAGGAGGGGTGCATATTCCCAAGGCTGTACTGAAAGAGCCAGGTGTGTGTGGCAGGGGATGGTACTAGTTTGCGGTATACCATACTGACATCTTGTTTTACTAGTGACAGTGACATATGTTGGTTCATATAAATTAAATTTCCATCTCAACTAGCGCACTTGGCAAAAACAAATGTGTAAACCAAAGGGTGAACTGATACATATGGCCCTTCAATGAATATATAAAGTATATCACACATTCCAAAGTTAACAAGCACAAAGAAGCAATAAACTTTCCTACTTCTTAATTTCACTCCACAAAAATATCTGTTGACCTGCACATGGCATTCTGTGTAATATACGCCAGATGCTGCCAAAGGAGAAAAGAGAAAATGCAAGAGGATGAAAAACTTGAGAGGCAATATAGAATCTACCAAGATGCAAGTAGTATCACGTTATTAAAAATAAAACATTAAGACAATCCTAGGGGCACCTGGGTGGCTCAGTCAGTTAAGTGTCTGACTTCGGCTCAAGTCATGATTGTACGGTTCATGAGTCCGAGCCCTGTGTTGGTCTCTGTGCTGACAGCTCGGAGCTTGGAGCCTGCTTCAAGTTCTGTGTCTCCCTCCCTCCCTCCCTTCCCCTCTCTCTCTCTCACTCTCTCTCTCTCTGTCCCTCACCAATGCATGGTCACTCTCGCTCCCTCTCTCTCTCTCTCAGAAATAAACATTAAAAAGTTTAAAAAAAACATTAAGACAATCCTAAGCATAACACTAAAGGTGATAAGGACTAGCACACATATAAAATCAGCTTTTGGCTACCCATTATACTTTCAGCTACCTGAGGACATGGTAACTTAAATGTTTGTTCCCAACGCCTGACACAGAGAACTCAGCAAATAATCTAGTTTATCATCCAATTCCAGTTTCAGTTACTTTAAGAAGCAGAAATGAATTGCGAACCTTGGAGAGTTAGGGTCAAAGATGCTAGCAGGTACTTATTTCAGAGGATTGGGCCAATCCTTAAGCCAAAGCACCTTCTCTATCTGTCAAAATTGTGAGTAAAACAAAAATTCAGGAGGAAATAATAGTGCTTCATCTCACAACATAATTCTTCATCTGGGAGACGTCCTCACAGATAAGTACGGGATATGAGAAAAGAGGACACAAAGCAGGCAGTACCAGAACAGTAGTTCTCAAACGTTTTGGTCTCTGGATCTTTTTAGTCCTAAAAATTATTGAGGAGCTTAAAGAGCTTTTATTTATATGGGTTCTATGTATAGCTATTGACTGTATTAGAAATTAAAACCCAGAAATGTTAAAAAAATACTTTTAATGCATTTATTTTTTAATAGTTTACTGCCAAATTGGTTTCCATACAACACCCAGTGCTCTTCCCCACAAGTGCCCTCCTCCATCACCACCACCTCTTTTCCCCCTTCCCCTCTCCCTTCAGCCCTCAGTTTGTTTTCGGTATTCAATAGTCTCTCAGGTTTTCTGTCCCTCTCTCTCCCCAACTCTCTTTCCCCCTTCCCCTCCCCCTGGTCCTCCATTAGGTTTCTCCTGTTAGACCTATGAGTGCAAACATATGGCATCTGTCCTTCTCCGCCTGACTTATTTCGCTTAGCATGACACCCTTGAGGTCTATCCACTTTCCTACAAATGGCCAGATTTCAGTCTTTCTCATTGCCATGTAATACTCCATTGTGTATATATACCACATCTTCTTGATCCACTCATCAGGTGATGGACATTTAGGCTCTTTCCATGATTTGGCTATTGTAGAAAGTGCCGCTATGAATATTGGGGTACATGTGCCCCTGTGCATTGGCACTTCTGTATCCCCTGGAAAGATCCCCAGCAGTGCTATTGCTGGGTCATAGGGGAGTTCTACTGATAATTTTTTGAGGCGACTCCATACTGTTTTAATGCATTTAAATACAGGAATCCTCAAATCACTATATATTAACATTTTTGGAAAGAATAAATTCTACATTTTCCAAAACAAAATTAGTGAGAGGCATTTTGAAAATCTTTTTAACATCTGCCTTAATTGAAGACAGCTGGATCCTGGTTCACATCTTCCATTAGCCATAGGAGCGATGACATCATCACCTGTCACACAGCCTCTAAAAAACTCCACTGTTTATTCATGAATAAATAAAAGTGAAAAAGACAAATATATCTTCATACAAAAATAATTTTTGACCTTGCAGACCCCTCAAAAGTCCCAGGAGCCCCCGGGCCACTCTTTGAGAACTGGTGGACCAGAGAAAGAACACAAAATGGAGAAACTATATTTGGGCAACCAAAAATAAACATTTAAAAAAATTTAAAATTCAAATAGGGAAAAAAGGAAGATATAAATCAAAAGATTTATCATGCTCTTGGATGGAAAGTCTAAATATAGTAAAAATGACAGATACTAAATTGAATTGTTATTACATCTATATATTAATCTAAAGTCCCATGGCATCTTTTATACAACTTTAAAGATTGATAGTGAAATTCATCTAGAAGAAGAAGTAGGCAAGGATACTAGTGTATGCATTATCTTTTTGAAAATTCAATTCATTTAAACTAAGAGCAAAAACAAAAACCTTTTACCCATGTCTGCCACTCCCACCCCCTCATTTCTGGAAACCACCAATCTATAAACCACATGTATCTATAAGCTGAGTTTTTCTTTTTACATTGCACATATAAGAGGAATCATATGTCATTTGTCTTTCTCTGACTTATTTTGCTTAGCATAGTGCCCTCAATGTCCATTCATACTTTTGCAAATAGTAAGATTTAATTCTATTTTATGATTGAGTAATAATCCATCATGTGTGTGTATGTATTTCATTCTTTGTCAATCCATCCATTGATGGACACTTGGACTGTTTCCACATCTTGGCTATTTGTAAATAATGTTGCAATAAACACGAGGGGTGCATATATCTTTTGAAACTAATGTGTTTGGGGGCACCTGGTTAAGTGTCTGACTTAAGTGTCAGTCGGTTAAGTGTCCGATTTCGGCTCAGGTCATGATCAGGTTCATGGGTTCTACCCCACCTCGGGCTCTGTGCTGACAGCTTAGAGCCTGGAGCCTGCTTCAGATTCTGTGTCTCCCTCTCTCTCTCTGCCCCTCTCCCACTTGCTGTCTGTCTCTCAAAATAAAATAAAGACATAAAAAAATTATTTTAAAAAAGAAACCAATATGTTTGTTTTCTTTGGGTAAATACACAGTAGTGGAACTTCTGGGTCATATGCTAACTCTGTTTTTAATTTTTTTTAATGTTTATTTATTTTTGAGAGACAGAGTGTGAGCAGGAGAAGGGCAGAGAGAGAAGGAGACACAGAATCTGAAGCAGGCTCCAGGCTCTGAGCTGTCAGCATAAAGCCCAACGAAGGGCTTGAACTCCCCAACTGCGAGATCATGCCCTGAGGCAAAGTCGGCAGCTTAACTGACTGAGCCACCGAGGCACCCTTCTATTTTTAATTTTTTGGGGTGCCTCCATACTGTTTTCCATATTGGCTGCCCCAATTTACTTTCCTACCAACAAATGCACAGGGATTCACTTTTCTCCACATCCTCACCAACACTTCATATTTTTAGTCTTTTTGAGAATACACCTTCTGACAGGTGTGAAGTGATATCTAATTGTGGTTTTGATTTACATTTCCCTGATGATTAATGACGTTGAGCACGTTTTCATGCACCTGTTGACCATCTATATGTCTTCTTTAGAAAAACGACTGTTAAGATCTTCTTCCTATTTTTAAATTGAATTTTTTAACTATTGGCTTTTATAAGTTCTTTATATATACATTGGATATTAGTCCCTTAACACATATGATTTACAAATATTTTCTCCCATTCAGTAAGTTGCTTTTTCATCTTGTTGACGGTTTCCTCTAATGTGCAGGATTTTAGTTTGATATAGACCCACTTGTTTATTTTTGCTTCTGTTGTCCCTGCTTTTGGTGTCAGTTTAACCAAACATCATCAATATTCAAGTGAAGGAGCTTATTGTCTATGTTTTTCTTCTATGATTTTATGGTTTCAGGTCTTATAATCGAATCTGTAACCATTTTGATTTAATTTCTATGTCTGGTATAAGACAGTGGTTCAGTTTCATTCTTTTTGCATGTAGCTATCCAATTTTCCCAACATCATTTATTAAAGAGACTGTCTTTTCTCCACCATATATTCTTGACTCCTTTGTTGTAAATTAATTGACTGCAGATGTGTAGGCTTAATTCTGGGTTTTCTCTCCTATTCCACTGTTTTTATGCCAATACATACTGTTTTAATTTGCTTTGTAACACAGCTTTCTTTTAATTTTTTAAAAATTTATTTATTTTTGAGAGACAGAAAGAGATAGAGCATGATCAGGGGAGGAGCAGAGAGAGAGAAGGAGACACAGAATCTGAGGTAGGCTCTAGGCTCTGAGCTGTCAGCACAGAGCCCAATGCAAGGCTCCAACTTACGAACTGCGAGATCATGACCTGAGCCGAAGTCAGGCACTTAACTAATTGAGCCACCCAGGCACCCCTGTGATATAGTTCTAAATCAGGGAGCATGATACCTCCAGCTTTGCTCTTCTTTCTCAAGATTGCTATGGCTATTGGGAGTCTTTTATGGTTCCATACACATTTTAGGATTGTTTGTTCTATTTCTATGAAAATGCCATTGGAATTTTGACAGGGGTTGCACTGAAACTGTACATTGTTTTGCATAGTAAGGACATGTTAACAATATTAATTTTTCTAATCCATGCTCATGGATTTTGCAGTTTTAGTCCTTCTTTTTCACGTTAGATACATTTTATTTCTTTTTCATTTTTTATTTTCTTTTTCTTGACTAACTGGTCTGACTAGGACTTCCAATACTATGTTTAATAAAAGTGGTGAGAATGGCTGGGCCACCTGGCTGGCATGCAACTTTTGATCTCAGAGTTCTAAGTTTGAGCCCCACCTTGGGTGTAGAGATTACTTAGAAATAAAATCCTTTAAAAAAAAAAAAAACATGGTGAGAGTGGGCATCTTTGTCTTGTTCCTAATCATAGATGAAAAGCTTCCAGCTTTCCAACACTGAGTATGCTGCTAGCTGTGGGCTTCTCATATATGGATTTTAGTATGTTTTGGTATATTTCCTCTATACTCACCTTGTTGAGAGTATTAGTCATAAATGAATGTTGAATTTTGTCAGATGCTTTTTCTGCATCCACTGAGATAATGACGTGATTATTATACTTCATTTTGTTAATGAGGTGTATCACATTGACTTAATTGCAGATGTTGAACCATCCTTGTATCCCTGGAATAAGTCCCACTTGATCGTGGTATATGAACCTTTCCATGTATTGCTGAATTTGGTTCACTAATATTTAGTTGAGGATTTTTACATCTGTGTTCATCAGATACATGGGCCTGTAATCTTCTTTTCTTGGGTAATTTTCTCATCTTGTGGTAGCAGGGTAATGCTGGGCTCATAAAACACATTTGTAAGAGCTTCTTCCTCTTCTATTTTTTGGAAGAATTTCAGAAGGATTATAATTAATTTTTCTTTAAATGTTTGCTAGAATTCACCAGTGAAGCCATCTGGCCCAAGACTTTTGTCTGTTAGGAGGTTTTGGATTACTGATTCAATTTACTTACTAGTAATTAGTCTGTTCAAATTTTCTATTTCATCTTGATTTAGTCTAGGTAAATGTATGTTTATAGGAGTTTATGCATTTCTTTTAGGTTGTCCAATTTGTTAATGTATGTTTATTCATAGTAGTCTCTTATGATCTGTGGTATCAGTTGTAACATCTCCTCCTTTCATTTCTGATTTTGTTTGAGTCCTTTCTCTTTTTTTTCCTGGTGAGTCTAGCTAAATGTTTGACAGTTTGTTTATCTGTTCAAAGAATTACATCATGGTTTCATTGATCTTTTCTACAGTTTTTTTAGTCTCTATTTCTTCTTTTCCTGCTCTAATCTCTGTTATTTCCTGCCTCCTAATAACTTTCAGCTTTCTTTCTTCTTTCTCTGGTTCCTTCAAGTGTAAAATTCAATTGTTTACTTGACACTTTTCATTCTTTGCATGTGCATTTATCACTATGAATTTTCTCATTAGAAATGTTTTTTAGTGGCCCGTGGTGGCTCAGTTAGTTAAATGTCCAACCCTTGATTTCGGCTCAAGTCATGATCCCAGGGTTGTGGGACTGAGCCCCACGTCAGGCTCCACACTCAGCATGGGGCCTGCTTAAGATTCTCTCTCTCTCTCTCTCTCTCTCTCTCTCTCTCTCTCTCTCTCTCTCCCCTCCCTCCCCGCATTATCCCCTGTTCACACACACTCTCTCTAAAATAAAAATAGTAAAATAATTTTAAAAAGAAATGCTTTTGCTATATCTCATAAATTATGGTGTGTTACATTTCTATTTTCATTTGTTTCAAGGTAGTTTTAAAATTCTCCTTCAATTTCTTCATTGATTCATTGATTGGTCAGTAGCATGTTATTGACACTCCACATATTTATGAATTTTCCATTTTCTTAAATGTAAATATGGCAAACATCCTGTCAGGTTTTAACCTTCTACAGAGAAACAAGCATTAAAACCTTGTGACATTAGAATAGCAATAGAGACTCCAGCAATGGATACAAATTATTATAAGAACTTAAGTGTTAATAAATCAGAATCAACACAAACATAAGAATTCCTTTTTGGTAAACAATTGAGAGACTGTTGGATATCAAAATGGAAATACAGAATTACAGTATATACAACACTGTAATAAATTCAAGATGGATTTTAAGTTGACTTTTTTCTTTTTTAAGTTTTAATTTTAATTCCAAGTAACATACAGTATTATATTACATTCAGATGTATAATACAGTGATTCAACAATCCCATACATCAGTCGGTGCTCATCACAACAAGTACACTCCTTAATTCCCATCACCTATTTCACACATCCTCCCCCCATCTCCCCTCTGGTAACCATCAGTTTGTTCTCTATAGTTAAGAGTTTGCTTCTTGGTTTGCCTACCTCTCTCTCTCTCTCTCTCTCTCTCTCTCTCTCTCTCTCTCTCACCCTCTTTCTTCCTCTTTGCTCATTTCTTTTGTTTTTTTTTAAATTCCACTAATAAGTAAAATCATATAGTATTTGTCTTTCTCTGATTTATTTCTCTTAGTATGATAATCTCTATCTCCATCCTTGTCATTGCAAATGGTAAGATTTCATTCTTTTTATGGATGTATAATATTCCATTATATATCACTTATTCTTCATCCATTCATCAATGAATGAACATTTAGGCAGCTTCCATATCTTGGCTACTGTAAATAGTGCTGCTATAAACATAGGGGTGCATGTATCCCTTTTAATTAGTGTTTTTTGTATTCTTTGAGTAAGTACTCAGTAGTGCAATTGCTGGATAGTTAGGGTAGTTCTTTCTTTTTTAAAGCATTGCATTTTTATTTTTACTTTTTAAAATATTTTTAACATTTATTTATTTTTGAGAGACAGAGAGAGACAGATCATGAACAGGGGATGGGCAGAGAGAGAGGGACACAGAATCAGAAGCAGGGTCCAGGCTCTGAGCTGCCAGCAAAGAGCCCGATGCAGGGCTCAAACCCAAGAACTGTGAGATCATGACCCGAGCTGAAGTCAGATTCTCAACCGACTGAGCCATCCAGGTGCTCTGGGTAGTTCTGTTTTTAACTTTCTGAGGAATGCCATACTGTTTTCCACAGTGGCTCCACCAGCTTCCATTCCTATTAAAGTGCACAAGGGTTCCTTTTTCTCTACATCCTTGCCAACACCTGTTGTTTCTTGTGTTGTTGATTTTAGCCATTTTGATGGGTGTGAGGTGATATCACATTGTAGTTTTGATTTGCATTTCCCTGCAGGTAAGTGATGTTGAGCATTTTTTCCTGTGTGTTGGCCATCTGGATGTCTTTGTTGGAGAAATGACTGTTCAGGAGTTTAGCCCATTTTTTAATTGGATTATTTTTGGGGTGTTGAGTTGTGTCAGTTCTTTATACATTTTGGATATGAATCATTTATCAGATATATCATTTGCAAATATCTCCTCCCATTCTCTAAGCTGCCTTTTGGTTTTGTTGTTTCCTTTGCTCTGCAGAAGCTATTTATCTTGATATAGTCCCAATATTTTATTTTTGCTTTTATTTCCCTTGCTTCAGAGAAATCAATCTAGAAAAAAAAGGTGCTCTTGCCAATGTCAAAGAGGTTACTGCTTGTGCTCTCTTCTAGGATTTTTATGCTTTCGGGTCGCATTTAGGTCTTTAATATATTTTGAATTTATTTCTGCGTGTTGTCCAATTTCTTTCTTGTCTGTGTTTCTGTCCAACTTTCCCAACATTCATTGAAGAGACTTTTTCCCATTGGATATTCTTCCCTGCCTTGTTGAAGATTAATTGACCATATAGTTTTGGGTTCATTTCTGGGTTTTCTATCTTGTTCCATTGATCTATGTGTCTATTTTTGTGCCAGTACCATACTGCTTTGTAATACAGCTTGAAGTCTGGAATTGTGATGCCTCCAGCTTTGCATTTCATTCTCAAGACTGCTTTTGGTATTCAGTGTCTTTTGTGGTTCCTACAAACTGGAGGAATGTTTATTCTAGTTCTGTGAAAAATGCTGTTGGTATTTTTATAGGGATTGTTAAATGTGTAGATAGCTTTGGGTAATGTAGACATTTTAACAATATCTCTTCTTCCAATCCATGACCACAAAATATGTTTCCATTTCTTTGTGTCATCTTCAACTTCTTTCATTAGTTATTTATAGTTTTCAGAGTACAGTTCTTCCACCTTTTGTGTAGGTTTATTCCTAAGTATATTATTAATTTGGGTGCAATTATAAATGGGATTATTTTCTTAATTTCTCTTTCTGCTGATTCATTATTGGTATATAGAACAGCAACAGATTTCTGTACATTGATTTTGTATCTTGCAACTTTTCTTCATTTGTTTATAAATTCTAGAAGTTTTTTGGTGGGGTCTTTCCAATTTTCTATATACAGTATCATGTCATCTGCAAATAGTAAATGTGTTACTTCTTCCTTGCCAATTTGGATTTTATTTCTTTTTGTTGTCTGATTGCTGTGGCTAGGACTTCCAGTGCTATGCTGAATAAAACTGGTGAGAGTGGATATCTTGTCTTGTTCCTGACCCTAGGGGCAAGGCCCTCAGCTTTTCCCCATCAAGTTTGATGCTAGCTATGGATTTTTCATATATGGCCTTTATTATGTTAAGGTATGGTCCATCTAAACCTACTTTGTTGAAGGTTTTTATCATGAATGTATATTGTACTTTGTTAAATGCTTTTCCTGCATCTAATGAAATGATCACATGGTTCTTACCCTTTCTCTTATTGTTGTGATATATCACATTTATTGATTTGTAAATATTTAATCACTCTTGCAACTCAGGAATAAATCTCATTTGATCATTGTGCATGATTTTTTGATCTGTTCAAATTTTCTCTTTCTTCCTGGTTCAGTTTTGGTCATTTATATGTTTTTAGGAATGTATCTATTTCTTCTAGGTCATGCAATCTGTTGGCATATAGTTTTTCAAAAAGTAGCTCCTATGATCATTTGTATTTCTGTGGTGTTGATTGTTATTTCTCCTCTCTCATTTGTGATTTTCTTTGAGTCCTTTCTCTTTTTTTTCTGGCTAGAAGTTTATCAATTTTATTGATTTTTTTCAAAAGAACCAGTTCTTGGTTTCGTTGATCTGTTTTAGTTTCTATATTATATATTTCTGCTCTAACCTTTATCATTTCCTTCTGCTGGTTTAAGGTTTTGTTTGTTGTTCTTTTTCTAGCTCCTTTAGATGTCAGGTTATTTGAGATTTTTCTTGCTTCTTGACATAGGTCTGTATTGCTATTAACTTTCCTATTAGAACCACTTTTGTTGTATCTCAAAAGTGTTGTATCACTTTTCCTGGATCATTGTGTTTTCATTTTCATTTGTTTCCATGTACTTTTGTTAATTTCTTTTGGGGCACCTGGGTGGCTCAGTCGATTAAGCCTCCGACTTCGGCTCAGGTCAGATCTCACGTTTGTGGGTTTGAGCCCCGCATCAGGCTCTGTGCTGACAGCTAGCTCAGAGCCTGGAGCCTGCTTCCGGTTCTGTGTCTCCTTCTCTCTCTGCCCCTCCCCCTCTCAAGCTCTGTCTCTTTCTGTATCAAAAATAAATAAAACATTTAAAAAAAATAAAAATAAATTTCTTTTTATTTCCTGGTTGACCCATTCATTGTTTATTAGCATGTTATTTAAACTCAATGTATTTGTGGTCTTTCCAAATTTTTTCTTGTAGTTGACTTCTAGTTTCATAGCTTTGTGGTAGAAAAAAATGCATTATAGGACTTTGACCTTTTTTGAATTTGTTGAGGCTGGTTTTGTGGGCTATGTGATCTATTCTGGAGAATGTCCTGTATGCACTTGAAAAGAATGTGTATTGTGCTGTTTTAGGGTAAAATTTTTGGAATATATCTGTTAAGTCCATCTAGCCCAGTGTGTCATTCAAAGCCATTGTTTCCTTGTTGCTTTTCTGTTCATGTGATGTATCTATCCATTGATGTACGTGTGGCTGTTAAAGTTCCCTACCATTATTGTATTACTATCAATTAGTTCTTTTATGTTTCTTATTAACTGTTTTCTGTATTTGGGTGCTTCCATCTTAGGTTCATAAATATTTACAATTGTTATATCTTCTTCTTGGATTGTCCCCTTTATTATATAGTGTCCTTTGTCTCTATTTAGACTTTGTTTTAAAGTTTATTTTTTCTGATATAAGTATGGCTACTCCAGCTTTCTTTGGACACCCATTAGCATGATGCATGTTTCTCCATCTCCTCACTTTCAATCTGCAGGTGTCTTTAGGTCTAAAATGTGTCTTGTAGGCAGCATACAGGTGGGTCTTGGTTTTTTTTTTTTAATCAATTTAGTCACCCTACGGAGTGTTTAATCCATTTACTTTCAAAGTAATTATTGATATATATGTATTTATTGCCATTTTATTACATGTTCTGTGGTTGTTTCTGAAGATTTTCTCTGATCCTTGTCTTTCTTTCATGCTTTGATGATTTTTCTTAGTGATATATTTGAATTTCTTCCTCTTCATTCTTTGCATATTTACTAGTGGTTTTTGATATATGTTTACCATTAGGCTTGTATATAACCTCTTCTAGATATAGCAGTCTATATTAAATTGATGGTTGTTTTAAACTTAAACCCATTCTTTTCTCCTCTTCTCCTATGTATATGTTTTTATATTTTATATCCTTTTATTTTTTTAGTTCCTTGACTAATTTTTTATAGAATTATTCATTTTTAGTGCTTCTATGTTTCCTACCTTCATACTGTCACTTTTGGTGTCTACTTTCCACTCAAAGAGTCCTCTTTAATATTTCTGGCAGGGCAGGTCATGAGCTCCTTTAGTCTTTGTCTGGGAAGTTCTCTCTCCTGCTAGTCTGAATGATAGCTTTTCTGGATAGAGTATTCCTGGATGCAGATTATCCCTATTCAGTACTTTGTATATAGCATGCCACTCCCTTCTGACTTGCAAAGTTTCTGTTGAAAAATCTCCTGCTAGCCTTATGGCTTTTCCTTGTAAGTTACTGTCTTCTTTTTGTCTTGATTCTTTTCTCTTTTTTCTTGTTGTTGTTTATCACTATATTTTGCCAATTCAACTACAATATACCTCCGTGTGGGTCTGCTTTTGTTGATTTTGATGGGAGTTCTCTGTGCCTCCTGGATCTGGATATCTGTTTCCTTTCCCATATTAGTGACATTTTGAGCTATTATTTCTTCAAATAAATTTTCTGTCCCTCCTCTTTTTCTCTTCTTCTTCTGGGACTCCTATAATATGAATGTTATTACATTTGATGGACTCACTGAGTTCCCTAAGTCTATTCTTGCTTTGCATAATCCTCTATTTTGTTCACCTTGATTATTTTCCAGTACTCTGTCTTCTAGGTCACTAATTCATTCCTCTACTTCTTCCATACAAGAGGCCCTGGAGTGCCCTGTGAATGATGAAAGTCTTCTGCTCTTGAAAGTAGTGACTTTATGAAAAAGAGGCCCTGGAGTGCCCTGTGATACAGCAGTCCTTGTTTACCAGAACTTGCTCTTCAGGACAGTATCCTATGTGTGTTTCTTATGTCCTGCTGTTTTGTCTGAGTCACTTTTCCTTCCAGTGCAGGTGTCCAAACTGACTCTCCGCCTGTTGTGAGCTGTGCTTGCTCTCTGTGGTATTACTGGGGACCCAGGCAGGTCAGCTCTGATGGGGCATGCCCACTGGAGAACTTGGGAGTGGGATGGCTGTGTTAGCAAAATTTGTACTGAGCCACGAGTCATAATCTGGATTCCCTGAAGCACTGTAGCAGCTGGGGGCTGTACCATCAGGCAGCCAGGGCAGAAGACTAGGCATAGTGTACAGCAATGGTTGGGCACAGCTAGGCTCAGAATGCAAAGGTGGCTGGAGACAGCATGGGGGCTGGGCATTGCACAGCAGCACAGGCAGCAGCTGTGCACCCTGCGGCTGGGTGAGGCACACTCAAAGCTTTAACAAAATTTGCCGTGAGTTTAAGGCCAATAGTAGCACGCCTGGATGGGGCAAGTCCTCAGGAAAACTGGTGGTCATGGCATACTTCCAGCAGGTTAGGCAGCAAGTGTCTGTGCAACCCTACCTCTTGTTGATAGTCCTGTATTTATGCAGGGTGGTGGGCTTTCAGTTGATTTTTAAAATAACACAGAACAATAAATTTATCCCAAATATAGAGAATACACAAAAGTATTTCTATGGAAAGATATAAAAAGGATTTACATGTACTAAAATAAGCAACTTTTTGCATCAGGGAATGTATGTAGTAAAATGAAGTGAAAGGAACATAACTAGAATGTATCTGTGTCATCACTGAAAAAGGTAATAGGAAAGGTGAATACATTATCCAAATAATAAGAATCAGAGGAGGATTTGGTTTCTGATTAAGCAGGGAAAGAGCTTAGAGGTCATCACTATCGATTTGTTCATTTTAGCCACTCTGACTACACTCTCAGTGTAGTTTTGCTTTGTGTTTTCCTGATGATGAGTGATGTTGAACATCATTTCCTATGCCTGTAGGCCATCTGGATGTCCTCTTTGGAGAAGTGTCTGTTCATGTCTTCTGCCCATTTCTTCACTGGGTTACTTGTTTTTTGGGTGTGGAGTTTGGTGAGTTCCTTGTAGATTTTGGATACTAGCCCTTTATCTGATATGTTATTTGCAACTATCTTTTCCCATTCTGTTGGTTGCCTATTAGTTTTCCTGAGTGTTTCCTTTGCAGTGCAGAAGCTTTTTATCTTGATGAAGTCCCAATAGTTCATTTTTGCTTTCATTTCCCTTGCCTTTGGAGATGTATTGAGTAGGAAATTGCTGCCGTTGAGGTCAAGGAGGCTGTTTCCTACTTTCTCCTCAAGGGTTTTGATGGCTTCCTGTCTCACATTCAGGTCCTTCAGCCGTTTTGAGTTTATTTTTGTGTATGGTGTAAGACAGTGGTCTACTTTCATTCTTCTGCACGTGGCTGTCCAGTTCTCCCAGTACCACCTGCTAAAGAGGCAGTCTTTTTTCCATCGGATACTCTTTCCTGCTTTGTCAAAAATTAATTGGCTGTACATTTGTTGGCCCAGTGCTGGGTTCTCTATTCTATTCCATTGGTCTATGTGTCTGTTTTTGTGCCAATACCATACTGTCTTGATGATGACAGCTTTGTAGTAGAGGCTAACGTCTGGGATTGTGATGCCTCCCGTTTTGGTTTTCTTCTTCAATATTACTTTTGGTTATTATTTGGCCTTTTGTGGTTCCATAGAATTTGAGGATAGCTTGTTCTAGCTTTGAGAAGAACACTGGTGCAATCTTGATGAGGATTGCATTTAATGTGTAGACTGCTTTGGAGAGACTATAAATGCAGGCGAGGCTGTGGAGAGACGGGCACCCTATTACACTGTTGGTGTGAATGTAAACTGGTGCAGCTGCTCTGGAAAACACTGTGGAGGTTCCTCAAAAAACTATCCATAGAACTCCCCTATGACCCAGCAAAAGCACTGCTGGGGATCTACACAAGGGATACAGAAGTGCTTATGCATAGGGGCACATGTACACCAATGTTCATAGCAGCACTGTCAACAATAACCAAATCATGGAAAGAGCCTAAATGTCCATCACCTGATGAATGGTCAAGAAGATGTGGTATATATACACAATGGAGTACTATATGGCAATGAGAAAGAATGACATCTGGCCATTTGTAGGAAAGTGGATGGACCTCGAGGGTGTCATGCTAAGCGAAATAAGTCAGGCGGAGAAGGACAGATACTATATGTTTGCACTCATAGGTTTACCAGGAGAACAGGAGAAACCTAATGGAGGACCAGGAAGAGGGGAAGAGGGAAAAAGAGATGGGGAGAGAAAGGGATGCAAAACCTGAGAGACTACTGAATACTGAAAATGAATCGAGGGTTGAAGGGGTAAGGGGAGGGGGAAAAGAGGTGGTGGTAATGGAGGAAGGCACTTGTAGGGAAGAGCACTGGGTGTTGAATGGAAACCAATTTGACAATAAACTATTTAAAAAAATTAAAAAAAAAAGAAGTCATCACTCTCATCCTCACAATGATTTACAAAAAAAAAAAAAAATGATGAAAGCGAAAACCAACAATTCTTCTTAGATCCATTGGAAAACTGAGGTCACAGGGCAAACTATTGCTCCCTAAACTGGGGAGACAGATGTGGATACAAAGAATCACACCTTACACAAGCAGAAACCTCCATGAGAACCAGTATTGGAGTAAGATTTAAGATATAATTGAAGATTAGCAGAAGTTCAGTGTAGACAAGTTTGAGAGTTAAGAACTCATGTGGGTCCAGTCTTAGGGGAACCCAAACATCTATAAATTTTACCCCTAGGAGACTTATTAATTTTCACAGTGAAGACCAGAGAACACTCCCCTGTGCTTCTCAATTGAGGGCACAGAAATGAACCAGAGCATTCTGTGTTTTTTATCAAGGCTGGCCCTCAAGAAAGACTATTTAACCAGAGCCTAATCAACTTTGAGGAAAGAAAACCTCAATTCTTGTTCCACCCTAGCATTTCTGTGTCACTTAAATGTAGAAGGCAACAAAACAAAATAAAACTGAGAAGCACTTAAGAAATTCACAACTAAATATTACAGGCTCATTAAATGACTGAAAACTAATCATAAGACTATCAAACACTACTCCTCCACCTTACTACCAAATCAACAGGGCTCCTGAATAAGAACAGGGGAATATAACTGCCAAAAACTGCATGTTTTAAACCTTATTCTTATTTAAGAAGTCACCTCTAGAGAAACCCAAGTACCCAGTAGACAAAGACACTAGAGAAAATTTTAGCCTCTGACACACAGCTACAGCAAATAGTAAACACATACTAACCCCTATACAGATAAACATAAAAACCTCACACTAAAGGCCTATATACCTAATCAGTTAGTTTTATCCAGTATGTAATGTCCAGTTTTCATCAAAAATATTAGAAGGCATACTGAAAGACTAAAAAAAAACCATAATGAGACAATGCAATCATTAGAACCACAGTCAATTATAGAAGAAATGTTGGAATTATCACACCAACTTAAAATAACTATGATTAATATGCTAAGGGTCCTAATGGAAAAGGCAGACAACATGCAAGAATAGAAGGATAATGTAAGTAGAGAGATGGAAACTGAAAAAAAAATGAAATGTGGAAGGTCTCTAAAAGAAATGAAGAATGGCTTTTATGGTTCATCAATAGACTGGATAAACAAAAGAAAAGAAAAAAAAACAGAAGAAAAGAATCAGCAGGCTTCAAGAAAGGTCAGTGGAAATTTCCAAAACTAAAATGCAAAGAGGAAAAAAAAGAATTAAAAATGAACAGAATATCAAACTGCAGGATAATTACAAAAAGTGTAACATATGTATAATGAGAACACCAGGAGAAGAAAGGAACAACAGAAATATTTGAAGCAGAAATGAATGGGAATGTCCTAAAATTAACAAAAGACACCAAATCACAGTCCAGAAAATTCAGAGAACACCCAAGGAGGATAAATATTAAAAAAAAAATTACAACCATGCATATCATAATCAAATTTGGGAAAAATCAAAGACAAATTCTTAAAAATAACCAGAGGGAAAAAAATGCCTTACCTAGAGAGGAGTAAGAATAAGAATTAAATCAGACTTCTCTTCAGAATCCATGTACTCAAGAAAGAAGAGTGAAATGTTTAACATGAAATGTTAAAAAGAAATATGAGTCAGGAATTCTAAATATGCACAATTATCCTGCAAAACTGAATAAGAAATAAAAGTTGTTCTCAGGGAAAAAATTAAATTTATTGACAGATCTGTAATGCAGGAAATGCTAAAAGAAATTCTTCAGAAAGAAGAAAAATTATAGAGGTTAGAAACGTGGATCTACAAAAAGAAAGAAAGAATGCTAGAAAAGGAATAAATAAAAGTAAAACAAAATATTTCCTCATTCTTTTTTTTCCCTACCTGCCTTTTTTGCTTTGTGGTATAATTGACATACAACATGCTAGTTTCAGTATAGATAAGTGAAATGTAAAGGCAGTAATATTATAATGGACAGAAGGGAGGAAGTGGGAATACTCTATTACATGACACTTGCATTATCCATTTAGTAGTATTATATTATTTGAAAGAAGACTTGGATTAGCTACAACTTTACACTGGAAACACAAAGGCAATCACTAAGAAAAGTTTTTTAAAAAAGAAGTGTAATTATGGTTGGTAAGTGTCTGATGCTTGATTTCAGCTCAGGTCATGATCTCACCACTGGTGAGTTCAAGCCCTGCATTGGGCTCTGTGCTGGCAGCATGGAGCCTGTTTGGGATTCTCTCTCTCTCCCTCTTTCTCTGCCCCTCCCCTGCTCGCTTGCTTGCTTGCTTTCTCTCCCTCTCTTTCTCTCTCTCAAAATAAATAAATAAACATTAAAATAAGTATACTTACTATGCTAAACAAAGGGGAAAAATACAATCACACCAAATTCACAATTAAAATTAGAGAAGGCAAAAGGAATGGAAGACAAAATCAGAAAACAAGGACAACAAATAGGAAAAAGCAATGGATACAGCAGATAACATGGAGGTTCACCCATATTAGTAATCACTTTAAATGTCAGTGATCTAAATACATGAATTAAATTACAGAGACCATCAGAGTAGATAAAAATAAAATATCCAACTATGTTTTCTACAAGAAACTTTTTTTTGAAAGAGAGAGAACATGGGAGTAGGGGAGGGGCAGAGGGAGAGAGAACCTTCTGTAGACTCCATGCTCAGTGTGGAGCCTGACACAGGGCTCAATCTCACAACTGTGAGATCATGACTTGAGCTAAAGTCAAGAGTTGGACACTTAACTGACTAAGCCACCCAGGTGACCTGAAACTTACTTTAAATATATATAAAGACACAAATAGATTAAAAGCAAGTATATAGAGAAAGGTATAACATGCTAACACTCATCAAAAGGAAGCTAGAGTAGCTATATTAATTTCAGACAAAGCAGACTTCAGAGCAAGGAAAATTATCAGGAATAAAAAGGAGCACTATATAAAGATAAAGGGCCAATTCTCTAAGAAAGCAATAATAATCCTTAATATATACATGCCTAACAAGAGAGCATAAAAAATACATGAAGCAAAACTGATAGAATGGCAAGGAGACATAGATGAACCCATGTTATAGTGGTAGTCTGTAACACTCCTCCACTAAAAATGGTCAGATCCAACAGCAGAAAATCAGTAAAGACATAGTTGAAGTAAACAGCATCATCAATCAACTGGATCTTATATCAGTAGAATTCTTCATATAATAACATTCTTTTCAAGCTTACATGGATCATTCACCATGATAGATGACACTCTGGGCCATGAAATACACCTTAAGAAATTAAATTTTTAAAAAAACTGAAATCATACAAAGTCTGTTCTCAGATCACAATGGAATTAAACTAGAAATCCACATCAGAAAGATAGCTGAAAAAGTCAAAATACTTAAAGATTAAATAACACACTTTTAAATAACACATGGGGGGGAAAGCAAACAGATTGATAAAGATACAGATGACATAACTGCCTGTAAAAATCCCAAAAAATCACCAAAAAATGGAAGTAATAAGCAACTTTAACAAGGTTGCAGAATACAAGGTTAACATACAAAAGTCATCTTCTTTCTTACATATCAGCAATGAACTGGAATTTGACATTTAAATGAGCTTTTAAAAAAATATTTTGAACTACATGAAAATGAAAAAAAAAAACAACTTATCAAAATTTATGGGATGCAGCAAACCAGCATTTAGAAGGAAATTTATAGCATTAAATGAATATATTAGAAAAGAAGAAAACATCTAAAATCATTCACACTTCTACCTTACAAAACTGAAAAAAGAAGAAACTAACCTAAACTAAGCGGAAGAAAACAAATAATAAAAATTATAGCAGAAATCCATAAAATTAATAGGAAAGCAACAGAGAAAAATCAACAAAACCTCTAGCCAGGTTAACTAAGAAAAAAACATGGAAGATACTCATTATTAATATTAAAACAGAAACAGAGACCTTCACTATTCTTTATATGCACATAACAAATACAATAAATATTATTAACAATTATATGCCCACAAATTTGATAACCCAGATGAAATGGACCAATTCCTTGAAAGATACGATCACAACTCAAAGAGAAGTAGATTAGTGAATATTCCTACATCTAGTAAAGAAATTGAATCACTAGTTAACAACCCTCCAAAACAGAAAGTATAATCTCTACAGTTCCTTTCAAAAAACAGGAACAGAGAGAATATTTCTTTACTCATTGAATGAGGCAAGAATTATCTTAATACATGAATAAGACAAAGACATCATAAGAAAGGAAAACTACAGACCAATAAGTCTCATGAACACAGTTGCAAAAAAAATTCTCAACAAAATATTAGTGGACTGAAATCAACAATGTATAAAAAGAATTATATAACATGACCATGTTGGTTTATTTTAGGCATGAAAGCCATGTCCAAAATTTTAAAAATGAATTAAGGTAATGCACCACATCAACAGGCTAAAGAAGAAAAACCTTAGGAGAACATAAACTGAAGCAAAAAAGAAAAGCGCATTTGAAAAAATCAAACATCCATTCATGATGAAAATCTCTCAGCAAACTAGAAATGAAGGGATCTTCTTCAACTTGATAAAGAACATCTACAAAAACCCTGGAGTTAATAGCATACTTCCCCCCCCCCCAAGAGTGTTATATTAGTTTCAGGTGTGCAATATAATGATTCAATAATTCTATAGAGGTTACTCAGTGCTCATCAAGATAACTGTACTCTTATTTATTCTTTTATTAAGTTTATTTAAGAGAGAGAGATTGCGAGCATGCAAGCAGCCAGCATGAGTGGGGGGAGGGGCAGAGAATCCCAAGCAGAAGCCACGTTGTCAGCACAGAGCCCAACTCGGGGTTCAATCTCATGAACTGTGCGACCCGACCTGGGCTGAAATCAAGAGTCAGACATTTAACTGACTGAGCCATCCAGGTGCTCCAAGATAAGTGTACTCTTTATCTGCTTTATCTGTTTTGCTCTTCCCCCTGCCCCACCTCTCTTTTCCCAACCACTGTACTTAATGGTGAGAAACTAGATGTTTTATACTAAGATCAGGAACAAAGCAAGGATGTCTGCACTCACCTCTCCCATTCCAAATAATGCAAAAGACAATAAAAGGGGGGAAAAGTACACAGATTGAGAAGGATACAGATGACAAACTGTCTGTAAAAATCCCAAAAAATCAACAAAAAACTGGAAGTAATAAGCAACTATAACAAGGTTGCAGGATATAAGGTTACTATACAAAAGCCAATTTCTTTCTTATATATCAGCAATGAACTGGAATTTGAAATTTAACATACAATGCCACTTACAATAGCAACCAAATGAAATAATTAGGCATAAATCTAAAAAAAATTGTACAAGATCTATTTCAGGAGTACTACAAATCTCTGATGAAAGAAATCAAAAACCTAAACAAATGGATACATACTATATGCACCTGGATTAGGAAGACTAAATACTGTCAAGATATCAGTTCTTCCCAACTTGATCTATAGATTCACTGCAATCCCAAGTTATTCTGTGGATATCAACAAACTGATTCCAAAGTTTATATTGAGTGTCAAAAGACCTGGAACAGCCAACACAATATTGAAGAACAAATTTGGAGCACTGACATTACATGACTTTAAAACTTACTATACAACTATAGTAGTTAAGACAGTGTAGTATTGGTGAAAAATAGATAAACTGATCAATGAAACAGAATAGAGAGCTCAATAATCACCCCATATAAAAACAGATCTTTGACAAAGGAACAAAGGCAATTCAATGGAGGAAGGATGGTCTTCTCAACAAATGATTTTTGGAACAACTGGACATCTACATGCCAAAAAGAGAATCTAGACACAGTTCTTCAAATTTCATAAATATTATCTTGAAATGGATCATAGACCTCAATGTAAAATGCAAAACTATAAAACTCTGAGAAGATAATATAGGCGAAAACTCGGTGATCTTGGGTTTGGCAAAGACTTTTTAGTTACAACACCTAAAGTATGAGCTATGAAAAAAGCATTCATAAATTAGACTTCAATGAAATTAAAACTTCTGCTCTGCAAAAGCTACTAGTAATGGGGAAAAATTAATATACTGAGAGAAAATATTTGTAAGACATACCTGATAAGGGACTAATACCCAAGGTATACAAGAATTCATAAAATTCAACAAGGAACAACCCAAATAAAAAAATGGGCAAAAGATCTGAACCTGACCTAATAAGATATATAGGTTGCAAATAAGCATAAGAAAAGGTATTTAACATCATGTGTGATCAGATAATTGCAAGTTAAAACAATGAGACACCACTACACACCTGTCAGAATGGCTGAAATCCAAAAACACTGATGCCAGATGCTAATAAGGTTATGAAGCCACAGGAACTTCCATTCAATGCTGGTAGCAATGCAAAACGGTACAGCCACTCTGGATGACAATTCGGCAGCTTCTTACAAAACTAAACATATTATTATACAGTCCAACAATTGTGCTCCTTGGTATTTACCTGAATGACTTAAAAATGTACATTCACAAAAACCCTGCACACAGATGCTTATAGCAGCTTTACTCATAATTGCCAAAAGTTAGAAGAAAGCAAGATGCTATTTAGTAGGGGAGTAGATAGACAAACTGCATACAGTACATCCAGGTAATGAAGTGTTACTCAGTGATAAAAATAAATGAGTTATCAAGCTACGAAAAGATATAGAAGACTCTTAACTGACGTAAAAGAAGTCATTCTAAAAGTGTTGAGAGAGGAGCACATGTACCCCAATGTTCATACCGGCACTTTCTACAATAGCCAAATCATGGAAAGAACCTAAATGTCCATCACCTGATGAATGGATCAAGAAGATGTGGTATATATATATACAATGGAGTGCTATATGGCAATGAGGAAGAATGACATGTGGCCATTTGTAGGAAAGTGGATGGACCTTGAGGGTGTCATGCTAAGCGAAATAAGTCAGGCAGAGAAGGATAGATACCATATGTTTGCATTCATAGGTCTAACAGGAGAGACCTGGCAGGGGACCATGGGGAGAGGAAGGGGGAAAGAGAGAGGGGAAGAGTGAGGGACACAGATTAAGGGAGACTACTGAATACTGGAGACGAACCATAGACTGAAGGGGGAGGGGGGAGAGGGGGTGATGGTCATGGTGGGGGGCACTTGTGGAGAGAAGCACTGGGTGTTATATGGAAACTAATTTGACAATAAACTATTATAAAAAAATAAAAAATAAATAAAAAGGCTACATACTGCATGATTCCAACTATATGGCACTCTGGAAAAGGCAAAACTACCGAGACAGTAAAAAGATCAGTGGTTACCAGGGGCTAGGGGAGGGAGGACTGAAGAGGCAGAGTACTGAGGATTTTAGGACAGTGAAACTACTCTGTATGATACTATAATTGTAGATATACATCATTATATATTTGTCTAAACCCATAGAATGTTCAGCACAAACGGGAAACCCTAATATAAACTATGGACTTTAGTTAATAATAAAGTATCAATATACTGGCCTAAATGTAAAAGTGTACTCCACAAACTGCAAGATGTTAAGAATAGTGGAATCTGAGGTGGGAAAATATATGATAACTCTGTACTTTCTGCTCAATTTTTCTGTAAACCTAAAACTGCTTTTTTTTTATAATAGTTTATTGTCAAATTGGTTTCCATATAACACCCAGTGCTTCTCCCCACAAGTGCCCCCCACCATGACCATCACCCCCTCCATTCCTCCCCCTTCCCTTTCAGTCCATGGTTCGTCTCCAGTATTCAGTAGTCTCCCTTGATCTGTGTCCCTCACTCTCCCCCGCTCTCCTTCCCCCTTCCTCTCCCCCTGGTCCCCTGCCAGGTCTCTCCTGTTAGACCTATGAATGCAAATATATGGTATCTATCCTTCTCTGCCTGACTTATTTCACTTAGCATGACACCCTCAAGGTCCCTCCACTTTCCTACAAATGGCCAGATTTCATTCTTTCTCATTGCCATGTAATACTCCATTGTGTATATATACCACATCTTCTTGATCCATTCATCAGGTGATGGACATTTAGGT
>NC_043717.1:40955914-40988594 GCF_006229205.1 Suricata suricatta | reverse complement strand
CTCAAGCTATTCCAAAAAATAGAAATGGAAGGAAGACTACCGGACTCATTCTACGAGGCACATATCACTCTTATTCCTAAGCCAGGTAGAGACCCAACGAAAAAAGAGAATTACAGGCCAAGATCCTTAATGACTACAGATGCAAAAATTCTCAACAAGATACTAGCAAATCGAATTCAACAGCATATAAAAAGTATTATACATTATGATCAAGTGGGATTTATTCCTGGGTTACAAGGCTGGTTCAACATTCACAAATCCATTAATGTGATACACCACATCAACAAAACAAAAGAAAAAAATCATATGATCCTGTCGATAGATGCTGAAAAAGCATTTGGCAAAATACAATATCCCCTCTTAATAAAAACTCTCGAGAAAGTTGGGACAGAAGGAACTTACTTAAACATCATAAAAGCCATTTACGAAAAGCCCACAGCCAATGTTATCCTCAATGGGGAAAAACTGAGAGCTTTCCCCTTGAAATCAGGGACACGACAGGGATGTCCACTCTCACCACTGTTGTTTAACATAGTGTTGGAAGTCCTAGCATCAGCAATAAAGCTGCTTTTTAAAAGTCTTTTAAGTTAAAAAAAATCAAAGGAAACTAAAAGGGAAGTTTACACATGAAGAAATTCTAACTGAAAAAAGTCATCCTGTGGAATGCAGAAATTTCTATTAAAGTTATTCAGATCAGTAGTTCTCAATGTTCAAAGTGCATCAGAATCCCTGCACTAGGCTTGTTAAAAGTCAGTCCTCTGCCTAGCCTCCAACTTTCTGATTCCCTAGGTCTCAAGTGGGACTTACAATTTGCATTTCTAACCAGCTGCCAAGGAATGCTGATTCTGCTGGACTTGTACATCAAGAGAAATACAAATGTATAGAATTGTTGAATCATTATATTGTGTACCTAAAACTAATATAACAACGTATGTTAATTATAATTGATTTTTTTTTCTTTTTTAAGAGAGATATGAAGTCTGAGAAAAATAAGAGCAAAGCTGAACAGTAACCAAAAAGGGACTTTAGGGTATACAGAAGTTAAGGGGTACATACAAAACAGTCTTGAGTCTTTGCTACACAATATATTGGGAGAAGTTGGAAGAGAAAAACCAAGAGTCAGAATTTTTAAGTCCCACCTGTTTAGGAACTTGAGAAAGAAGACTGAAATGTAGTGTCTATCTCTTTTTCTCACCTTTTGCAATTCTGTATTGCTATGATGGCCTGAAAATCATAAATCTGTAATGGGCATTGGGCACTGAGAAAGATAGAAATAAACAGATCAGCCTAGCTGAAGGAAAGAGTATGTACTGAAGAATAATGCTAAAGCCACAGTGGGAACAGGCTAAAAATGCTAGGTTAAACCCAAATTCTGCGACCCCTCTCAATCCTCTTCTCTTAAAGATTTATCCTAGATCATTTAACTCACTGGATTGTCCCTTCATTTCCGGGAGATAAAATGTGCTGCTAATACCCAACTTTGAACTCTGGGACAATACCCTTCTGCCTCCTTCTACCTCTCTTTACACACAAACATGAAGTTAAAAAGTAAAGAGAGAACATATTAAGAGTTTCTAAGAAACTCCTATATGTGCCCACAAGGCCAAACACCCAATGCCATCTATTGTGTTCACTGCAGTATTTCTAGCAAGTAGCATAGTGGCTGGCATGTGGTAAATGCTCCCTAAAAAAATGCTGAGAATAACCAAATCTCAGGGAAATGATGTAAAGGTGAACAGTCCTATATGATCACAATGCATGGTTTTTTTAGATACAGGCATATTAGTGATGGATTTAGAAAGCATGGCACCTATGTGCCATGAATATGAGAGAGAGAGAGAGAGAGAGAGAGAGAGAGAGAGAGAGAGAGCGAGCGCGCACAACTAGAAGGTTCCAGTACTGGATGTATGTGTGTGCATACATATGCCTGTCTACAATGACAAGGCCCAACCTGACATACCATAGGTGTGCATAACAGGTAATAAGCACATCTACTCTTCTATATGCTGCCAATAGTCTGCTAAAAAGAAGATTCATCTTTTGTGCATGGGGAGAAAAAGACAGAAGACTCATTTCCTTGCATGGTGAGCATGCAAACATAATGATAATGATGTTTATTCTCACACAAACCCACTAGCCAGTAAGGCCACTACATCTCTAACACCCAGAGATCACTCAGTAAATACTTATCAAAAAAGTAAATGAATGAATGGGAGAGAAGGGCAATCTAAGGGCGCTCTGCACCTGTCCATGCCAGATGAAGCTCACCTTCTTAGAGTCCTTGTATCAGAACACTGCACACCAAGCACTTAAGACAAGGAACTAAGGATGGGACCGACAGACAGGGAAGGAGGAAGGGAGGGAGATGGGGCGGGGGGGGGGAGAGAGAGAGAAATAGCGAGGTAGATAATATGATAATATAAAGATCTAGGCTGTTCTTATTTCCATAAAGTGTGGTGTGCATACAAGATCAGCAATAAGAAAGGTCCCCTGCTCTTCACCCCCTCTCCAAATTCAAGAAGAGTCTATGGTGGGTATCTTAAGGAAGCTCGCAGTCCTTCCTGCAAGTCCTGGGAGCTAAGGAACAGCTTATGAACTCAAACTCCTACACATCCTATAGGTATGATGCTTCTCCATCAATGGGCACAGCTCACTGTCCTCAGAGGGTATGGCATGAAGGTGCCCTCAGTAGTTGGGGGGGATGGCAAAACTTACTTTTTAGGATCCCCAACATTTGTGCCCATTTGCACCATGGATCTGGATGAAGCTTAATCTCCTAAAGGCATCATTTTCACTGATTTTGCCTGTCTAGCTCATTATTGAATTCTCTACACTCAACACAGTGCCTGACGTACTCCAGAAACTCCATACATATCTAGGAACACAAGTAGGGGGGCATAATAGCACTCAGTACTGCCATATGTAGGCAAGGTTCCCTCTATTTGAAGCCCTAACTAGAGACCATACTTGAGATAGCACTCACATCTACATTCAAGGGGAGTGAGGGAAGGGGCAGATGAGAAAGCTCTGGTCCCAGCCCAGCATCCTACATATGGAGGACAGCAGAGGAATATAGAGAAAGCTCACTCTCCAGTACTCTAGTCACCTGAGCACATTGACATTATTTGATAAAGACATGTCTTCTAGAACACAGGCAAGCCCACAAGACAGAGAGCCCCAAATCCCTAACTATTCTATTTTACTATGCTTCCCCAGCACCCACTAGTTACTGAAAAACTCTCACTGGGAAGGAAGGAAGGGAGAGGGAAGAAAGGGAGGGGAGAGAGAAAGTAGGAAGGAGGAAAGGAGCAAAGTAGGGGAGGAAGGAAAGAAGAAAGAAGAAGGAAAGGAGGGAGGAAAGAAAAGAAGGGAAGAGGAGGGAATGGAAGGGGAGGGGAGGAGAGGGAGGAAGATGCATAGTCTGTCCTTCCTGGTGCAGTTGAGCCCACCCTCTCTGAATCCTTGCCCAGGTGCATTGCATTGAGACAGCACTAGCACCCAGATAGCAAGAATTAGAGAAGGGGGGCAGGGCAGAATGCTGAAGCACTTGCAGTGCTCAAGGTGGAGAGAAGGTTTTCTGTTACATAGGTCCACGTGAGAGCAGGAAGAAGTCTCAAGGTTTGTGTGCACTGGAAGGGGTATTAAGAAGAGGTTCCCTTCTGTGGCCCACCGAAACTCAGCAAAGGCAGGGATATTCGGTGACATGGAAGTCCACTCTCCTGCACATATCCTTTGCGACAAGGGCTAAGCCCATGTTGTGGACTACCATTGTCCAGCACAGGTTAGCATGTTTGCTCAATAAATACTTGTGGAAGGGAGAAGGAAAGGAAAGGAAGGAGACAGGGATGATTCACAGGTGCTTTGTCATCCTATGTGCAGAAAAAGGCTCCTCCCAGAGTCCTGGAGTAGGAGTACTGCATCAGGATAGTACTCACATCTAGGTCACAAGGATATGGAAGGGGGAACAGAGAAGAAGAGTCAGGATGTACATACCATGAGCACATCTCTGTGAGGAAATAAGGAGAAGCTCGATTCCTACACCTTGAGCCCAAGTATCCACAGACATTTTTAGGAGGAAGTTGACTCTCCACGAACCTGCCCAAGTGTAAGGCTGGTGTCCCTGACCAGTTAGTTCACCATGACATCCCCAAACAGTATGAACTCAGTACCCTTGTGAAATGATGGGCAAAGAAATGCATGTACAAATAACTGAATGGACAAGCACAGGAAGGGAAGTATTGTACAGGCTCTGTATTACATACAGACCAGGCTCAGGATCTCTTATCCTTGTATAAACCCCTCCACACACTGATAAGCCAGTACTCATGCCTAGGTCGCAAGGATAGGGGAAGTTGCGGGGGGGGAAGGCAAAAGTCATGGTCCAGACACCTGCACAGCGTACATGCATTCAAGTGTGTGTGCAATGAGGAAGTTCTCACTTCTTCAAACATAATGAATAATGAAGTCTTATCTCTGGCCATTCAATTTGGGGCAGAAACGTGTCTCTATATATGTGCATATGTGCGCATGTGCACAGGAGGAATATAGGTACATGCAGAATGAAAAGGGTCAATTCCTGGCACACCCTGCACGCCTGCTTTCTAGGCCTGGGGAAGTTCATTTGCTACCCACCCCCACTACACAGGAAGCCCTATAGAGAGGAGTTGTCTTTTATTCAGCAGGACACTCCCAGCATAAAGCATGGCACATAAAACGTGATCAGTAGATAGATATGTGCTGACTGAATTGGTTGGCAGAAGGTGCATGATGACAAGGCTCACCCTCCTGTAATCCATGCACACGGGAGGTGCTTCAAGATTCACAACTCCGATATGCAATGGGTATAGGAGAAGGAGCAGTACCTTCTTCTGCACACCATGAGTGCATGTGTGTGTCTATGTATATCTACTGTGTTAAATTCATTCCCTGAAAAGTAATGATAAGGCTCTCTCCTGATACAGTTTTGGCTGTAGTTCACTGAGTTTGCTATGCTGGCCAAGTGTGGGGTTCTGGAGGAGGGAGGGTCATGAGCGGATGTACTCCCTGCCACAGCTTACAGGGATACAGTACTGAGAATGTGCATGAGAAATGGGGAAGCTCGTTCCCTCCCACCCACGGGCTGAGTCCTCACCTGACTTGCTTATCACTGTGTCCTCAGCACTTAAACTAAACCAGTGATTCTCAAACTTGAGTGAACATCAGATTGGTGGGAAGGCTTGTTAGAATACAGACTTCTGTGGTTCAAAATTTTACTAGGTCGAGAGTGGGGCCTGAGAACTTGCATTTCCCACAGGTTTCAAGGTGAGACTGATGCTGCCAGTCCAGTGGGCACACTTTGAGAAACACCATTCTTTTTTTTATTAATTAAAATTTTTTTTACATTTTATTTACTTTTAAAAGACAGAGAGAGACAGAACGTGAACAGGGGAGGGGCAGAGAGAGACAGACAAAGAATCCGAAGCAGGCTCCTGGCTCTGAGCTAGTGGTCAGCCCAGAGCCCAATGCGGGGCTCGAATCCATAAACTGTAAGATCATGACCTGAGCAGAAATCGGACGCTCAGCTTCTAAATAGACGTTAAAGGAACTGAAGAATGAGAGGGCAATATAAAACTCTCTACTTTTAAATATGGATGAGATGCCTTCTGAGTTTTTGTACAAGGGCAATGGTCTGGGACTGCATTTGTACCTAAGTACCAAGAATGAGAGAGGGGGACCAGAATGGAAGTCTCAGGCATCTTCAGTTCATGTATGTGTGTGCAGGAAACATCATTCTTGTGCTCACAGGTGACTGCCTATGACTGTACAAAGGGGCATGCTTTTCCCGCACATGCAAGTGTGAGGTAAGCATTAAGGGCTACTTTCATTCAATCTCTGGCTATGGAAGGAGCATGTGGAAAGCTCACTGCCCTGCACATGGGACATGGATGAGAGGCTGCTGCTAATGATGCTCAGCATCCTATGCATGCAGTTCTGTGGACAGGGGACACACCCTTTGTTTCTATACCAAGGTGGTGGTGTGTGTGTGTTTATAGGGTAGGCTCCCTTTTCTACATATGGTGTGTTCACATGAGATTTTATAGACAGGTAAAGAAAAGATCTCTTTTCACACAGCATCATGAAGGAGAACAGTAGTAAGGCCTCACTCATCAAGTCCCTAGGATGGGGAAGGTTAGGAAAGCACACTGCATGCTGGCGTGGGAGTGGAGCAGCACAGCACGCTCCCTCTCCTGCCCTCTCTGTAAGTAGGAGTCTGCAGGCAGGTCCACATCACTGGGTGTGTCTGGGAAGTGGGATGGTGAGAAATCTCACTCTGGCATAACCTGTACATGTTTATGTTTGCACAATGGATAGCAAGCAACACATAGGCCTACTTCATTCTTTGGAACAGTGGCCTATTAGTCCATATCATCTATGAGTCATAGTGGGTTTATCAGTCACCTACCAGAATGTCAGGGTAGGCAGCCTTGTCTGTTTTGATCCCAGTTTCATCCTCTGTGACTGAAATATGTACCTGGCATCTAGGAAACACTCAGCTAATCTGTGGAAGGAAGGGAAAGGAGAACAGACAGTTGCTACACAAGAGTTCTGTCCTCCCAAATGTAGATAAGGCTCATTCCCCTGGAGTCCTCAAACAAGGAAAGTGATCCAAGATAGCACTGGTAGCTAGGCTGACTGAAGGAGAGTGAAGCACCTGGTCAGGGACCCATCGGGGGTGTGTGTGTGTTCCCAGTCAGGCCCTCCCCCTGCACACGATGCATTTATGTGGGGTTGTAATGAGGTTTAGAAGGTTCTCCTACACACACATTTGTGAGACCAGGATGGGCAGGCAGGGCATTTCAAGTCCCAGCATGCAGCCCACCCACCCCCAGGACATGCAGGCATAACAAATGAGGAGTCCATTCTCCAACTTGCAGAAAGGGACCAGCTGTGGCTCATTCTCTAGTGCTCTCAGCACAACACCTGAAATAGAGGAGGTACTCAATAGGTAGTTGCAGAAAGGAGGGGAGAGAGGATATAGAGGTGCTCTGTCCTATGCGAAGACAAAGCTCTCCCTCTCGGAATCCTTGCCCAGGTGCACTGCATTCAGAAAGCACTCTCACCCAGGTAGCAAGGATTAAAGAGGGGGAGCCAGACCAGATGATTCCAGCACCTGCATGCCCTGTGCATGTGTTTAATGAGAAGGCTTACCATTCTTGCCCAGTGCATTGACATAGGATTGAACTAAAGAGAAGATTCTCCCACAAGTATCAGTCACATGTGTTTATAAATTGGAGGGGGGGTGGCAGATAAGAAGTCCCCTATGTGACACACTCACTCCTAGTACATGTAGAGGTTGTGGGTGATGACAAAGTCCATTCTTCTCCCTGGACTATAATATCCAGGAGGGCAGGGGCCAAGTCTGTCTTGTCCACTCTTCCATGCCCAATGCCTAGCACAGTGCCTAATAAATATTATTCGTGTAAGGAAAGAATGAACGTGGTATAGATGACAGGCTGACATGCAGCAAGCAGCTGAGAGGTAACATACAGATCCTCTGTCCTTCTCCACGCAGAGGACACTTGCCCTGCAGAACTGCTGCCCTGGTGCATTGCATTTAGAAAGCACTCTCACCCAGGGACAAAGCATGAGAAAGACGGAGCAAAGAGCTTGGGCACCTGCACCCTGTATGCGTGCAGGTGTGTGCATATGTGCATACTTAACTCTCAGGGCCCCATTCCCGCAAAGCATCACTATGTGCATTTAATAAGACTGATGCACTTCCAGGGTGTCAATATGTATTCATCCTCATGCACAAAGTCGCATAGTCATTCTGTCTCAGAGCCTCTGAACATGCACTGTGAGTGGCACATTTTTCAGATCACACATGAGAGTCTGCATGTGTTGGCTGTGTGGTCGGAGGTTAACAATACTGGGACAACCTGTGTACCCAGGCACTCCTGTGCATGTACACTTTGTTCCTCTCCATGGAAATCTTTAGTAAAAGGTGAAATAGTTATACGATCCGAAAGGAAACCAGAGTGTATGTGCATGTACACTTTGAAGGGTGTATAGTAAAGGGATACTTCTTCCCTTCCATTCCTCTGCCAAACTATAATCTCATTGAGGGCAACAACTGACTGTGTCAGTCTTCTCATCCAATGTGTTTCCCCATTACAGTATCTGACACACCGTAAGCCAAAATGAAAAGCACATGCCCTGATGTAGGGGTCTGTCCACAGGGAATGATGTCCATTCTCCCACGGGTATCCTCTAGAGAGCCCAGGAATGAGGGCTCCAGGCCAGGGACCTTATCTATCTTATTCACCATTATATCTCTAACATTCAGTGCAGTGGCTGTACCTCAGAGCAAACTCAAATATTTGAAAGAAGGTGGAAGAGGTGATATACAGGTGCTCAGTCCTTCTACACGCAGACAAGGCTCAGCCTCTTTGAATCCTTGAATAGGTGTGTTGCAAGGGAAACAGCATTCACACCTAGGTTCCAAGGATTCAAGAGGGGGAGCAGATAAGAAGGCTCAGGCACATGCCTTTTGCATGTGTGTGTGTGCATGGTCTTATTCTCATGTACAGGGACTATTCTCTCCTGCATTGTTCTGAGTGAGACCAGAGAACACTCAAGTTTTGTGCGTGTGTGTGTGTGTATTTGTGGGTGACAATGTCAATAAGAAGGCCACTCAGTGGCCCACCCACTGTCAGGGCAAGCAGGTGTAATGACTAAAGAGGAATTCTATTCTTTTCCCTTGACCATAAGCAATACAAGGATTGGGACCAGATGTGCCTTGTGTGCTACTGCGTGGTCGCTGCCCAACTTGATTTTGTGTGTAGAAGAGGTGATCATAAACACCTGTGGAATGGAAGGAGGCTAGAAAAATACTCTGAAATGAAGATGAAGCTCTCCCTCTCGGAATCCTTGCCCAGGTGCACTGCATCCAGAAAGCACTCTCACCCAGGTAGCAAGGATTAGAGAGGGGAAGCCAGACCAGAAGGCCCTACAGGGGTTTAACAAGAGTCATCACTCTTCTTCACAGAAGGTGGTTACTCGTGATAATACAGAAGTACAGAGAAAATTCCTGAACTTCATGTTAAACGTGTCTGGTTGAACACCTATTTTGTTGGCTCCCTCACATAACAACGAAACAATGACAAAGAGGTATAAACTCACATGGACAAATAGACAAAGGAGAGGGGAATGTAAGCAAGAGGAAAAAGAGAATGACTATGACCCATTACCAAGCTCATGATCCCTCATGCCCTTTACAGTTAAGTACAGTTGTTCTTAAACTTCAACCTCCATCAGAATCACGTGAAGAGGGGTGCCTAGGTGGCTCAATCGGTTAAGCATCCAACTTTGGCTCAGGTCATGATCTCCCAGTTTGTGAGTTCAAGCCCCACATGCTTCAGATCCTCTGTCACCCTCTCTCTCTCTCTCTCTCTCTCTCTCTCTCTCTGCCCCTCCCCCACTCTCTCTCTCTCAAAAATAAACTTTAAAATAAAAGAATCACACAGCGAGTTTGGTAATATACAGGTTACCTCCTCATAGTGACAAGAAAATGAAATAAGATGACAAATCAAAGCGAAGTGGAGCATTACTGATGGCACACAGCTATCATTATTTGTACTTCTTACCCTCTGTTTAGAGATGTATATGGACTTGAATGAGGGTGCATTTTAAGGAGGGTCGTCACACTCCTGCATGTAAGGGACATGTGAGAGGGAAGAGGTCTGAATGAATGTCTATCAGACCAAATACCTGCATGGGGGAAATTAATAGGTTCATTCTCTTGAACTCCTTGTGTGTGTGAATGAGTTGATGACTCTATCTTTCAATCTTGCTCATCAAAAAGGCCTCATTCCTTCATATATAAACAATATGAAGACAAACATAAGAAGTTTCCCTCTCCTCTACAGTGTGTGTGTGTGTGTGTGTGTGTGTGTGAGTGAGAGAGAGAGAGAGAGAGAGAGACAGAGAGAGAGAACGAGCACTAGCGCAGGGAGAAGCCACTGCAACAAGATGGACTTTCCCGCGAATGCACCATATGGGAATAGCATTTGCGGAGCTCACTGTTCAACAGGTACGAGTTTAACTGCAAGAGCTACCTCAAGTTCACGTTCAACTGCAAGAGAGTCAGAGGGCTGTGCCTTCACACTGGGCATGCATTCGTGCAAATATAGTTCTGTGTGGGTCGGGGGAATGAGCACATGCAGCCTATTCAAGAGAGTGAGGTAAGCTGAGGCTTGCCCTCCTGCAAACCCAGCATAATGGAGGGAGTTGCAAAAACCCCACTCTACCCCAGGGAAGAAATATGTAAGATGGCTCACTCTCCTGAATGTTTCACATGCATGTATGTATTAGACAGTACCGAGAGAGAGAGAGGAATGAGTCAGAAAGTGAATTCTTTCTTTTGGTTTTGGTTTTTTTTATTTTTGAGAGAGAAAGAGAGAGAGAGAGCAAGCAAGCACGCACGCATGTGCATGTGTACAAGCAGGGAGAAGGGCAGAGAAAAAGAGGGAGAGAGAGAATGCCAAGCAGGCTCTGCCCTGTCAGCAGCGAGCCCCATGTGGGGCTCAAGCTCACAAATCAAGAGATCGTGATCTGAGACAAAGTCAAATGCTTAACGGACTGAGCCACCCAGGTGACCCTCTTTTTTTTTTATGTAGGCTCCATGCCCAATGTGGAACTTGAACTCATGACCCTAAAATTCAGAGTTGTATGCTCTACCAAATGAGCCCCCCAGAAAGTGAATCCTTTGAATGAATGAGTGTGTCTGTGTATGAGAAAGAGAAACAGAGAAGAAATTACAAATGAACAAGTGAATAAATGAGGGTACTTGCCCCTGTGAGTATGGAATCCAAAAGCTCTGGTGTCTCCTATCTCTGAACAGTCACCTGCCTATGTATGTTGTGCACCTAGCTTAGTGTGGGCCTCTGATGCATGCTCATCCTCTTGGCTACCTGGCTTGTGCATATGTATACACGAGAAAGCACTAATAAGCAAGCTCACCTTCATTCAGCAACTTCCCCATTCAGGGAAGAACACTGAGACAGCTCAAAAGTGCAGGGTTAGGGCAGAAAGGCTCTGTCCTTTCACCTCTGGGACTCTGTGCAGACGGTTCCACACCCTGAGATATCCCTATTTGTCCTAGGGATGGGGACAGGGTGCTCAGCAAGTGGGGACTAAAGTGTAAACTCATTTGTCAGCATCCTCAGTACATGTGAACACTTGCACAGTGGGTACAAATACAGTGAATCTTCCTGTTATGTGCCCACTAGCCAGTGTACCCAGGGGACTATGACTGTCCTGTTTACTGCTGGATCTCTACAGCCAGCAGACTTTCTGTCACAAAGTCATAAGTAAATAAATAAGAACAGATGGGAAGAGCAGGAGGTGATGTACAGGCACATCTGCAGGTAAGGCTCAGCCTGCTCTGAAATCTTGGCGAGGTGAACTGCACATAAAGTGCATTAGCAATCAGGTATGGGCATCAAGGATTAGAGAGAAGGAGCAAATGAGGGGCTCTCAGAAGTGGCATGGGAGAAGCAACAGAAAAAGCTCACTTTTCCTAGGCCCTGAAACACAGGAAGGCAGGCTTAATGAGAGTGAGGAATTTTATTCTGGGGCACAAGCTCATGAGGCAGTAAGTCCAGGAGCCCTAATTCTTTGCCCACTACTGAATTCCCAAATCCAAGCGACATTCAAGATCTGTGGAAAGTTGGAGGAGGGGTGAGAGGTACTCTGTACTTCTCACTCTCTGTGAATCATTGCCAAGTCTAGTGCACTGGGACAGCACCTGCATCTGAGTACTAAGATTAGAAAGAGGGAACAGGGTAGAAGGCTCAGGCACCCAAATGCCCAGTATTTGTTCAAGTGCCCAACTCATACATGAAAAAGAGGAAAGAGAAGGTTTAATCTTGGACTCTTCTTTCTCTCATATCTCATATCCAATGTATCAGTAAATTCCATTGGCTCTAACTTTAAAATATATCTGTATCTGGGACACCTGGGTGGCTCAGTCAGTCCAGCATCTGACTTTGGCTCAGGTCATGATCTCACGGTTCCTGGGTTTCAGCCCTGGCATCGGGCTCTGCGCTGGCAGCTCAGAGCCTGGAGCCTGCTTCGGATTATGTGTCCCCCTTTCTCCTTCTGCCCATCCTCCACTTCTGTACACACTTTCTCTCAAAAAAATGAACAGTTAAAAAATATATCCATATCTAACCAGTTTTAACCACTCTCATAGCTCCACACTACCACCATGTTTCCATCAATTTCTCACTTGAATTATTTCAGTGGTCTCCTAACTTGCCTCCCTTATTTCTGCACTTGCTCTCTCTTATAGTCTATTTGCAACACAATAGAGTGAAACTTTTGAAACAGAAGCAAGCACAGCCCCTGGAATCCTGATTTTTAATTGGAAGTATAAGAATGAACAAGACAAAGCAACAACCACAAAACATTTTTTTATGTTATGGTCATTGACGAAGCCTGAAAACAATGACCAATCCAAAGTCAATAAGCACACCTAGTGCCCAGAATGTAGTGTCTAAATACCACCTCCAACAAAAGGAACCAAGGCTTATTGAAGACAAGGTGGATTCCAAATCTGGGGAAAGAGATATTTGAGATGAGCCTGGAACATTTTTTTCAATCCATAAGGCAGAGAAGCCATAGAATAGCTACTAGGGCCATGTCGAACTCAGGAGCCAATGTGAACACACTACCCCTGGCTAAACATGGGACATTTGAGCTTAACTCATGATAAGAACTGCAACAGGTTAAAAGATCAAATGTATTTAAATCCATGAACTTGTCACAATAGTTTTTTAAATCTTCTTTGGAGTACACTAGTGAGCCAACTCATTATATTGAGTACTGACAGAAAGAATCAAGCATTTATCCTGACTTTCCTTTAAAAAAAAAACTGTACCACTGGATAATCAAACAGTAGACGAGGGGAAGTTTTTCTTTATAGAAGCATCCCAGCTAATAAATGAAGAGAGAATAATGGAATTAGAATATCATCATTTGGCAAACCTAATAAAATAATGGCTCTAGGAACTAACATCTCAAAAAGAGAGACAAGGAGTCATTATGTGCCTCCTGATGGAAGTACTTCTGACCCCATCCTCAAAATTAAGCCTAAATCCAATCAGGCTTCTAGAGACAACTATCAGTTTACAGGAAATACAAACAAGGAAAAGGAACAAGTAAACTACACCACAGGGATGCAATCAGAAAAATCCAGCCTGTGGGAAACTACAAGACGGATGGCCTACTTTCTTCCAACAAATAAATTACAAACAGAAAAAAAAATACAGATAAGGAGGGAAGTTATAATTCAAAGACTTCAGATATCTATCAACCAAATGCAATGTATGGACCTGATTTGGATCCTAATTTATGATACTCCAAGACATCTAGAAACTTGAACAATGGATATTTGATTATATTCATTACTGTTAATTATTAAGTGTGATACTGGTATTATGGTTATGACTTTTTTTTTAATGAGAGTTCTCAACTTTGGGAAATACATACTAATCATAAGCATTCTGTCTCTTCAACCATTTACTACTTTGCAACTCTCCACTCGTGCCACAATGGCCTCTTTATTGTGTTCCTTGATCCTGAAACTTCTTTACCACTGTCTGCACTGCCACTGCCCTCCCCTCATTTCTTATCTCCTTTCCTGTTTTATGATTCTCCAGAGCACTGATCACCAATGGACATACTATGGTATTTTATTTACTCCCTTTGTTCACTGCCTGTCTCCCCCGACTGGGACAAGGACTCTTGTCTTTGGATCACTAATGAACCCCTGGTGCATAGGAGAATGCCCATCACATAGTAGATGCTCATAGACCTCCTGCAAATCTATGCATGACTGAGATGGAAGAAACAGCACAGTGCAGAGGGCTGTGGTCCTTCCCACTATCTATGTGTGTCTATCTCTTTGTGAAGGTGTGTGTATGTGTATGCACACATGCACAAGAGAGCAAGGAAAGCAGCGGCTCACCATCCTGCAAACCCTGCATGTGGGAGGGGTTTTCAGAAAACTCACCCTCCACCATGCAAGGGATGTGAGAGAGGGAGCAAGGTAAGGCTCACTCTCTTGGCACAATGTGGGGGTATCCTCTAGAAAGCAAGGTGCAACAGCCTGGGGGTTGCATGGGGGCAGTAAGGTAGCCGAGGGCAGATCGGTGGTGGGTAAGGCAGGAGGGGCACACATGGAGCAGGACAGTCATCTAAAGATGGATTTGGTGGCAATGGTATGTGTCCCACTATGGGGCTTACATGGGAGGGGCTCCATCAAGACCTCAATTGCCTTCTGTGTGTATGTGTTTGTGCTCATGCCTGTGCACTGGACAGGAAGGAGGCGGCTTGCCCTCCTGCAAGCCTTGGGTGTGGGAGGGTAATTAAGATGTCACGGTCCTACACTCAAGGCATGTAAGAGAGAAAGCAAGTCAGGAGGTGCACTCTCCTGTACAGTGTACATGTGAGTGCATGTGTCCCACTTGGACAGGTATGTACATAACTGTGCCCCAGACATGCTATACAATGAGAAGGTATATCTGTGTATACATTCACAGATGTACTTTCAGGAATGTTCACTACTACCTATTTTTTCCCATTTTCCTTCTTTCTTTCTTCATTGTTTTTATTCCAAACACCATTATGGTGTTTGTTATTTACAAGGCACTGTCCTAAGTGCTCTTCATATGCTAACTAATTAAATCCCCATAACATATCTACAAGACAATCATCACTATCCCTATTTGACAAATGACACCACACAGGACTATGCATAGAGACCACGTGGTAAGAAAGCTCAGAATCTTACACACTCGTGTTTATAGAAAGAAGACCCAACGAGGAAGGTTCAATCTCCCGACTACTGTATGCATACGAGAGGGAAAGAGAGCCTGCATTGAATATAAGCACAAGAATGTACACCATGCAAGCATGTGAGAGGGCCCCATTCCAAGTGTCAGAGGGAGAAACAAGGTGCTCAACTTGATAGGAAGTTTCACTTTCATGCACAATTATAGGAAGGAGATCCAAAAGTGTAGCTTTCTGCAAGCCAATGATGTGAAAAAGAGAATAGAAGAAAAGCATTCTTCACCTGCATGTGTGAGAAAGGGCACAAGAGCTAGATGAGCTGAAGCTCCCTCTCCTGCACACTGGCAGTGATGTCAGAAATCACACCTTCCGCCTGGCAAAAGATGGGAGCACAGGAGCAGGTATTCACTCTCCTGTCCATCTGTGAGCGCACACATGTTCACACATGCACAGGCACCAAGTAAGATGCAGAAAGAATGTGGAGTAAGCCACGGGTGGGCAGGTGAACAAGCGAGGCCAGGGCCTGGGGCAGTACAGTGGCTCACTGTCCTGAACATATCCATCTCTATACCATGAGTGCAATACTGGCTGGAAGGTACGGGAGGGACTACAATAAGCCTCCCTTTTGCTCAAGATGCATGTGGGGGAGGAGTTCGAGGAAAGAGTATGGAAAAGGGGAACAGCAAGAGGAAAGAGAGCCAGAGAGAAAGAGACAGAGACAGAGAAGTGGGAGTGGAAGATTCACTCGCCTGTTAGCACAGAGAAGACTTGGATTAAGGTGGAAGTAATGGAGGAGGTGGCAAGTGGCTGTATGAGATGCAGTCAGATGAGGCATATATTTTGAAAGGAGAGCCAACAATATTTGACAATGGGTTGATTTGGAGTGTAGAGAAAATAAAAAGTATGTGTCAAGGATGAAGCCAAAGACCAGCATATTAAAATCCTACACATCTTTGCCCTGAGCAATTTTCGGGGGGTGGTGCCATTTACTGAGAGAGGAGGAAAGCTTTTTGAGGGAGGGGAGAGGAAAATCGGAACTTCAGTTTTGGTTGTGTTAAGTCTGAAGTGCTTAGTAGACACCCAAAGGCAGATGTCAAGAATGCACTTGGATGCATCCATCTGGAATTCTGGAGAGAGGTCCAGTCTGGAAATATAAAGTTGAAAGTCATCCACATAGGATGGTATTTAGAGCCATAGTACAAGATGAGGACTACTAAGGACAAGCAAGAAGTAGAAACAAGTCGTCCACAGACTAAGCCCTAAATCTCTCTGTTTAGAATTCAGAAAGATGAGGAGAAGCCATCAAAGGAGGCTGAGAAAGAGGCTGGTGAGGCAAGAGGACAACTGAGAGTGTGGAATCCTGGAAACCAGATAGAGTCTCATGACACAGAGAATGAGCAACTGTGTATGAATCTGTCAAGTAAGATGATAAAACTGTCCAATGAACTGGGTCATGTGAAGATCACTGGGAATCTTGACAAGGGCCAGTTTTAGTGCTGTGGTGAAGATTAAAGCCTTAACTGGAGGGTGCTCAAGAGAGAATGGAAGAAGCATAAATTATAAAGCAGAACAGAGAAATGGGCAGAGAGAAACTGGAGGAACTTTTTGGGCCAAAGAAGAAGGCAGTGCTTTTTAATTTTTAATTTAATTTTTAAATTATATACATTGGGGAAATTGAGACACAAAGAGGAAAAGTCACTTGTCTAGGATCACAGAGCTGGTAAGGGATCACACCAGGATTCCACCACACGCAATCTGCCTGTCTAGACAACAGGCTCAGCCATCAAACCGCAAACAGTGTGTACCCATGCGTGTATGAGAACCAAAGGTGGGAAGAACTATTCTCTAGCATATCCTGGGCACATGTACGGGAGAGGGAAGATGACAGAAAGAAAAATCAAGAATCTATAATAATAAGGCTCAACCTCCTGACATAAATATGTACATGGATGTGCACAAAGAAAGGAGTAATGAGCAGACTGACACCGATCACAATTGGTGTGTGCTCTGAGAGGTCATAATTAAAAGGTTAGTTTTACTTGAATTTAAGCCATGCATGGGGGTGGGAGGAAGGTGGCATTAGAAGGTTCACAGTCATGCAATTTCAGATGAAATGGGAGAACTCAGGTGTCTCTCTTACAAGCACACCATGTGTGTGCATGTGAAAGAGGCATGCAAGGTAAGAGAGGCAAGTGGGAGGGGGGCATGGGAAAACACACACTCCAAAAGACAGGGCGCATAAGAGAGAGAACCCATCAGCAGACTCACTCTCCAGTGAGTGTGTGTATTTGGGGAAACCTGTTAAAAGAAAGCAAGCTTGTAATCCTGAATGCTCAAGGTGGAAAAGATGGGACAGTTCAAGAGGCTTTCACTCTTGCATAGACAGTGGGGGGCCTCCAGGAAGAAGTAGGGAACAGAGGCAGAAATGGGGCAGGCCTAGAAATGCTTACTGGTGAATCCTATAAAAATGTTAAAACATGATAAATATTCACGCTATTTTTATAATGTAAACAACCATCATTTGAGTGTTTTATTTGAAACAAATATAAGACAAAGGGCTTTTAATGTACAGACCAAGCAAGAAAACTTATTAACTGTAGGATAATTCTCATATTCTTTTCCTTAGATGTCAGTTGGCTTGATAACACTATAGCACAAAGAGTCAAATGTGTATTCAACTTGACACTTTTTCTTTAGACCTCAATCTTGTTTGGCCAACAAATTATAGCTTAGAAGTTGCCTGCCAGCCTTGAAGAATACTCTCCAGTTTCTGATCCTATTTTTTTTGCCCTAAGTTAAAGGAGCAGATCACACACCCGACCATACAAGGCAAACACTAACAATCAGAAGGAATCTTCTCACTCATTGTATGTGTGTGTGCGTGCATGTGTGCATATGTTTGTGTAAAAATCTGAATAAATATGTACCTGTGAGGGGCACTTGGGTGGCTTAGTTGGTTGAGCGTCTGACTTCGACTCAGGTCATGATATCAGAGTTCATGAGTTCGAGCCCCACATTGGGCTCTGTGCTGACAGCTCAGAACCTAGAGCCTGTTTTGGATTCTGTGTCTCCCTTTCTCTGTGCCCCTCCCCTGCTCATGCTATCTCTCTCTCTCTCTCTCAAAAATAAACAAACATTTTAAAAAATTTAAATTATGTACCTGTGAGTCAGAGCCAACTTTTTGAAGGCCCACTGTCCTACAAAGCATGCTTGTAGAAAGGGAACTGAGAAGACATGCTAGGTTTAAGAGACAGGGCACACAGCTCAGAAAGACTGCACCCTGGTAAAGCTTGCGTGGGGGAAGGGCCCTGAGACAGCTCACACCACAACATGTAAGCCTTGTAAGACCAAACAGGTCAGAAGCCTCCTGCTCTTCACAGAGAACATGCAGACACAGGTATGAGAAGGTCAAAGGTATAAGGAGGCGCCTCCTCTTACACTCCTGCATGCATCACCTATGTGTGGGGGGGGTGGGGAGAGTGTCACATAATAAAGCTCACTCACTCTTATTCATCATGCCTACAACAAAGCATTAAGAAATCATCCTGCCTGCTGCGGGCAGGCTCACTCTCCTGTAAACTCTACAAGTGGGAGCAGGATTTGGAACTCTCTTCTACATGAAAGGGTGATGGGATGAGATTTTCCTCTCTGGCACTCTGTGCATGAAAGAGAAAGAGAGAGAGAGAAAGAGAGAGAGAAAGTCACAGAAAGGCTCATTTACCTGAAAACCTTCAATGGGGGGGTGGCACTGAGAAAATTCACACTCTGACACATATAAGGCCTGTGAGGCGGCAAGCAGGTCAAGAAGTGGGTGTGCTTGTAGGTCTGAGGAGAGAAGGCATGTTTATCTGCACCTTTTTCATGCAGCTGCTTGTGAAAAGGTTCACGTGGCAGACTGCTCTATGCAGGTATATGTGGGTACCCACACAATGGCAGCAACAGAAAGGGTGGTAGGAGAGTAAGAAGGGTGACCCCAACTGCTCACTTTCTTCCAGTTAGGGGACAGGAGGGAGCCACTAAAGGATGCTCATACTTTATTCTGTGCTCAACAACCTAGGGGTAAGGGGGACAGGGTGGGGGGAGGGAGGGAGGGGAAGAGGGAGAGGAGAGAATGAGAACTAAGGAGACAGACACAGAGGTGGAATCTCCCATAAAAATGTTCATTATTACAATTCTGAAGTAAAAGAGAAGGTGGCAAAATGGACTAAAGCCCGAGACATCTGTATGTAGGTGCTCAGGAGGTGAGTGATGAAGTACTGAGGTAAGGTGTGAAGATACAGACTGTACAACAGGGACACGACACATGAGAGGCGAGACTAAACTTGTGGCTTTTATACTTCTGATGGAAACACCAGTAATCAGCAGAATAAGCTAGATAATGAGCTCCTGAAAAATCACAAGATAATGGTTAACATTAAAGTTTGGAGTGTAGAGAAAAAAAAAATAAGTGTCAAGGATGTGAAGAAACTCTAAAAAGGAGACATATATTTGAGGCTTAATATGGATCACATGACTGCTGTGCTCAGGGAGCCTGAAGTGCCTGCACCAAGTAAGAATCCTGTGCAACATTCTCTGAACTCCATCCCACTCTGAGACTAGGGGTGCCATGCAGATGGATTTAAGCCAGATAAAACGAAAAGCTGAATCAGTGACACAAGGCAGTAGATGCAAAGTGCAGAAATTTAGAGAGGAGAGACACTGCTGCAGACCAACAGCAGAGAATGAACAAAAGGTCAACAGGTCAAGAGAAGAGGTGCTAGAGGAAGTTATTCCAGAAGACTGGAGGAGAAGACCTGAAGGTGCTACCTAAGAAGCTACTAATAAACCAGTTTGGCTGGAGTGGAGAGTTCTGCCAGGAAGTTGAGGGTGAATAAGGTCAATGCCATCCTGTGGTCCTTAAAATGGTGCAATGAGTTGGACTTTCAGTGTGGTGAGCAACCACTCCAGAGGGGAAATGTTTAGGTAGCTTGCTGACATTTCCCCCAATGTGTCTACTTGAGTGAGAAGAGGACTAAACTAAAACTAAACCCCAATTCATGTTGGTATGCAGTTCATTGCTTGGGATGAGATGAAAATAGATATTTAATCATTTACATTGGCCTGTTTAAAAGAAGACAGCAAGTCCAGATGGACATGCAGGTCATGAGAACAAATGACTGGCATGTCCACAAAACACAGCTCCAGGCAACGGGCAGTTACCGAAGTTGGAGAACAAAACACTTCTTCAGGAAGTTTAGTCTAGGGGCAAATGGAGATCTGGATTGGTACTAGAGAGATCAATCGAAAGCTCAGCCCTCACAGCTGACACATGAGAGAGTTCAGGAGGGCCTGGGCGAGGCTGAGTAGATGGGAGATTAGAAAAGAAGTGATAGGGTGGTGAGGAGGGATTCGGTGGATTTCAAGAGCAGGAATTGGCAACTCATGCTATGTGGTGTTTTATGAAGATGAATCTTGTGACAGTGTTGGGAATAAGGCTTCAGTGAGGGTGCTACCTGAGCCAACAGAAAGGAGATGAGCATGAAGGCCACTTGAAACAACCTACAGGTCTCAGCCTTGATTAAGGAGGGGTGTGAATACATCAGAAAATGCCAAGGATTCCAGCATTAACGCCCAGGTAATAATGGCTTTGGGCTAAGAGTTAGGTTTTTTGGGTCTTAGTATCCTTCACTGAAATGGAAACAGAATGCTGTTTCACTGCACAGATAACAAAGCATTTAATATACTTTTGCTACTCTTAATTCTGAGCAAGCTACCTATTCTGTGCTGGTGTTTCCAACATGAAACACCGATTTCTCCCTCATTTCCCAACCCCTGTAGCTCAAAAGCCAAGATATAGCATATGATAAAACTGGCAGTTGAGTGCATTTTATTTCTCAAGGGAAATTTAAACAAAAAAATGACAACTTGGAAGGACTTTACTCATGAACTCAAGTCCTCTCTAAAAATAGACACAGTCACACCATTCATTTGGTGCATAAACTTATTACATCTTACAACTTGTAGAATTGGCAGAATGAATAGATTCATTATCTCTTTATTTATGCTTTTCTTAAGAGCTGTCAAGCCTTGGCACTCTACATTTCCTTCAAGAACCCCCTCTAAGAATATCTCTCTGAGTGGCTCACATAGCACTTAAAACACACATCCTGCATTTGAGTTATTTGCATTGTGTCTTATCTCTCCCAAAGGGAAGAGACTGTCTTTGACATCATTTGGAGGCCTCAGATACAGGGTAGCCACTCCATAACTAACTGTGAAATAAACCTGTTTGCTTCTAGGCTAAGTTCAGCTACTCCCATTCTGTTTGAAGTACTGCCATTTCCAGGGCCCAAAACTGTCTTATCAGCAGCTATTCAAATCACTTCCCCTATGCCATTATTATACAAGAATATATGGGTAAAATGATTTACTAATTCAGGAAGATTTCAGGGTGTCTCAGGTTTTAGGACACATACTCCATCCTTCAGTCACTGTTCTGCCTAACCACCCACCCAAGGCGTGGTGACTGCTAGCAAGACAAATACCACCTACACTTCACTCTAATTCTATATTGTAAGCTTATGAATAAGCTTGATCTGAATTTAGATCCAAGAGATAAGATCTACTGAGTAGAAGACTCATCTTCATTCTCTTGATGGCCTAGAGAAAACATATTAAACAGTCTGGAGAACTGGATTCTAGTCCCAACCCTGTCACTGACTTAACTGGAGCCTTCAAGAAAGTGGATGTCACCACTGCATCTCAGCTGCTTCATATTCTAGGTGACAGGGACAAACATTTGTTTGAAGAAGAAAAAAGGCTGCTGAGACTTTGTGGAAGAATCCACCCAACTGTGTTTAACTTTTGTGACCTACTATATATATTTGAAGAGAATATGCATAAGCCTCTGTCTTAAACTGTCCCTAGGGTTTATGGAGCAGAATGGAGTCTGGGGTAGGAATAGCTACCTTCTCAGAATGGCACACAAGATTGACTAGGGATATAACAAAGTCTGCACTATATTACAGGTTATGTAATAGTGACATTCTAACCTTATATGGTCAAAGGGGCTTAATATACACTAGAATCTGACACAGCTAAAAGGGAATTTTTTTAACTTCCTACTCTCCTCAATTTCTTCTTTCAGCATCTGAAATAAGGTGACCCTCTAATTCCTGAAATGTCTCTGTCTTGATTTATAACCTACAATAGTCTCATTCTCCTGCTACCTCTGTGATCTTTCCTTCTTTTCAATCTTTGCTGCCACCTCTTCCATGTTCAAGGTTCCTACTTTGTGTATCTCCCCACTCCCCAAGCAAGAACACATCTTCAGCTTTCCAATCATCTCTCTCTGCTTCCTATTATGGATTTCAGAAATCTCTATTCTCAAGTGAATCAATTTGACTATCCATCTCTGTTCTAACTATCCATTCCTTTTTTTTTATTTTTTTATGTTTTTTATTTATTTTTGAGAGACAGAAAGAGACAGTACGAGCAGGGGAGGGTCAGAGAGAGAGGGAGCTACAGAATCTGAAGCATGCTCCAGGCTCTGAGCTAGCTGTCAGCACAGAGACTGACACGGGGCTCGAACTCACAAACCGTGAGATCATGACCTGAGCCAAAACCAGATGCTTAACCAACTGAGCCAACCAGGTGCCCCTCTAACTATCCATTCCTGCTCTCCCATTCAAACCACAGGATGTTTCAAGTCATATGTCACAACATAAAAAGGTCAAACCCTAAGAATACATACCTAAAGATAAATTCATTACCTTTCTGCAAAGCAGATTTCTTTACCACCAAATTGCTTGCAATCACTATTGCTATTTTGAGTTTACCAATTTAGAATGTTAATTGCCTTTTGCTCTCTCCTACTGTAATTCCTACATTTGATTTGTTACCAGTGCAAACTTTCTGGTTTGCAACATATCATGCTTGTTCCCTTACTTTTTATCCACCCCCCACTTTTCCCCTTGGAGTCTGGTCTGACTGTCTTATACCTTTCATTATCTGGTATTTCTCCCAAGACTGGTCCCTCCTATTGGCCACACTCAATCTCAGACTCCTTCACCCTGCTTTGAAGACTCTCAACAGTTCTCTTGCCTAGTCAAGCCAATTTCCTTCTGGTCAGCCCCCTAGTGCCCCCAGTCAGACTTGTGTCCCCCTGGGGCAGTCTGGATTGTCACCCTCCCTTTCCACATAGCCAAATGTTGCCCAAATGCTGACTATCTTTAAGATTTGTTAAAAGTAGTCTCTACACCCTAAGTGGGGTTTAAACTCACAACCTGGAAATCAAGAGTCATATGTTCTACCAACTGAGCCAACCGGACACCCCAAATGTTGACTGTCTTTAAAGGGCCAGCTCATGTTTCACTTCTTTCATGACACTCTGCTTTTCTAAACTCCCCCTGGGCAATGCTCTTCACTTCTTGAGTATATTCTCATTCTCCACACCCTTCATTGTTTCTTGAATAATAACCATGAGGGTAGCTGGGTATCCTCTGGTATCCTCATCCACAGTGCTAGATACATAGCGGGTATTCAAGAAATGCTTTTTGATTATAGCATGATTAGGGTTCAAGCTATATTATTTAATTTGAAAACCTCTGCTCTTATTTCTCTTCTCGGTGATCGCATACTGAATTTAGAAGAGCGCATGAGAGTCATGACACTCTGGTTCCCCTCCCTACACTTCTCTCCCCTTTTAAAATTTAACACATGAAAAACGTATTGTATATGATACTAAAAGATCTGCAATTTAAGGACTTTAGTAATAAAGTGCCGCTATGAACATTGAGGTACATGTGCTCCTATGCATCAGCACTTCTGTATCCCCTGGGTAAATCCCTAGCAGTGCTATTGCTGGGTCATAGGAGAGTTCTATCGATAGTTCTACAATAGCCAAATCATGGAAAGAGCCTAAATGTCCATCACCTGATGAATGGATCAAGAAGGTGTGGAGTACTATATGGCAATGAGGAAGAATGAAACATGGCCATTTGTAGCAAAGTGGATGGACCTTGAGGGTGTCATGCTAAGCGAAATAAGTCAGGCAGAGAAGGATAGATACCATATGTTTGCATTCATAGGTCTAACAGGAGAGACCTGGCAGGGGACCATGGGGAGAGGAAGGGGGAAAGAGAGCGGGGAAGAGTGAGGGACACAGATCAAGGGAGACTACTGAATACTGAAAACGAACCATGGACTGAAGGGGGAGGGGGAGGGAGGGAGGGAGTGATGGTCATGGTGGGGGGCACTTGTGGGGAGAAGCACTGGGCGTTATATGAAAACCAATTTGACAATAAACTATTAAAAAAAAAAGAACTTTAGTAAGAAAGGGCCACAAAATCCAGCTAGATACTTCCCTTAAACATGAAAAACTGTTCCCCCTGCCACAGACATACACAGCATTCAGGTTAAACAAAGCCCTTAAATTAAAAAGGATAAGCAGAAACCCTTCCTCTTTGAATCCCTGGGGAAATGCTGCTCTGAGGCTGACCCTGGTGGTGGAGAAGGTGGGTGTGGGGAGGTAACCTTAAATGCCTAGAATCTCGGGCTCAAGCCAAGGGATGATGAGACTGAAATCCACAGAGGCCCAGCACATCTTTCTCTGATGCCAGAAGTTGAAGGGGGGTTTGCACTTCTTAACTTGTCCTGCTGTACTCTTAAATTTGTTTAAGCTATTGTCCTGACTTTCCCATCACCCACCAGCTACCAAGTAACAAGGCCTTCCCAGTTCAAGGAAACAACAGCACACCAAGTCACGTATCCTATTGTGCTCTGCCTAAGAGAAACTGTAACAGTTAGGTTTTTATGGGCCAGCAAAGCTTAATTAACTACATTATAAACCAAGGAAAAATTATAGCTCCACATACAAGCAAACCTTTTTAACTTCAAAATATCCCTGAATTCATCGTAAGGGAAAGCAAATGACTTGCATTAAAACAATCTTAAAAAGTTGCTGGCTTGCCACAAGTCTAATATATCACTGAGTTAAGAAATTATTGCTAGGGGAAAAAAATGAAGAAAACAACATACAGAACACTCAGCATATTGTCCTAGCAAAGTGCTGGTTCTGTTGCAAAAGACTTTTTTAGCAGTGTTGCCATTTTTATTTTTCTCCTTGACACAAACCACAATATTTCTCTTCTTTGTTCCTTTTTTGACTCCTAAAGAGAAGACTTGGCAATTTTGCCATTGATGTGCCTGGATAATTTTAATATGGGTACTGATTAAAAGACCCAACCTACAAACCACAGAGGACGTTGAGGAAGAAAACAGGCTTCTGAGCACAGGTACTTTATGAGGGTTGTATCTAATCCTATGGTAAGATTCATAAAATTGTATGTCAGAATTTTGAAATTCTGAAAGCCCAAAGAAAGTAGTAATAGTGGGAAAATGGGAATATGGAAACCTTTTTTGGTAATTTTTCCAAGCTGAAATCCAGAAGGAGGAGGAGAGGAAGAGGAAGAAGAAGAAAACTAGGGGTCCTACTCATGCTCTCAAAAATGAATAAACATTAAAAAATTCTTTTAAAAATCATCAGGTATGTACTATTTTACAGTTAAAGATCAGCAAGTGAAATGGTCTTCAATCCAGATAGAAAATGGAATGTAAAGTAACAGTGTTAATGGTGGCTCAGGATTCAAATATTAAATCAACTTCATAAATCAAAGTCTTTCATAGATTAATTCTGTATAAGAGCTAAGCTTTTATATCTTATATTGCATTCACATGTTTCCACCTCAGTACTAAATTCTAGTTCAGTGGCTTATGAACAAGACTGGTGTTTTACATCTATATACAGTGGCTCCTTAGCAAGTACTCCTCTTTTAGTTATTCATAAACCACTGTACAGACCATGTCTTGGGCTTCAGTAACTTTGCTGAAACTCCATATATACTTGACTACTGTTGAGAGTTAGTTAGATGAGTTGGGCCTGGCCTGCCACCTAGCATGTGTGTGTGAACATGAGGTCATCAGGTATTTTTCTACACTGATCCTTCATTTAATTTCATTAAATCCTGGGGGGTGAGGAGAGGTGCTTAAATTCAGTTATATTCTAAAATGTAAATTTGTCAGAATAAAATACAGTATGATATAAAAAAAGGAAAAAAAAGAAAAATAGGAGTGAGAGACACCAACCCCAAGCCCTTTTGCAGATTCTATGACACAAGTCAAGAAGATGTAGCCAGCCAGCTCATAAATCTGCCACTAACCACAACTAAATATAATTCAAAACACCTGGAAAGCTTTTTGAACAAAATGAACTGAAAGACCTTATAGAGTCGAACAGTTGTCAGAATTAGTGCTGCCAGCCAGATTGCGTCAATGCTCTCAGGACGTCAAAGGCTTAATTCATTCAACTAAACTGCAACTCTGCACAGGGTTTACAGTTTACACTTCATAACATACACTCCTGCTAATGCCCTATGTTCAAGAAACTGTCACCAGGGTGTGAAAGAAAGACAGTTCCCAGTCAAATCCTCACTACCCTTGGTTACACTGAGCTCTAACTTTGGATTTGCACACTATTTTGCCCGTGGCTTATATCTTAATAGAAATGTTTAAAAACTTCCTGGCACCCTTTGGCTAAACTAGTGGCATCATTACATGCTGCTGCAGAAATGGTTAAACAGCATTCCAGGTTTTTGGAATAAACTACTTGAGGACTACTGGCACACAGGCAATAAGAACCCACATAGCACCTAAATATCTAGGGGAGAAATTATCCGTTGATTAAGGGGTATGCAGACAGGGCCACTTAACCTGACAGGTTAATTCAGCAATTTACAAATTTGGGACAACTATAATACTCTCCCAGTTTAGAGTTTACTCTAACCCCTAAAGAGGAAAGGCACTGCATGGTGTATGTGTGCATAAAAGAAATTAATAGAAATTAGGTCAACAGGAATCAATTTTTGAAATTTCAAAACATTCCTAACATGACATGCCATGGGATCATAAAATCAGGGCCAAGAACAAGCAATGTTAATCAGCAGAAAATACCTACAAGAATCAGGACACCCAACCAAAACCTGTTGCTGTAGGTATCACCCTATACACAGGGCAAAAGTGGAAAGTGAGTACTCTGTATGTGCCTGTACTATAATCAGTTTAACATACATTTTAAATATGTGTTTCAATCAAGTGCCTGCTATGTATTGTGGAAGATGCATGTAGGGAAGAGGAAAATGTTACTTTTATTTGGATAGAAGAAGATTCATTTTATTCATTTAACGAATATGTATCAAGGGACTTACATGGCTAGGTGCCAGGATCCGATATTTTTCTGGAAGACATGCTATGTCTTCAGAACCTCAGGCTACTTGGGAAGGCAGAGGGTGGATGGTACTAACAGAGATGCAACAATTGCAGAAAAATAAAATGTGATGTGCTATCAGGTATTAAGCAGTGCAGCACTAACGTCAATGGTTGAAGGAAGGGGTATATTCAGTACAGATTTAGTATAGCTGCAGGGGTGGGACTGGGAAGGGGTACACCGTCTGAGCCTTCTGGCATGAGCAGGTAAGACTGATCAAAGAGACAGGGCATTCCAAGATGGGACAGGTATAATCTAAGCCAAGGGCAAGGCCTCTGAATCAGCAGAAGGCAGACCAGTGCTACTTAAAGTGTAATCCCCAGCCTAGTGACAGCCCCCAACCTTTTATTACTGGTGTTCACCAAGCCCAGGCCAGAAATTAATAAGCATCTAGAGACTTTTATTGCAATTTGACACAGTAACTTTATGGTTTGTGAATCTAATAATAAACATGAAGCTTGCATTTAGATGTCTTTATAATTTCATTCTACTAATGATTTGTATTGTATTATACAAAAGTATCAATCCATTGGATAGATGGGTGAAAAGTTACAAAAATAACAGAGAACAGGCCTCTCAGCACAGCTCTTTTGAGAAGCACTGGTGGAGAAGCATGATGATTTATCTGACTCACATTGCTGGGGTGGGGAAGAAAGATAGGGGATGCAAGATAATGAGGGCCTGAAGGAATTTCTACTGGAGACAATAAGCATTGGAAAGTAGTCACAAATAAGGAAATGACATGAGGAAAGAAATTATTTTGTGAGGCAGAGTCTCAGCAGTTGGTTGGGTTTGATTGGAATGGAGATAAGTCTCTTGGAGAAACCCAGGGATTAGACTTAATTCGGAAATCTGGTGAGGACACTGACTTTGACTCTGCCCCTAGATGGTAGCACTGGAGAACAAGAGGCAAAATTTAATTTTTTTATTTTTTAAATGTTTATTATTTTTGAGAGAGAGAGAGAGAGAGAGAGAGAGAGAGAGAGAGAGAGAGAAAATGAATATGAGTGGGGGAGGGGCAGAGAGAGAGGGAAACACAAAATGTCAAGCAGGCTCCAGGCTCAGAGCTGTCAGCCCAGAGCCTGATGTGGAACTCAACCTCAGGAACTGTGAGATCATGACCTGAGCCAAAATCAGATGCTCAAACAACTGAGCCACCCAGGTACCTCAAGAGGTAAAATTTAAAGACACTGATCATCTGGGGCTAAGAAAGGAGAAACAGGTCTCCAAAGTTTCTAGTTGGAAGCCTAACACAGAGAGACCTCACTTGAAAAGCTAAGCCTTGACCAAGGATGACAAGTAAACACAAACTAGTAAGGAATGCAGGGGACCTCAAAACACTGAATTACTTGGAAGATGGAGAGGTTTTTCTGGGTAGGTTGGGTGAAGCAAGGGGTATAATCATGAGAAGCAAGAAAGGGCTAGAAAAGTAGCACTTAAAACACTGAGACGATAGATCTGTATGTCATCAAATCTGTGTCATCGATAAACTAACCCACATGGTTTCTACCCTGAGATGCCTACGCACTGGAGTTAATATGTGTTGAAATGGCCATCTACAAGGGCACCTGGGTGGCTCAGTCGGTTGAGCATTCAGCTCAGGTCATGATCTCACATTTGTGGGTTTGAGCCCCACACTGGGCTCTGTGCTAACAGCTTAGAGCCTGGGGCCTGCTTCGGATTCCGTGTTTCCCTCTCTCTCTGCCCCTCCCCTGCTTGCTCTCTGCCTCTCAAAAAATGAAATTGAATTGTTAAAAAAATATTAACGGCCATCTGTAGAGGACACTGTAAGGAAGGAGCCTTTCCATAAAGGTTTAAATAACAATGCTTCCCTGAGCCCCCTTCTTATGCATAGGCAACAGAATGGTACCTGAGGTTTAAATAGAATCTAATTAAGATGACCTCTGCTTGGGAACTTTCAGGAGGAATATTTTATTGTGCCTTGAAAATACCCTCATATAAAGTTTACAATTAAAACACCACTAGTTTGGGAGGGCCTGAGTGTCTCAGTGTGTTAAGTGTCTGAATTTGGCTCAGGTCGTGACCTCATGGTTCATGAGTTTGAGCCCCACATCAGGCTCTCTGCTGTCAGCACAGAGCCTGATTAGAATTCTCTGTCCCCCTCCCCTCTCTTTGCCTCTCTCAATCTCAAAAATAAATTAAAAATTTTTAAATTAAAAAAATACCACGTATGTTAAAATTTGGTTTGTGGTACATAAGTACTTCCAAGGGTATCTTATATGAAAAGTAGTGATTTTTCCCACTTGCCATACTTGTACTCATAAGGGGTTGATTCTTATGATTTAATAAGCAGTATTTAGTAGACTGCTTTTATCTAAGTGTATTACTGTTAATTTTCCCAAAGGATATACAAATTGCTCCCAGAATCTGGTTGGGGAAAAAGTTTTACCAGATAAGACACCATCTATCTTGTATAAGAAATGTACTGTTTACCCAGGGGTTGTGGAAGATATGAAAGCACCTAAAGGCACAGCGGACCACCAACAACATAGGGCAGGTTAAATAGCTAAGGAAGAACTATGGGGCTATGGTCTCCTGAGAGGTCACACTTCAAGAAACTTCAATAAATGGTGACCCAGGGTGGGGTGAGACTATGTCATTTCAAAAAAAATGTATTGGCAATATAAGCTGATTCTCTTGTCACCACTTAAAGCTTCTGGCCTATAGTATGCCCACATTAACTGTTCCTGACTGTGCCTTGCATTTTTCCTTATTATATAATCTTCCTTTTTTTTTTAATTATCATGTACAATGGCCTCTTCTGAATGAGTACAAGTGTATACTCCCTAGACTAGCATTTTCTAAACTGTGAATTACGCACCACCTGGTTCTAGGAGATGTTACCATATTCCTCAAAAAAAAAAAGTATGATTGTCTTATGGTCAAAAAAAGTTTGGGAAAAAATGAGGGGGGATGCACCTGGGTGACTCAGTCCAGTAAACATCTGTACTTTGACTCAGGTCATGATCTGATAGTTTGTGGGTTCAAGCCCTGCATCTAGCTCTGTGCTGACAGCTCAGAGCCTGGAGCCTGCTTCAGATTCTGTGTGTGTCTCTCTCTCCACCCCTCACCCACTCGTGCTCTGTTGCTGTCTCGCAAAAAAAAAAAATTTTTTTAAAGTTCAGGAAATATACAAACATATTAAAAACTCCAAAAGTACTGCAGTAAAGAAATTCACTAAACTTTTTGCTTACCTTATAATTTTGGAAATGAACAGAAAACCTTTTTGCCTCTCTCAGAATGTTTATGAACCTCATAGCAAACACTATGTTTTATGTAGGAAGTACTGCCTTGCCTATGCACAGTATTTAAAATAAAAACTAAACGAAGTAGGTCATTAAAAGGAAAAAAAGGATTCATGTGAATTTTTTGAAGAAAATATATAATATTACTATTACTGTATCTTTCTTAAGTTTCTATTATGCTAACCAAAAAATAAATGTTTCAGATGCATTTGAATGAGGTGGAAAGTATAGCAGAGATCATTTTTTTTTTTTAAAGAACAGATACTAGGGCACCTGGGTAGCTCAGTCACTTAAGCGTATGACTCCTGATTTTGGCACAGGTCAGATCTCTCAGTTCCTAGGATGGAGCTCCACATTGGGCTCTGCACGGACAGCATGGAGCCTGCCTGGGATTCTCTCTCTCCCTCTCTCTGTCCCGCACCATGCATATGCTCTCTCCCCCTCAAAATAAATAAACGTTAAAAACTAATAATAATAAAAGATTTAAAAAATAAAAGAACACATATTTATAAAGTAATTTATATTAAGCATTAGAATTGATTCCATATTTTTGAAGTATATTTACTTTCCCAGCTGTACTCTCCATACTTTGTTTCTATTCCTGACTTTGCGGGACAGCATTTTCCAAAATATCAGACTCGGTGGCAGAAAAAAAGTAGTAAGATATAAAGTTAGCCACAAAGTGTCCATTCATACATAGACTTGACTAAGGGTATATTTTTCAAGGCTTAGAAATATATAAATGTAGATAATCTGATATGACTTTATTTTTTAAATGTTAGGTTACAAAGAAAGCAAGCTAGAAGACAATACAGTCACTTTGCTTACAGGAAAAAACTGCTGTATTTTGCTAAATGTTTGGGGATAGTTTATTAGATCTCCTAGTAGAGAGAGAAAAGTCAATTTCTAAACACTGTTTTCTTCAATAACTGTCTGCATTTTTCTAAGTTAAAAATGAGAAAGGATGGAGAATTAAGCCATATATGCAAAGGGAAACTCTTAATCATTCCTAAATTTTCACCACATAAGAATGAACTAAATATCACAACCACAAACATGATTAAAACACCCAACGGATTTTTTGAACAAACAAATCCTTATATATGTTTGACTAAGGAAAAAGCAATTTATTTTCATATCCGAGAAAAGAAATCCCATATAGGTGCTTCTAAAACATAATGTTAATTGTTAATAAAAGAAAAAAATGACTTGGAGAAGCTGGCCGGATATCTGGCAACACAACAGCTCCTTTAAAATTAAACACATCAACTTTTTTACTCTTAAAGAATAACAAGTATTAGTATAAAAAAATAATCAAGTTAGGACTCAATTATTATGACTTTTTAAAAAGCAAACCAGGCCCAGGGTGCCTGGTGGCTCAGTCACTTAATTGTCCAACTCTTGATTTTGGCTCAAGTCATGATCTTATTGTTCATGAGATGGAGCCCTGCATCAGGCTCTGAACTGCCAGCACAGAGCCTGCTTGGGATTCTCTTTCTGCCAATCAATCAATCAATCAATCAATCTCTTCTCTCTCTCTCTCTCCCTCTCCACCCAGAATAAATAAATAAATTTCATAAAAGGTTTAAAAAAAAGCAAACCAGGTTCAATTAAAAAGTTTTGCAATACACTTCTCCAAAGAGGACATCCAGATGGCCAACAGGCACACGAAACGATGCTCAGCATCACTCATCATCAGGAAAATTCAAATCAAAACCACACTGAGATACCACCTCACGCCAGTCAGAGTGGCTAAAATGAACAAATCAAAAGACTATAGATGCTGGTGAGGGTGTGGAGAGATGAGAACCCTCCTACATTGTTGGTGGCAATGTAAACTGGGGCAGCCGCTCTGGAAAACAGTGTGGAGGTTCCTCAAAAAACTATCGATAGAACTCCCCTATGACCCAGCAATAGCACTGCTAGGGATTTACCCAAGGGATACAGAAGTGCTGAGGCATAGGAGCACATGTACCCCAATGTTCACAGCGGCACTTTCTACAATAGCCAAATCATGGAAAGAGCCTAAATGTCCATCATCTGATGAATGGATCAAGAAGATGTGGTATATATACACAATGGAGTACTATATGGCAATGAGAAAGAATGAAATCTGGCTATTTGTAGCAAAGTGGATGGACCTTGAGGGTGTCATTCTAAGCGAAATAAGTCAGGCAGAGAAAGATAGATACCATATGTTTGCATTCATAGGTCTAACAGGAGAGACCTGGCAGGGGACCATGGGGAGAGGAAGGGGGAAAGAGAGAGGGGAAGAGTG
>NC_043717.1:40953667-40955814 GCF_006229205.1 Suricata suricatta | reverse complement strand
GGGGAAGAGTGAGGGACACAGATCAAGGGAGACTACTGAATACTGAAAACGAATCATGGACTGAAAGGGGAGGGGGAGGGAGGGGGTGATGGTCATGGTTGGGGGCACTTGTGGGGAGAAGCACTGGGTGTTATATGCAATACTAAAAGTAAATAAGCAATGTCACAATGACAAGGTGAAAATAGCAGCACTTAAGAGAGCATAAGAAAAACAAGTAGAATAAGATGTATGTTCTAATAAGTACAGAGGAGTTGCGGACACATACTCCTTGTAGATGACAGCCGCATGGAAGCCTAAGTTAGTGCGAACTGGGACCGGAGACTTTGACAGGAGAGAGCGCTTGCCCAAAGCAGAGCCTGGAGAGAGAGCACCCAGAAAGGTGGTGCTGGGCAGCAGAGGGCCCTGTGTGCAGGAGCAGCACAGGACCATGGAGGGCCGCAGGTGGAGAGACGGCCCGCAGAGAAGCCATTTGGAGCCACATAGGAAATGGCATGTAGAGTGGAAGAGAACAGAGGGGAAGAGATAGAGAGACTGAAAATGCTCATAGAGTGGACACTAGAGAGGGAGAGAACTTCGCCTGGGTCGGAGAGACACACCATCCCTTATATAGCAGCTGGGCACAGGGAGAGAAATACGTCCCCCTCCGCAGGCTTGTTCTCTCTTGGGCTCAGCCGCTTGGTGACTCCAGTGGAGCCAGTGAAAAGCTGGCTCCCCAGTCCCCCTACTCATTCCAGCTAGAAAGCTTTCCACCTGTGGGAAGATATTTCATTTCATTTCATCTGGGGCAACAGCATTAAAGTGCATGGACTCGGATTTGGAAAAGTGGCGGAGCACTGGAAAAAAAAAGAGCAATTTGGCCCACTCATGGCACAGGGAGATCGAACTCAAAAGAGTGGCTTGCAACGCATGGTCTGACAAGGGATTGGGGCGACCCCGTTCTTCTCCCGCAACCACTAAGGCAGGGCCTTGGAGAGCAGCCCCTGAGACCCTACCTACTTACACCAAAACACACCCATCCTCCCTGGAGAGCTTTTCTGTTAAACTTTTTTCCTTATTTTTTTTTAATTCTTTTTATTTTTTATCTTTTTCTCTTTTCTTTTTTCCTTCATTTCTCCTTTTCCTCCCTAGAGCCTAGGAAAGACCAACATTTATACACTGTCGTGATTAGATCAATTCCTGCCATCCAGATATATTTTTCCTCATCTCATTCTATCTCTAACCTCCCCAGGTTTCACGCCCTCAGACTGTCGTTTGTCGTTTCTGTCCCCCCTTCTTTTTCTCTTCTTTCCTTTCTTTTCTTTTCTTTCCCCTTTTGGTTTGCTTATTGATTTGATTTGTCTGTGCATTGGCATGCTTTTGTTCCCTGTGTGTTTTTCTGTCTGTTGTTCTTTTCAGAGCTACCTCAAAAAAAAAAAAAAAAAAGCCAAAGTACACATGGTGAAGAGTCCCAAATACCACTGAGCAGGGAAATAAAATAAACAAAGGCACAACAAGAGAAACTGAGAGACACCATTAAAATAACTCTTTCTGAAATCACAAGCCTTGGACAGTCAATAAGCCTCCTTTAATAGAGCAATATGAACAGGTACACAGTACATAATGAATTTTTAAAATTGACAAGAGATAGAAAGCTAGCCAAAATGACGAAATGAAAGAACTCTTCTCTAAAAAAAATTCCAGGAAGAAGTCACAGCCACAGAACTGCTCAAAACAGACATAAGCAACATAAATAAACAAGAATTTAAAATAATTGTCATAAAATTAATCGCCAGAATTGAAAAAACCATCAGCGAAGCTACTGATACAAAGACTAGGGACCTTCAAAATAGCTGTGATGAGTTAAAAAAGGTTATATATGAGGTGCATAATGAAATTGAGGCAGCCACTGCATGGATTGAAGATGCAGAGAGAATAGGTGAATTAGAAGACACAGTTATAGCAAAAGAGGAAGCTGAGAAGAGGAGAGACAAATTGATACAGAAGCATGAAAGAAAAATTCAAGACCTGAGTAATACAATCAAACGGAACAATATCCATATCATAGGAGTTCCAGAAGAAGAAGAAGAAGAAGAAAGAAGAAGAAGAAGAAAGAAGGAGGAAGGAGGAAGGAGGAGGAAGGAGGAAGGAGGAGGAAGGAGGAAGGAGGA
>NC_043717.1:40917192-40953567 GCF_006229205.1 Suricata suricatta | reverse complement strand
GGAAGGAGGAGGAAGGAGGAGGAAGGAGGAAGAAGGAGGAAGGAGGAAGAAGGAGGAAGAAGGAAGAAGAAGGAAGAAGGAAGAAGAAGGAAGAAGGAAGAAGAAGGAAGAAGGAAGAAGAAGGAAGAAGAATCACAAGGAGGAAGGAGGAAGGAGGAAGGAGGAAGGAGGAAGGAGGAAGGAGAAGGAACTATCAGAGTAGTTACAGACCTATCTACTAAAACGTGGCAGGCCAGGAAGGAGTAGCAAGAAATCTTCAATGTGATGAACAGAAAAAACATGCAGCCAAGAATCCTTTATCCAGCAAGCCTGTCATTCAAAATAGAAGGAGAGATAAAGGTTTTCCCAAATAAACAAAAGTTGAGAGAATTTATCACCACCAAACCAGCCCTACAAGAAATCCTAAGAGGGACTCTATGAGGGAAATGTAGTAAGGAATATAAAGCACCATAGACATCACTATAAACATGAACTCTACAGGGAACACATTGAATCTAAACCCATATTTTTCAATAATAACACTCAATGTAAGTGCATTGAATGCTCCAATCAAACAACAGAGGATAGCAGAATGGATAAAAAAAAAAATCCACCTATTTGCTGTCTACAAGAGACTTATAGTTGGTGTTTTAAATCTGTGTAACTGTTTTCCACGCATGCACACAAACTTGCAGTGCAACTTCCACAATGCTTTCAACAGTGAAGTTTGCACTATCTAGCTGCTTCTATTCCTGTATTTTTTAGAGGTGACCAGGCTTTATGTATAGGTAACTCAGCCTACACTATTTTCTCTTTCTTCTGTTTCTCTTTTAACTGCCAATAACATAAAACGCAAGTACTTATTGTAAATTGCTTGCTGTACTTACTGAATAGGGGAATTTATGTTCCTTTTCCTCATGATTTTTATTTATTTTTGAGAGACAGAGACAGCATGAGTGGCGAAGGGTCAGAGAGAGAGGGAGACACAGAATCTGAAGCAGGCTCCAGGCTCTGAACTGTGAGCACAGAGCCCGAAGCGGGACTGGAACCCACAAACTGTGAGATCATGAGCTGAGCCAAAGCTCGATGCTTAACGGACTGAACCACCCAGGCGCCCCATCTTTTCATCATTTTAAAACCAGATGAATGGAACGTGTTACATTTCTTTACTTTTTAAAAGTTGTGCTTTTTTTTTAACTTATGAGCTTAAATTGAATTCTTTCAGTAGGTCATTGGCCTCTGATAGAAAACAAAAAAAGCTCCCCCATCCTGTTTAATATGATGCTATTTGTTAGAATATAAAAAGAAATCCTGAAAGTAGACATTACAAGTTTCCCAACAGGGGCAGGGGACACCTATACATCTAGGCTACCCATGGCCTAACTTAAAGTCATTTAAAGGGATTTTTATGTTTATTCTTTAAACTTCCAACTTACTTTGTTCCTAAATGTCACTTGCCTTAAAAACAATGTTTTGTCTCTGTTACCAATCTGGAAAAAAAAAAAACCAGCCCAAAATTAGGAGACCCAAAACAGAGAAAGAAAGGAGCATGGGTGACAATGGCAGTCAAAGGGAGGAGGCACTGCCACTACAGCAGGAAAATCAGGATAATTCTCCCAGAATGCTTCGTCCACTAGCTCCAGTTAGAACAGAAGCATCACAAAGCCTTCAGAATGAGAGGCAAAGAGCAATGGACCCAAGGACTTGGACTAATTTCCTTAATAGCGCCACATAGAATTTGGTGAATTTAATCTTGAGACAGTTTAACATGTTGGTTTCAGCTTCGCATCTAGCTTGAATATAATTAACTGTAGTCCAAATATATTCCTCTCTCTGTGCTTCTGTTAGTCTCTCAAAAGTTCAACAGCTGCTTCTTTCTGGCTGCTAGTGATAGAAAGGAATGAATTTAGTAATATTTAGATTTAAACCCTAAAAAGGGGGGGGGGGCACCTGATTGGCTCTGTCAGTTGAGCATCGGACTTCGGCTCAGGTCATGATCACATGGTTCTTGAGTTCGAGCCCCAAGCTGGGCTCTGTACTGAAAGCCCAGAGCCTGGATCCTGCTTCAGATTCTGTGTCTCCCCTCCTTCTGTCCCTCCCCTGGTTCACGCTCTGTCTCTGTTTCCCTCTGTCATTCTCTCTAAAATAAACATTAAAAAAAAAGATAAACCCTGAATCTTGAAACACTTGACTTTTGTGAGCACTTTAAAACTTTATTTTAAAAAAAGTAAATAAATAAAATAAAAACCTTCCAAGATTGAGACACTCTGGCTGAGGCATGGAAAAAACAAAATAAAATGCTCATGGTGGCCTTCAATCCAATTTCAAGATGCAGTTTTTGGTTTGTTTTACCATCCTTTTCTGGTTAGGGTGTAGTATAAGGTTTTAATCTACAGATTAAAAAGTAGAAAAAGATGTGTATAAGGTTCAGAGACAGAGGCATGAGTTAACTGTGAAATCAGAAATTGAATAGGATTCAAGCAACTTTAACCATGGAAGCAAATGGATAGCAGAAAAAGAATTCACACAGTGTCTCTGGATTATAGTCTGAGAAATTATGGCTCATTGGGAAAAGGAACTTTTAATAAATGCTTTTTTGGAAATGATTAAAATTCATTCCAGATGAGTCAAGGATTCTAACTTTTTTTTAATTATAAAAACCTATAAGAAAATGGAACGGTACATTTACACTTTTACACTCAATGTTTGAGAGAATTTTATTGCTACCAAAGCAAAAGAAATTATCATCCATGGGTGATAAATATCACTAAATAAAAATATAGCTTTCTGTACATTAAAAAATTACAAAGTTCAAAAGGAAAACAATGCAGATTAAAAAGCAGCCACAATTCTGGTGGAAAAAGAACTTAAGACAAAATTATAAAAATCTGATAGTTAATACTACTTTCCTCTGGGTAAGTGGCCAAAAGATATAAAAATCTTATGCCCACAAGAAAGGAACACTGAAAAATATTCAGCATCATCCGCAATTAAAGCACTGCATACCAATTAACTCCATAATAAAACTCAACACTACATTCACAGTTTACTCTCCTGGCAAACGACACGAATCTTTAAGGATATGGTACTCTGTCCAACTCCAGGTGAACTAGTCAAAGCAACAAATAAAAAAATCCACATTTTAAAAGTCACTGGCATTTTATATACTGGCCATTTCTGTGTACCACTTGGACAGTTCTGTGACTTTTAGCACATGTTTGGAGCATTTCAGTTTCTTTCAGATTTTTTTTTAATTTCAGGTTTATTTTTATCCTTTATGCCTAAAACTATTTGTTTGACAATCTTTCCTAAATTGTTCTCCATTATATCTCTGCCATTAAATGAAAATGCTTTTAGAAATTTAGTGATAAATATTTCAAATCACAAGCTTATGTATTGAAAAATAATTTTGTACACTTTCTAGTGATTTTATACCATTTAAAACGTACTTTAAAAAAGCATTTTGGACTATTTTAATCATTTTGTTTAACTAAATCCTGGATCATAGAAAAACAAAGCTTTCGACAGGGTTGGAGAACAGGCTGAATTTATTGTCGGTTATTTCTAAAGGTGGCATTAGATTTTAAATGTTATTTTATGATAGAAGTGTTAGCTAACACTAAGATGGTAATCATATTGCAATATATAATAAATTATCAAACCAATTGTACACCTTAAACTTACACAATGTTACATGTCAACTATAGAAGTAAAATATTATTTTAATTCTGTAATATAAAACTAAGAGAGACATACAGGCATATAATTAATTCAGTATCCGAATGACCACAAGAATGTTTATATCGTTAATCCCACATACATTAAGACAGTACTAATCCTTTAAGGTGACTACTTAGTGTTTATAAAAGCATTGTTGCTTCAATATAAAAGAATTACAGGACAAAAAGTAGAGAAAACATAGCTAAAGAGGTAAAGCAAGTAGGCTAAAATTTTAAGATCACCTGAAGGTTTACCTAAAAATGGAGTGAATTTTCTAAGTGTATGAAGATACTGCCAAACAAGTGGATAAGTTGAAACTGAATAATATTTTGTTGAATCTAAAGAATTGACATAAGTAACTCAAGGCAGGTAAAAAGCTTCAGAACTACCCTGTGGTACACAGAAATGAGCAATATGTGAAAATCATGTTTTAGTTCATTCTCTCAAATAAACCAACTGCTTCCCAAATGTTCGAAAAATTGGTCAATGGCTAAATAAACTCTGGTATATTAGTGAAGGAATAAAATCTAGTCACCAAAAATGTGTGGCCCATGGTGTGGGAGTGTTAGGAGAGGAAGGCTATAAGCAAGAGTTGAATAAAGATAGAACACAAGTGTGTCTTTTGGTAAAAATGACAAGGACACAAAAAGATGACAGAGTTGTATAAATAGTTGATTCTCTGTGGGAAAGATACTGCCCTCTTTTAAGGCATTTCAGTACATAAGAAAGGGGAAAAATCATAGTATCTTCAACCTATTTTTGCTCATTTAGGAGGATAAAGTGCTCCCCCTCCTCTCCAAAGTTGGCCTTCTAACATGTATTTCAACGATCTTCTTCCTTGCCATTGTGGGGCCTGGGCTTCAAATGTCTCCATGGGCCCCCCCCTTTATGTCCAGTGATATCTGTTGTCTAATTTAAAAGAGAACCACAAACACTCCTTTAATCTTGCTGTACCCTCCAGGACCTCCTCCTCATCTCCACCTGCCATGTTTCCACAGATACCTTGCTCCCACCTTTATCTTGCACATTGGGTGAAAAAAATGTCTACCCTTTTGGGAGCCTACAGATCAAACTTCCTTCCTTAACATATTTTACTCACTAAACAAAGGACACATTTTTTTTTCAGCTTTATTGACATATAGCTGACAAATCATGGTTGTAAGATGTTCAAATTTTTTTAAGTATTTATTTATTTATTTTGAAAGAGAGTGAACAAGCACGGGAGGGGTAGAGAAAGAGAGAGAGACAGAGAATCCCAAGCTGGCTCCGCACTGTCAGTGCAGAGCCCAACTTGGGGCTCAAACCCACGAACTGTGAGATCACGACCTGAGTCAAAACTAAGAGACACTTAACTGACTGAGCCACCCAGGCACCCCATGTTGTAATATCTTTAAGGTGTACATTGTGGTGATTTAAGAATACATTGTGAAAGGATTCTGCCCATATAGTTCATTAATACATCCATCACCTCACATATTTCTTTCTTTTTTAGTAAGACTATTTAAGTTCTACACTCTCAGCAAATTTCAATTATATAATACAGTGTTATCAACTATAGTCTATGTTATACATTAGATCCTCAGACCTTATTCGTCTTATTGCAGAAAAGGTGGATTTAAAATAGATTAATTATGGGGCGCCTGGGTGGCTCAGTCAGTTAAGCCTCTGACTGAAGCTCAGGTCATGATCTCATGTTCGTGGGTTCAAGTCCCGCGTCGGGCTCTGTGCTGACAGCTCAGAGCCTGAAGCCTGCTTCCGAGACTGTGTCTCCTTCTCTCTCTGCCCCTCCCTGCCCATGCTCTGAATCTCTCTGTCTCAAAACTAAATAAAACCATTAAAAAAATAAAAAAATAAATGAAATAAAGTAGATTAATTAGGAGTTAAAATCATTATGTAAGAATTTTCAAAGACTGGCAGGTAGAGGCTATAAGCAGAGAAAATGAATGTGAACATGCTTGGTTTGTTAAAAAATATGGACCATAAAGAAAGGAAATGAACCCTTAAATTTAAACAGCAGGCACTATGTTTTTCGAAGTGCCTTCTTATAGGGAATGTTATAGGTATACTATATATTGTAAAGGAAATCATAGACATGCTCTAATCTGGCACTTTCATTTTATAGATGAAGAAGCCAAAGCCCATTGCTTCCTTAAGGATGGCTAACATCAACCAGTCACATACTCTACACCTACAAGTAAATTCTTCACACAAGTCTTCTTCATAAACCTCAGTACAAGCTCCATTTAACAGTTGGCGAAACTGAGAACAGTTAAGTAATTTCCCAAAAGTAACACAGGGCAAGCCGCTCAATTTGCGGGGCCAAGTGCAAAATGCAAATGCAGGGTCCCTTGTTCAAAAATTAAGAATTTCAACACAGCAACAGTAGAGAATTAAACCAAGTACAAGGACCTTTCAACTGCCTGGCTCTGGGGGACTGCACAGGTCACATACATGCCCATGAAATCGAGCCTGGGTGTACAGTCAGTACAAGTAGTGGAGCTGGAGCTTAAACCTACTTCCTCAGATCTCCAAGTCCCTACACTTAACCACTACTTTACTCTGTCTCCTGGGGAATTTAAGGGGTCAGCTTTGGGGCGCCTGGGTGGCCCAGTCAGTTAAGCGTCCGACTTCAGCTCAGGTCATGATCTCACAGTTCCTGGGTTTGAGCCCTGCGTTGGGCTCTGTGCTGAGCGCTAGCTCAGAGCCTGGAGCCTGTCTTCAGATCCTGTGACTCCTTCTCTCTCTGACCCTCCCATGCTCACGCTGTCTCTCTCTCTCCCAAAAATAAATTAAAAAAAAATTTTTAAAGGGGGGATCAGCTTTCCCAAGGTCTCACCATCGGTCTGCAAAAGAGATAAAATATGAGCCACTGAAGCTTGACACCAGTTGCTCATGGCCACAAAGGACCCCTCTCTGCCCTGTCCCTCTTCCAGGTGATTGAGATCAGCTAGTTATAAGCAAGTGGAGAGGAGCAGCTGTCACCATTACAGCTGAGTCGGCTTGCTGCTGGCTGGCCCAGACCTGCCCACCACCTGCTCCACACTCTAAAATCAGCCTTTGTACAGCCTGGCTTCTGGGAAAGAAAAGGCACTAAGAGAAAAGAGGGGGGGGAGGTGGTTCTTCTTCTGGTTTCTTTTTTCTTTCCTTTTCTTTTCTTTTTTTTTTAAATTTTTTTCAATGTTTTTATTTATTTTTGATACAGAGAGAGACAGAGCATGAGAGGGGGAGGGGCAGAGAGAGGAGGAGACACAGAACTGGAAGCAGGCTCCAGGCTCTGAGCTAGCTGTCAGCACAGAGCCCGACGTGGGGCTTGAACCCATGAACATGGGATCTGACCTGAGCCGAAGTCGGAGGCTTAACCGACTGAGCTGCCCAGGCGCCCCCTCCTTTTCTTTTCTTTTGTCTCCCTCCATAGATTCTATCTGGGGCCAGTCTAGATACACATTTTGGGGAAAAAAACCCTCCCCCGTGGTCCTGATATACAACCTTGGGTACTGATTTTAGTCTAATAAAGGAGAGCTACGAAGGCATCTCAGGTACCTCGAAGAAACTGATCACTAGGGCTACTATTACTATGGAAATGACAGTATACTTAGAGAAAAACATACTAGGGATTAGAATTGTAACTCTGACACTTATTTGTTGTCTGACTCTGGCCACTCTTTTCACTTCTCTGAGCTTCAGTTTCCTCATCTATAAACTGAGGATACCATCATTAATTTTTCTGGCTTGTAAAGTGTGCTTAAAGATTCATTGCCCTGTGCCAACACACATATAACTATAGTCTTTTTTTTTTTTAAACAAAGACTAGTGGAAATCCTCTAGGCAAAATAACTGCTTTTTAAATCAAATATTACATTCAATGTTAGGAAGCATTTCCATAAGATACCCAACTTGTTAGGGAAATAAATCTGTATCCCCAGCACCTGTTCTAACTCTCCTTCTCCCAAAATATACAAGGATATAAAATCCTTTTCTCTTCCACACTCACTCAAGAAAAAGCTTCTTGAAAAAATTAGTCAATCCAACTATCAACCCAAATATAATGGAGGAAATCCAAAGGATGGCTCCGAGATAGCACTCTGGGTACCTGCTGTTTATCTTGTGAGCTAGTGCCCAAGGGAGACCTTTCTCCCAGTTATCTATATATGTTCTCAGCTTCCTTAATGAGGCTTAAGAAAAATTTCTGTCCCAACGTTGGGTTTTCTGTTGCTTTCTTCCAAGATCGCCAAAATTAGCCTCAGTGCAACTGGCTGGCTTTTCCTACGACCTCAAATTCTGCCAAACCACCCTGCCCCCAACCCGAACAAACTGACAATGAGATCAAGTTTACCTTTGCTGCCATAGCAAGACACTGCCTCCTGCTCTGGCATACCCTTTGAAAACACCTTTTTATTTATTGTGACAGCAGAATGTTCCAGTGTAAAAATAGTTATGTACATAAAGCCTGGAAGAAAATACACAAAGAATAAGAACCACTGTGTTAAAGGGGATGAGAGTACCAGCAAGTTATTCCCACAAGCCTATCCTGAAATATAAATTCCAAAAAGCTGTCAGTTTGCAAAGATAACTTCAAACTAAAAGCTTTCGGGTCCCCACCCCTCCGAATCCAGGTTGCCACTTAAGGATATTATCCTCACCTCCCTCCATTTCAGGACTCTTAATTATGAGCAGCAGCCTCACCTCCCTTTGCCGGTTCTCATTTTTACCAACTCTTCAGGGGTATCTGATAGCAGTGACCACTGCACTCTGGAAATCTTCATTTCCTGGGGACTGTTCTAACATTACTCCTTGGCCACTCCTACTCTGGCTTCTCTTGAGGTTCTGGTGCTGGCTCTGTTACCAACCAGCTTTTGGACTTTAGGAGTGCTTCTCCAATTTCAGCCCGCATCAGAATCCCCTGGAGGGCTTGTTCAAACAGAGCTGGGTACCAACCTCAGAGTTTCTCCTTCAGTGGCTTTGGGGTGGGACCTTAGTATTTGCCCAAGAGTTCCCAGATGATGCTGCCACTGCCTGGAGTTCACACTTTGAGAACTACTGTTCTAGGTAAAAGAGTACCAAACCAGATTTAGGTTAGACCAGAATTTCTCAACCTCCATACTACTGACTCTTTGCTGTGGGGAGCTGTCTTGTGTAACGTCAGAGGTTTAGCAACACCCTTGGCCTCTACTACATGCCAGTAACCATCACGGGCATCCAATTGTGACAACCAAAAATGTCTCCAAGATGTCAAATGTTCCCTGGGGATAGGGTGCAAAATGGCTCCTGGTTAAGAAGCAATGAGTTACACTGGCAACCAAGCTCCTTTTCTGTGAAGTTAACAAAGCGTCCTCCTCTTATTTGTATGAGATACAGATCTTTCTCAAAATGTGGTCCTTTCTGTTTAATCCATCCACGTATCCATCCTACTATGTGTCAGGCACTAGAACACATTCCTCTTAGGGTATTTGCAATTAATAGAAGAGACAGTGTGACCGATCAGTAGGTCCAGGAAACTGTGGGGACATGGAACAGGGGGTCACAGCAGGCTTTTCTGAAAGATGAAGATAAAGATGGGCAGGAGCTGCCTAGACAAAAGGGATAGGGGAGGAGAACTCACCTGGTAGGAAGGAGGAAAGTAGAGGGAAACAGTACTATCAACTCTCATCTTTCCTGTGAATGACAACTAAAACTTTGTATCTCCTGTGAATCTCCGGTAATTCCATATCCTTCCCCAATTTATGTATTAGGCTATAGTTATTTTGAAATTATACTCACTTCAGAGCCTTACAGAATCACCTTCTGCAGAGGCCTCAGTTAAATCCTTGTCCTCTCTTCTGTAGAGACACCCATTACACCTGATGATCATGTTTTTTTGCCTGTCTGTCCTACTAAGCCCACAAGCTCCATTAGGGCAGGAACCATGGCTGTGTTGCTCTTCAGTGTCTCTCCATTGTCCTGCACTGTGCCTGGCACAGACAAGTCACTGAAGTATCTGCTGAATGAATGATGCCCTCGAATTCCGTATGTCCCAAACTGAACACTCACCAACATCTTCCATCCCCAAACCAGCTTCTAATTTTGTGGGTTTTTTAAAATGTTTATTTCTGAGAGAGAGAGAGAGAGAGAGCGAGAGAGAGAGAGAGAGAGCGAGAGCGAGCGAGAGCGAGAGCACATGCACACAAGTGAGGGAGAGGCAGAGAGAGAATCTAAAGGCTCTGCACTGTCAGACACTCAAACCGACTGAGCCACCCAGGCTCCCCCTGGCTTCTACATTTTATCCACCTACCATCCTCTCCACCTCCCACATACCCCATTCATGTAGTCTCATCAAAATCTTGACATCCACTTCCCTTCTTTTTCTCTCACTCCATACATCCACCTTGGTGTTTCCAGTGAGAGGCAAGGTCTATTCTCTGAACCTCAATAAATACCTCATCTGGGATAGAGTATATGGGAAGAGCATGGGGTTCGGAATCAAGTAGAGGTGAGGTCATCTCACTTCTGCCTCTTAACTGCTAGATGATTTTGAACACATCACTGTCTCAGAGCCTTAGTTTCCTCATCTTTAAATGGGTTCAACACCATTGACCTCATAAAAGGTTATTATAAAGTTAAATGTGAAGTGCTTAGTACTTCAACATTAATACATAAATGTTTCCTTTCACCGCACAGCATCCTGGAAAGGAGTTAAGAGGCAGGCAGGATGACGGGTAAAGAGCTAAATAGCAAAGTCAACGCAATGGGGCTGAGTGAGAGAGATAACATGGAGAGCCAAAAAAAAAAAAAAAAAAGGCTTAAAATGTTTATTCCCTGCAAAAGCCACATTTTATTTCCTCTTTTTTTCTCTCAGAGTTGAAAACATAACATTTATACTAACCCAGGAACACAGTAATATCCAAGAGAAATGAAAACATATATCTTCCAAAACACTTGTGAACAAGTGTTTGTAGCACCATTATTCATAATAGCAAAAAGAGTAGAAACAACCATAATGACCATCAACTGGTGAATGGGTAAATGAAATGTGGTATTGCCACATCGTGGAATATTGTTAGGCAATAAAAATGAGTGAGGCTCTGTTATATACTATGACATGGATGAACCTTGAAATCAGTATGCTGAGCAAAAGAAACCGGATACGAAAGATCACATATTGTATGATCCCATCTATAAAAGAGGTCTAGAATGGGCAAATCTATAGAGATGGAAAACAGATTAGGGGCTGCCCGGGGCTGGGGAGAATGAGCAGTAACAGCTAAAGGGCATGGGGTTTCTTTTTGATAGGACACAAATGTTTTGAAATCAGTGTGGATATCCCTAAAACCATTGAATCATACACTTTAAATAGGGGAGTTGACAGAATGTGATTGACATTTTAATAAAGCTGTTAAAACAGAAGATACAGAGAGAGGCACCTGAGTGGCTCAGTCAGTTAAGCATCTGCCTCTTGGTTGTGGCTTGGGTCATGATCTCACGGTTCATGGGTTCAAGCCCCACAACGGGCTCTACACGGACAGTGTGGAGCCTGCTTGGGATTCATTCTCTCCCTCTCCCTCCCTCCCTCCCTCTCTCTCTCTTTCTCTCTCTCCCCCCTACCCCTCTCCTCCTCTCTCTCTGCCCCTCCTGCTCGCTTGCTTACTTGCTCTCTCCCTCTCTCAAAATAAGTAAATAAACTTAAAAAAATAAAGAAGATAGAGAATAAAAGAACAGATAGAAAAATGGCCCAAAAAATCCTAATTACTTCCTTCCCACATTCTAATAAATTATCTCCTATATCCCTCTAAAGACTGCCACTTTTGACTAAAGGGAAATTATCTGGCTTCAAAGAAGTTCCTGGAACTGGCTATGACAAGAATTCATGAGCATGGCTGGAGAATTGGGTGAGGAGACAATGAGAGCTAGTTTTGAGTAGAAGCAAAGGGTCAGTGCCCCAGAGGAAGCACTGCTCAGACTTGAAGGTATGCGCGCATCACCTTGGGGTCCTGCTTTCACAGGGTTATCATGGCTCTAAAATGAAAGAATGTATTAAAATGCTTTCTTATCAGTAAAGTGCCATATAAATGTTGTTGTTATGCAATCAAATCAAACATTTCTGAGGCCACCTGGGGGTCATTTTGAGAGAAGGAAGGGATATGGCAGTAATATTTCCTTTTCCCTATTTTGCTTAGGGTGGGGGTGGGTAAGGAATGACAGTCACTTAACCCCACTGAGTCACAATGTCTTTATATGCTGGAACTATCTGGCACAGGTTATAGAGTCATATGACCTTAAATTGCTTTAGAATTCTTAAGTAGAAAAGTCACATGTAGACTCTGAGAGCGTATTCAGCAAGGTCATTTGGTATGGAAAGAGAATGGACTCTGGAATCAGAAATCTTGATATTGAGGTCCAGATCTAATACTAGCAAAGCTTTAGATCTTTAATGAATTCCTCAGTGTTTCTTCGTATTTGATATGGGTGGGGAAATACATCTTGCTTATGTCACAGGTGGTAGTAGGATCAGCTGAGCCAATAATATGATAAAAGCACTTCGTCAAACCTGGATTGGTTGCTCCACAAATCCTTTTGTTGTGCAGGCCTAGCTATAGGAAAACATTCAAGCATGGACTCCCATGTATGTGCCACTGTATTAATATTATGTACAATATAAAACACAAAGACAGAGGCAGAAAGCATAAGATAAAAATGGAAGATTAGAATTCCTATGGTAGGTTAAAGAATAAATATTAAGTTTACTGAAATTGGTAACTATCCTAGAATTATGTAAGAGAATATCTCTATTCCTAAGACATACACACTCAGGGTAAATGGCCATGATGTATATGTGTTTTACCCTCAAGTGGCTCAGAAAATATATACACATATGCATACGCACACCAGAGCATGCAAATGGAGTAAAATGTTACAATAGGTGAATCTGGGTAAAGGGTATAAGGCTGTTTTTTGTACTATTTTTTTTGCAAATTTTCTATAACTTTGAAATTATTTCCAAATAAGTTTTTAATTAGAAGTTGTAGTCATTGAGACCTATAGAATAGCAGAGTAAGGAGCATGGCCCACTTTCTCCCCAGCAAAGCAAAAATTTAACTGATAAAAATTATTTTTAAAAGCAATCAAAGTCTCTGGAAATTGTCCTAAGGTCATGCAGCAAATGGAGAAGCATACATTGAAGAAAATCTATTAAATCTCAGCAAGAACAGGGAGAGTAGATGGCATTTGAGCTAGGACATGCTTCCTTACCGCCCTCCCCCAAGCTCTGTGTTACAGAGGCTCTGCCCTGGGTAGCCAAGAAGATAGGGGCGCTCCTTCCCATCACCACTCCCAGCCTGGAGCTACCGTTTCACCCCAGGATCAGCAGGTTGCTGGTGTTTCTCATCACCCCCACTGGCATTGCAGAAGTTGTATTCCAATCAGGTGCAGCCAAAAAAACCAAACCTCCCCTCCCTTTCCCAGCTCCCACTTGTAGGGCAGAAACTCTACTCCAGGTGCAGCAGGCCAAGAACACTAGGCCCTGATCACCCTCACCCCAGCTCATTCCTAGGGTAGAAACTGTCACACTATTTTCTCTTTTTTTTTTAAAGCTTTAATTTAAATTCCAGTTAACATGGTGTTGTATTAGTTTCAGGTGTACACTACAGTCGTTCAACATTTACATACAACACCCAGTGCTCATGACAACAAGCGCACTCCTTACTCCCATCACCTCTATCAGCCATCCCCCTACCCACCTCCCCTCTGGTAACCAGCACCTTGATCCCAGTGGTTGAGTTTGTTTCTAGGTTTGCATCTCTCTTCTGCACTTTGAGAGTGAAATTATATGTTATTTGTGTTTCCTTGACTTTTTAAAAATTTTTTAATGTTTATTTACTTTTGAGAGAGAGAGAGAAAGAGACCGAGAGAGAGCAAGCAAGCGCATGTGTGAGTGGGGGAGGGTCAGAGGGAGAAGGATACACAGAACCTAAAGCAGGCTCCAGGCTCCAAGCTATCAGCACAGAGTCCAAAGTGGGGCTCGAACTCACAGACCACAAGATCACGAACTTAGCTGAAGTCGGATGCTTAATCAACTGAGCCATCCAGGAGCCCCACTGTGACTGACTTATATCACATAACAATCTTCAGTTCCATCTATGCCATTGCAAATGGCAAGATTTTATTTGTTTTTATGGTTGAGTAATATTCCCTTGTATATATACACCACATCTTCTTTATCCATTCATCTATTAATGGATAGTTGGGCTGCTTCCAAATTTTGGCTACTATAAATAATGCTGCTATAAGCATAGGAGTGCACATATCTTTTTGAATTAATATTTTAATTTTCTTTGGGTAAACACCTAGTACTAGATCATATGGTATTTCTGTTTTTAATTTTTGGGGAAACCTTCAACTGTTTTCCACAGTGGCTGCATCAGATTACATTCTCACTAACAGTGTAAGAGGGTGCCTTTTCCTCCACATCCTTGCCAACACCTATTGCTTCTTGTGTTGATTATAGCCATTCTGAGAGGTGTGAGGTGATTTCACATTATAGTTTTGATATGTATTTCCTTGATGATCAGTGATGATAAGCATGTTCAGTGTGCCTTTTGGCCATCTGGATGTCTTCTCTGGAGAAATGTCTGTTCATGTCTTCTGCCCATTTTTTAATCAGGTTATTTGTTATTTGGGTTTTGAGTTTTATAAGTTCTTTATATATTTTGGATACTAATCCTTTATCAGATATTTCATTTGCAAATAATCTTTTACCGCTCAGTAGGTTCCCTTTTAGGTTTTTTTAAATTTATTTTTTAATTTACGTCCAAGTTAGTTAGCATACAGTGCAACAATGACTTTAGGAGGAGATTCCTTAATGCCCCTTACCCATTTAGCTCATCCCCCCCTCCCACAACCCATCCAGTAACCCTCCGTGTTAAGAGTCTCTTATTTTTTTTAGGTTTGTTGACTATTTCCTTGCCATGCAGAAGATTTTTGTTTTGATGTAATTCCAATAATTTATTTTTGCTCTTGTTGCCCTTGCCTTGAGACATATCTAGAAAGAAGTTGCTACAGCCAGTATCAAAGAGTTTACTGTCTGTGCTCTTTTCCAGGATTTTTATAGTTTCAGGCCTCGTATTTAGGTCTTTAATCTATCTTGAATTTGTTTTTATGTATGGTGTAAGAAAGTTCGTCTAGTTTCGTTCTTTTGTATGTTGTTATCCAGTTTTCCCAGCACCATTTGTTGAAAAGACTGTCTTTTCCCCATTGGATGTTCTTTTTTTTTTTTCATTTTTTTAATGTTTGTATTTTTGAGAGAGAGAGAGAGAGAGAGAGAGAGAGAGAACAGGAGAGGGGCAGAGAAAGAAAGACATAACATCTGAAGCAGGCTTCAGGCTTTGAGCAACTGCACAGAGACCGACAGAGGGCTCAAAGTCATGAACCACAAGATCATGACCTGGGTCAAAGTTGGAAACTTAACCAACTCAGCCACGCAGGTGCCCCTCCCATTGGATATTCTTTCCTGCTTTGTTGAAGATTAAATAACCATACAGTTGTGGGTTCACTCTGAGTTTCCTATTCTGTTTTATTGATCTGTCTCTATTTTTGTGCCAGTACCATAGTGTTCTGATTACCACAGCTTTGTAATATAACTTGAATTCCAGAACTGTGAGGCCTCCAGCCATACTTTTGTTTTTCAAGATTGCTTTTGCTACTCAGGGTCTTTTCAGATAAAAGCATCAATAAACAAAGAATAGAAGAGAACTTACTCAGCATGATTAAAGATGAACTACAAAAACACAGGGCTAACATTATAACTAATGGTGAAAGACTGAGTGCTTTTCCCCTAAAATCAGGAAAAAAGACAAGATGTACAGTCTTACTACTTCTATTCAGTACTGTACTAGAAGTTCTAGTCAGGGCAATTAGACTAGAAAAATAAATAAACAGCATCCATATTGGTAAATAAGAAGTAAAACTATCTGTAAATACAGGAGACATAATCATGTATACCAAAAATCCTAAGGAATTCACTAACATTATTAGAACTAATAAATGACTTCAGCAAGGCTGAAGAATACAAGGTCAACATGCAAAAATCAAGAGCATTTTCACACACTAGCAATGAATAATCTGAAGTAAAATTAAGATAAAAGTTACATTTATGGGGCACCTGGGTGGCTCAGTCAGCTAAGCATCTAACGTTCAGCTCAGGTCATGATCTCACAGTCCAGGGGTTTGAGCCCTGCATCGGGCTCTGTGCTGACAGCTCAGAGACTGGAGCCTGCTTCAGATTCTGAGTGTGTCTCTCTCTCTGCCTTCTCTCTCTCTCAGAAATAAAATTTTTTTATTAAATTTTTTTAATGTTTATTATCTAAGTACATTTATACCATCAAAAACAATAAAATACTTGGAAATAAATTTAACAAAAGAAGTATATAATCTGTACTCTGAAAAATCCAAAACATTTTAAAAGAAATTAAACAAGACCTAAATAAATGGGAAGGACATCCTATGACAGACACTAACAAGTGCTAGAAGGATATGTTAAAATTGGAACCTCCATGCATTGCTGCTGGAAGTGTAAAATGATGCAGCTGCTTTAGGAAGGAAAAAAAAATTTTGGCAGTTTCACAAAATAGTAAACACAGAGTTACCATATGACCCAGAAATTCCATTCCTAAGTATATAGCCAAGAGAAATGAAAACATATAGCCACCCAAAAACTTACATGTGAATGTTCATAATGGCATTATTCATAATAGCCAAAACATAAAAACCATCCCAAAGCCTATCAACTGATGGCAAAATGTGGCATAACTACACAATGGAATTCTTTCTCAGCCAAAAAATGAATAAAGTACTGTTAAAAGAAGCGGGTCACAAAAGACCACATACTGTAGGAATCCACTTAAAGGAAATTCCTGGAATAGGCAAATATACAGGGACAGGAAGTAGATTAGGGCTGGCTTATGGCTGGGGTAGGGGAAAGTGGAGAGAGACTGACTGCTAATGGATATAGGGATTCTTTCAGGATGATGAAAAAATTTGAAAATAAGATTGTGGTGGTGGCTGCACAACTCTGAACATAATAAAAGCCATTAAATCATATACTTTAGGTGAGCTGCATGAAGAGTTCTATTTAAAATACAAAGAGTCTAAACAAACCAAATAAAGGCAGAAATATACAGACTGGTTTTAAAAAGCAAAAACTGTATGCTGTCCATAAAAAAAGCACTTTAAATAGGATACAAGTTAAAAGTAAGACAACAAACTAAAGCCAAAGTGAGATACCACTACACACGTACTAGAATGGCTAAAATTAAAGACACTGGCCACATCACAGTTTTGGCGTGGATATGGAGCAACTTAAAGTCAATGACTCTACATTTTACATTCCCATCAGCAACCACTTTGGATAATGGGTTGGCAGTTTCTTAAAAAATTAAATATACACATACTGTATGATGTAGTCATTCCAATCTTAGCTGTTTACCCAAGAGAAATACAAGTGTATGTCCACAGAAAGATCTGCTCACCAGTGTTCACAGTAGCATTATTCATAGTAGGTAAAACCCAGAAACAACTCCAATGTCCATCAACAGGGGAACAGATAAACAAATTGTGGTATGTCCACACTAAAGAACAATATAAAACAGTGAACTGATACATACAAAATGGATGAATCTCAAAAAATTAAATATGCTGAATAAAAGGAGCCAAGCATAGAGGCTGTATACCATATGATTCCATTTACATAAAACTCTGAGAAATGAAAATTACCATTTCTATCACATCATGATAGAAAGCAGGATTGGCTGGGGGCTGGCTGAGAATACCAAAAGGGAGGAATGAAGACTGAGAAGAAACTTCTGGAGGTAATGGATACTTTCATTATCTTGATTCTAGTGATGGTTTCACAGGTGTATGCATGTTTCAGATCCTATCACAAAACTTATCACACTGTACATTTTAAATATATGCAGGTTACTGTATGTCACTATGTCTCAATAAAACTGATTAAAAAAAACACTTATAAAAATCACATGTTCTCAGGGCCAAACAGAATCCCACAAATCATTAGACAAGACCAACCAAACCCTTCAGCCCCTTTATTACTTTGGTGCTTCTAGTTTTAAAGAAGGAGGGGTATGATTACAAGCATTCACCTTCCAAGTGGAAGGAGGAACACGTGACTGTTGACTAATTTATTTCAATCCATCTGCTGGGTGCCCTGAGAGCACATATTGTGTATGTGACACAATTTTTGGTCATTGTGCAGAGTGATATACTTCAAGAAAGGTTTTTCCCTGAACTTTGGAGTCTTGGTCACCAACAGACTAAGGCAAGATAAAGTCATCCCACGTGGGGTCTATAGGAATCTGCTGTTGAGGGAGTGATGGAAGCAGGTACTCGTGAAACTGAAACGATGACACCTGGAGACAAGTGTCTGGCACAGTACTGGAAAACTTAGCAAAAAAAAAAAAATAACAAAACTAAAAGAATAAATAAATGCCATTAATTCAGAATTTGTCATAACCTGAATTACAGTTGGGTAGAAAAATCTTTAGATGAGGATAAAGGAGTTTGATAATAACATCAATTGCATAGGCAGGATTTCAGAGGGCGTACATCCACTTAGGCAAATTGACCTTACAGGTCCCTCAAAAAGAACCAATCTGCCGCTCACTACAGGTAGCAAAGACTGAGGAAACACACTGCCCATACTCAAATCCCAACATCAGAACTTAACAGCCTTATTAATTTTGGGCAAGGCACTCAACCTCTATGTGACTCAGTTTCTTCATCTATTATATGGGTGTGAAAAAAGTATCCACCTCATAGGGCTATCATGAGGATCAATGAGTTAATATTTGTAAGGTACTTAGAGCTTGGTATTAAATTGCTACATGTTCATTAATACTACAACTCGAAAGTTTACCTCAAGCTACACCTTTCACTAAAATACACTGATTTTACTTAACAATTGAATGAAATTAATGAAGTTTTTCTTTTCAAGGTGTTATCTCTCAACTACTCCTTTGACAGCTTTTTCTAAGGAACATATCTTGTAAGTAGTTCACCACTTTGATTTGAACAAAAGTGGCTCAATTATTCAAAACATCAGTTGACATTTTCTGGCACATAGTTGATGCTCAACAAATGGTTACTAAACAAATATTCTTCCAGACCAAAGCAAATTTGTCATATTTAATATTATTATTTTTAAAGTCAGAGTTAACAGCACAGAGCCCACTTCATGTCTTCTGTCCCCTTCTCTCTGCCCCTCCCACACTTGCACTCTCTCTCAAAATCAACATTAAAAAAAAAGACTCAGAACAGGTAGCATTACCATCTAGGCAGTTAACCAACTTCAATGAAGTTGCCCAAGATAAGAAAGGTCATAGTTTACTGCAGAAGCATCAGAATTAAGTCTTTGGTTTCAGCCAACATGAAGATGCAATGCAGACATTCCTTAGCACTTGTTGGTGATAATTAGAAAAAACACAAGATTTAATGGTCCACAAATAGGAAGAACGTGGGCTCTATCCTAAATAGCCTCACTAGGAAACAGCACAGGTCTTCAGGGTAACTTAGACAGAACTCACCTGTCATCTCTTTTGAGGGCAGTACTGACATGGTTTGTAATATTTGTCCTGAGATCCCTTCTAAGGAGGGACACTGTATTCCCTTTTTCTTAATGTAAGATCAGAATCAAGCAGGAAGCAATACCTCCTTGCTCTGAGTGGTCCAGGTGAGAAGCTGAAAGCACCTTCCCCACAGGTAACAAGTAAAGTAGCTTCAAAAGAAGCAGCCAAATCGTTACCACTCTGTCCTGGGTACTGCAAGATATTTGCGTTCCTCTTCCTTTCTAGCCTAGATTTATCTTAATATGATGGCCATCAGCTGAACCTTCTTAAACCCTAACCAGCCTCTCTCCAGCCCTCAAGCCATATACTTCACTGAGAAGAAAGATCAACAAATGCAAGCTTTCTCATTCCTTGTTTCTCCAGTTTCAAGAGAAGAGCTATTGTTTCAACATGACTCATTCATTCTGTCTTCTACCCTTCACACAAGTCACTCTGCTCTGCCCAGAATAGCTTGCTCTTATACCTCAACTCAAACACTCACTTAAAATATTTTTTAAACTAATCAATGTCCCTTACTTCTTTCACTGCTCACCTCCTCTAGATTCACTGTCTGACTGCTTGTGTTGGCATCCCTTTTACCACCATGCTTAGTACTGACCTGGGTATGTCAAGCCCCTAATATTGTCCTATTTCTGGGTTTTTAGCTCATGCTATTGCCTTTAGGCTACGATGGCACCATATTAATCTGTTACCAGCATCTTACCTGGGTTGAGCCAGGAAGGGGTACTTCATTCTCAAAGCAGGAAATATGGAAGTGGGCTAGGCTTAATTTAAATAGGCCAAACTTTCATTTCGGGGAAGCTCTCTCAAGGTGAGAGTGAAATTTAAATTTTAATTTCCCAGAGACCACCAAGGACAAGTCCATATAGTCTGACAGTCACATTTATTTACTCATCATAAGGGAGGGGAGTCCAGAGGGAACCAACATGGCGGAAGAAAACATCTTTTGGGTTCCTGCTGAATGATTCTGAGGAATACATAAGGAAAGTAGGGGTCAGTTCTGGATTGGTTATTATTTCTGAGACAAGATTAGAAGCTAGGATAAACTAGGGACTGACTGGGTGCTGTTCTGAGGTAAAGGCAGCTCAGAAATTAGGAATCGCCAGTAACAGTGGGACACAGTAGAATACGTGTGGTACATCATCAACAAGAAAGTAGTATTCAGTGAAACGGTGACTTTGTAGCTTTTTACAGCTGCTGCATGACTTTGGGAGAAACAGTGTTCCCTGTTAAGTATGTAGTTGTCTTTATCTGTCTGTCCTCAGCCCAAGTGATATCAGGGCTGCTTCTTTTTTCAGTCTCAGCTGACTGTCCCATCCTAGACATTTCTGACTCTTTCAATGAGATGGACATGGATGCTACCCACCTTCCAGTTTACTTTTAGTCCTACAAATGTTTAGATCTTGTAACAAATTATCCAAGCAAGAAGAACCTGGACTCTATCTATGGACTTTGAAAGCTGCAATAGAAAACTGAACACTTAAGGGCTTGTGGAAGCTTTTCACCCGTTGGTGATCCTGTTGAAGGTCAAAACTTTTGACTAGAAGGTAAGATATGGGAAATGAGTATCTTGCTACTTAGATTATGTCAAAGAATAGGATGTGGTTTTCTGTATAATTACATAAGATCTTAGAATGATGGACTTCTGGCAAGGGATAGAGGAAATTTCACACAGACCAGGGAGAAGTGATTTTTCTAGAGATTCATTAACATGATGAATATGGACTCAAAGGAAAATGTTTAGGGAAGGGTAAAAATACTAACAAAAACCGTGGCATAGAAAGAAAAGCCACAGTGGAAGAGATACCTGCTATTCTTCAGGAGAGAACTGGACAAAAGAGCTAGAAATCATACCAAGGGCTGAAGAAGTCCAGACAGATTTAACAGAATTAAGCAGAAACAAAGTCACTGGGCACTTGAAACACTAGAAAGCAAATATCATCTCACAGCTATCATCATCAAGAGCTAGCGAGATGGCATCTGGCACTAGATCATCGAAGGCAGTAGGTATAGTAAAAGAGAAATCTGAAGCCAGGCTGACCAGGGCTCAACTGCCTGTGCTGCCTCTTACTTGTCATGTGATCTTGGTTAAGATACTTACCCTTTCTGGTCCTTCATTGGCCCATACATAAAATGGGTATTAGAATAGTTAATTCACTAAGCTATTATTAAGATTAAAGGTTAAAATGCATTTAAATATCTATCACAGTGTGTAGTACTCAGTGAGCACCCAAAAGATGGACACTATCATCATCATCATCATCATCATCATAACCACCACCTCTTGCAGTAAAATGGTGGTACTTTCTTATGGAATTCAACAAACTAGATGGTGAAAACAATTGGTGGAGAATAAAAGCATAAAGAAGTGATGTTATTAGATCATGCTATGAACTTCTCTGCAACAGAAGAAAGGTATAGTATTGAATTCTATCTCTCTCCCTCATACTTCTTTTCTGCCGTAAACAGGCATGGGAAAATCTGTGTATTTGTACTTAAACACACACACACACACACACACACACACACACACACCCTTCCCTCCTCTCTCCCTTCTCCTTCTTCTGACGTCCAATCCACTCAATCTGAATTTTGAAGTCACTGCTGACCTATGAAAGGTCAGTCTTTAGTACAGGGAAGGGTCCACAAGGCATATTTTATGAGTTGAAGACATAAAGCTGAAGAAGTATAGATGGGTCTTTCAAGAAATTTTCAGATAAAATGAAGGAAAAAGATATCCCATTAGTCTATGGGGATGGTAGAATTAAAAGAAGATGCTTGGGAAGTAGGTGGAAGAGGGATTCTTGGGTGTGTCTATAAACAGAAGAAAAAGACCTCTTTGTGAAAAAATACTAAAGATACAAGAGAGAGAAGGGAGAGATTAATGAAACAGAGTATCTGTGAGGGGGCACAGGGAGATAGGCAAAAAGACATGTTAGCCTTGGAAAAGATGATACAAAAATAATGAAGATAAAACTAGCCATGGAAATAAATGTTTTCTTGAGGGAAAGAGAGAGTTAGTAACCAATGGGCTCTATCTTTTCAGGCAAGTATGTAACTAGATTATCTGCTCAGGGGAGTTGAGGATAGGGGCTAAACTGGGGCCAAAAGGATAGAGTAAGAAAACAGAACAGATGCTATGGGAAACTGGAAAAGGAATCAACAAGGAATGTATAAAAAGGATTAGTGAACAGCCGTTGAGGATCCAGCTGTGGTCAGAAATCACAGTATCGTCATGGATATAATGAGCATGGTGAGGCAATTTTCCTGAGTAGTACTCAGCAGCCTGGGAACAGGGCAGGAGAAAACAGATGCTAAAGTCCATCTAGATTTGGGGATTGGCAGGGCAGGTGCAGGGAAACAAAGGGACATAAGGGAATTGAGGATACTGGTGGGGATTAATATCAATTGGCTGACAGAGTTGAATGTGGATGGGAAATAGTTGACTGAGTGGGGAAGACTGTAGAGGCAGGAGAGGACTGAAAACCAAGCAAGAAAATAGAAGGGACTAGAAGGGCCAATGAGGTCAAAGAGGCTCTGTGAGAACAAGGGAACAGGGGATGTGGAGTGCTAGAGGTTTTAGTCAAAAAGCTATATTTTAGAGTCTGAAATATCAGAAGTAGAACAGTTCCAATTGGTGACAAAGCCCAAAGTGTAGACATATAAGGAAATAGCTGAAGCAGAGCGAAACTGAAGGTCATATTATCAGAGGTCAAGGAAGTGCTATGCTGGAGCATTTGAAGATGCATCCATGTGGCCAGTGACATGATCTAAGATGGTGGTAGGAGTCTGGATAGCATAGAATACTAAGCTATGTACCAGAGGCATCCAAAAATGGGGGCAAGTAACCCAAAGATTGGTCTATGCCAATGAGGAGAATCAGTGTAATACCTGATGGCATGCATATTAAAGAATAAGGAAAAAGGAAAGTTGTTGAACAACATCCTGGCATCAAAAGCCAGCTTTGAGATTGAGAAATTATGAGAGAATGAGCAGCTTCTGTTTAAGAGGGAAGGCAGTGATGAAAATAGTGCCATTAAGACAAAGAGATCCAGTAAAATGGTTGAGAATAAAGGGACATTTCTTGACCAAAAAATGACCAAAGAACAGAAGTCCTGGGAGGCACAGGAGATTTTAAAAGGGAATGTCAGCCAGGAGACTATACGTCTATGAAAGGGGCAGGGCTGTGCTGAACTTATAAAGGGACATTTCATCTTTTAGGATGCCAAGGAAGCAGCAAGAGGAACTACAATTTGTATAAGTTTGACTGAGGAAAAAAGAACTGTTGGTATAAAGCAAAGTGAAAGAAACTTTAGGAAATATGGCCATGTCATCTTAATTACCATTCAGTAATGACCAAGGACAAAAAAGTGATAGGTACAAAGATATTCTCCAAGTATTGAGAGTGAAAATTTCTATAAGAGACCACAGTGGCTCTCAAGTGGATTACTTTTTAAAAATGAAAGACTGTGGGGGTGGTGTGTGGGGGGAATTGTCATACTATCACCAATTTTCCATGATCTTGAAGGGAAAAAAAGGAGAAATAACTAAAAAACACAATGAAACTATGCAGGAAACAGGCTGGCAGGCTACAGGAACTTATGTAGCTATAGCAAGCTTGGATTTTTCAAGGTAAGATAATTTATCCTAAATAGATCTTTGTGAACGGGTGACAGAGACAGCAAGTGAGCATGCAAGAACACCAGTGACATGACTGGGCTCCTACTTCTATTCCATCTTATTCTTTTCCATCTTAAACGATAGTAATTTTCAAACTTAAAACAATAGCATAAACATGAATAATAGTTCATCAGAGCCCAACAGATGCTGAGATATGGAGAACAGCAAGCAGGTGAAAATGAATTTGGGTCCATGGGCCCACATTAAGGATGATCCATGGTACTGACATAACCAACATTCCTGATTGAGAAGTCACTGCTGGTAACCTCTGAAAAATCCTGGCCTGCTACAAAACTGAAGGAAGACTGTAGTTTGACAGTGGCCTCATTTTCTAAAGCCAGATATTTCTCCCATCCAAGTACTAACCAGGCCCAACCCTGCTTAGCTTCCGAGATCAGAAAAGATCAGGCACGGCAGGGTGGTATGGCCATAGACTAAAGCCAGATATTTCTAAAACAGCTCAGAAATCTAAGACTGCTGATCTTGATGGAAAACACAGTCTGTGCTAGAGTATTAAAACTGATGGTTATGAGTGATGATCAGGTAGCCAGACTGGAAGATTGAGGCAGTGCCCCCAACTGTTTTTGAGTTTCAATAAGTCACTGAGACATTTCGCTCCATAGAATACATTCAAGTGAAACTCAGTGAGATGTGTCCTACACTGTTATACAGGTATATCGATGCATAATTGACTGAATAACCTTACTCCAAAAAAATGCTAATAGAATGCTACTCAGAAATAAAAAGGAATGAACTTGGATGAACCTCAAAAAATTATGCTGAGTGACAAAAATCTATCTCAAAAGGATATATATTGCATGATTCCATGTATGCGACATTTGTGAAATAACATAATTAGAGATGGAGAACAGTTGCCAGTGAGTGAAACTTTCTATAAGAGACCAGAGTGGCTCTTAAGTGGACTACTTTTTAAGGAAGAAGGGATGTGGCTATAAAGGGGTACAAAGTGGCTAAAATGGGAGCCTTGTAGTGACGTAAAATTAAGTATATTGATTGTGGTGGTGGTTACAGAAATCTACATATGTGATAAAACTTCATAGAGCTATACACACACACACACATACACCTACACACAATCTCAATTAAGCGCTATGGATTGTACCAATGTCCGTTTCTTGGTTTTCATATTGTACTATAGTTGTGTAACATGTTAACATTGGGAGAAGATGACGGAAGGATGAACGGCACTTCCCCATACATTTCTTTGCCAACATCCTCTGAATCAATAATTATTTCAAAATAAGAAAAATATTTTAAAGGACAATAATTAACAGATCAATGCCAACCTCACAAAAGGAAATCTAGTTGCTTACCTCATGGCTCTATACTTAGTATCAGTAACATACCATTTTTAACCAAACACATTACAGAAGGCAGAGAAAGCATGTTCTCCAAGATTATGAATGATAGAAAACATAGAGATACAGGTAATCTGTTTTCAAATAGAGCTTGAATCCAAAAATATCAACAGGCTGGACTAGGAGCTGAAATATAACAGAGACAAAGGTAGAACCCACCACTGCATTCCCCAGCACACACCACAGTACTTGGTGCAGAAATGGCTCAAAAAATTATCTGATGAAAAAATACGTAAATGGTATTTCAAAAATATTCAACAGGTTTAAATAAAATAACATAACATAAAATATTCAACAAGTTTAATGGGAAATCATCTGAAAAGGGTCTTGAGCCAGAAGAATGATAATATTCCTTCAAACTAACACAATATTCCAGTTCACTAACAAAGTATAGATTTAAAAAAAAATATTTATTTACTTTAAGAGAGACAGAGAGAAAGCAGGGGGTGGCAGAGAGAGAGAAATCCCAAGCAGGCTCCACATTAACAGCACAGAGTCTGATGCTGGGCTCAATCTCACGAATCGTGAGATCATGACCTGAGCAGAAATGAAGAGTCGGACATTAAACTGACTGAGCCACCCAGGCACCCATACAAAGTACAGATTTTTAAGGGTGGGAGAAGGTAAACATAATGTTATCACTACGTTCAGCACTATTCTCACTGCATATCGAGAACCAAGTCAAGTACCACATGCCTTGTTTTAAAGGAGACATGAATAGGGGCACCTGGGTGGCTTAGTTGGTTAAGTGTCCAACTTCAGTTCTGGTCATGATCTTACAGTTCATGGGTTTAAGCCGTGTGTTGGGCTCTGTGCTGACAGCTCAGAGCCTGGAGCCTGCTTCAGATTCTGTGTCTTTCGCTCTCTCTGCCCCTCCTCTGCTTGTACTCTGTCTCTCCCTCAAAAATAAACATTAAAAAAATTTAAAGGAGATATGAATGAAGTAGAAGCTATCCCAAGTAAGGTAACTAAGATGATTATCTAGAAATCTGGTTATATGAAGAACGCTATAAGGAACATGAGCTATTCAGCCCGGAAAAGATGATATGTGGCAGGTAGAAAGGAAAGGTTAGATAATGATTACATGATCGAATAGTACTAAATACTCCACTGTAAGCAGTGTGGCACTTCACAATTTGCAGTGTGCTTTCACACTGGTCTCCTTACCTGTCCACACACCTGAAAGCTGGAAGCCAGGAAAAGGTTAGATTTTTTTCTGTGCAGCACAATGGCTAGAGATTACAAAGAGATTTCATCTCAAAATAAAGAAGGATGTTCAAACACTCTAATCTTTATGTCAATGGAATATTGATAATGGTAACAGCAACAAGAATGTGCTAGTAGACATAAATGAGTACTACACATTTATTATCTGACTTTGTCCTCGTAACAGTCCTGTGATGTGTGTACCATTAACCCCATCTTGCAGATGAGAACACTAATGCACAAAGTGGTTAAATAACCTGCCCAAGGCTATAACCACAGCTAGTCAAGTGTCAGAGCTAGAATTCAAATTCAGGCAGCCCCACTCCAGAACCACTACTTGTGAAGTAACTGGAATGATTACCCAGTAAGGCCAAGGCAGGGTGAACTGACTGCTAGTCTGAGTCAGAGGTTGGACTAGATCAAATGCAAGATAACAGGATTCTAAGAATCTTGGCTGATGGGCTAGTTTGGCCTGGAAACAAAAAGTGATGTCCTTCTGGAAGTGGTATGGCTCTAGCCCAAAAACAAAAACAAAAAGAAAAAGAAACATTTTAAAAAACCTACAGTTTAGGGGCACCTGGGTGGCTCAGTCAGTTGAGCGTCCGACTTCACATCAGGGCATGAGGTCTTGGTACATGAGTTCGAGCCCCATGTCGTGCGCTATGCTGACAGCTCAAGCCTGGAGCCTAATTTGGATTCTGTATCTCCCTCTCTCTCTGCCCCTCCCCTGCTCATGCACACGCTCTCTCTCTCTCTTTCTTTCTCTCTCTCTCTCTCTCTCTCTCTCTCAAAAATGAATAAAACATTAAAATGAATTATTAAAAAAGAATTAAAAACCTACAGTTTACTAGGAAGATAAGGGACACTGCCGTCAAAAACCTTTCTTACACATATATTTTCCATCTTGTAATGGCTCTTTATTGTATTCTGCTATAACTCTGCCAAAGTAATATTGAAGAAGAAAACCAAAACAGGAGGCATCACAATCCCAGACTTTAGCCTCTACTACAAAGCTGTCATCATTAAGACAGTATGGTACGGGCACAGATACAGACAGAAAGACCAATAGAATAGAACAGAGAACAAAGAACTAGACCCACAAATGTATGGCCAATTAATCTTTGAGAAATCGGGAAAGAGTATCCAATGGAAAAAAGACAGTCTCTTTAGCAGGTGGTGCTGGGAGAATTGGACAGCAACATGCAGAAGAATGAAACTAGACCACTCTCTTACACCATACACAAAAATAAACTCAAAATGGATGAAGGATCTGAATGTGAGGCAGGAAACCATCAAAACCCTAGAGGAGGAAGCAGGAAACAGCCTCCTTGACCTCAACCGCAGCAATTTCCTCCTCGACACATCCCCAAAGGCAAGGGAATCAAGAACAAAAATGAACTATTGGGACATCATCAAGATAAAAAGCTTCTGCACTGCAAAGGAAACAATCAACAAAACTAATAGGCAACCAACGGAATGGGCAAAGATAGTTGCAAATGACATATTAGATAAATGGCTAGTATCCACAGTCTACCAGGAATTCGCCAAACTCCACACCTGAAAAATGAATAATCCAGAGAAGAAATGGGCAGAAGACATGAACAGACACTTCTACACAGAGTACATCCAGATGGCCAATAAACACATGAAAAGATGCTCAGCATCACTCATCATCATGGAAACACAAATCAAAATCACACTGAGATGCCACCTCACACCACTCAGAATGGCCAAAATGAACAAATCAAGAGACTATAGATGCTGGTGAGGGTGTGGAGAAACAGGCACCCTCCTACACTGTTGGTGGGAATGTAAACTGGTACAGCCATTCTGGAAAACAGTGTGGAGGTTCCTCAAAAAACTATCCATAGAACTCCCCTGTGACCCAGCAATAACACTGCTGGGGATTTACCCAAAGGATACAGAAGTGCTGATGCATAGGGGCACACGTGCCCCAATGTTCATAGCAGCACTTTCAACAATAGCCAAATCATGGGAAGAGCCTAAATGTCCATCAATTGATGAATGGATCAAGAAGATATGGTTTGACAGGTTGGAGCCTGAGAACCGACTAGAGATTGAATGTTACTGTCAACTGTAGATTCCTTCAGTCACTATGTAAACCAGCACAGATGTTTCTCTTTCTTCATATGATGAAGATCAGGGATCCAAGCTTATCCGAAAAGCTAGGGAGGCACCGTTTGTTCCCATCAGAATGGCGGGGTTTGCAGCAATCGTTGCATATGGACTATATAAATTGAAGAGCAGGGGAAATACTAAAATGTCTGTTCACCTGATCCACATGCCTGTGGTAGCCCAAGGCTTTGTGGTGGGAGCAATGATGCTTGGTATGGGCTATTCCATGTATAAGGAATTCTAGGCAAAACCTAAGCCTTAGAAGAAGAGAAGCTGTCTTGGTTTTGTTGGTCGTGCTTGCTCTAGACATCTCATGTTGAATTTATATGTTTATTTTGAAAATAAGTGGTTTGAGTGGGTCAGACAATAACATGATCATTTACATATTGGTTTCCTTTCTTATAGACTCGATTTGCCTGGTAACCAAATTACTAGTGACTAGTTAACTAGTTCATTCAGGGGAGTCAAATTAGCACAAAAGAAACATGTCACTTCTAAAGGTATTTGTTAGTGGTAAAACAAGCATCTTCTTAAAGTCTTCTGATGAAATGAGTTACAAAGAGAACAACGTGGCAATCCCGAAGTACTCCCAGTTGTTGCAGATGATCACATGCTTTTGATGTTATATAGGAATTCTATTTAAATTTTTTCTGCCTGCTTTGCAGACTGATTCATCACTTCAGTTTTTAGGGCTGGTTGGCTCTTAGAATCCTTTCAGAGCAATGCATGTAATATAGCATTATAAGCTTCCCCACAAGCAAAAATGAACTATTGGGACCTCATCAAGATAAAAAGCTTCTGCACTGCAAAGGAAACAATCAAGAAAACAGGCAACCGACAGAATGAGAAAAGATAGTTGCAAATGACATATCAGATAAAGGGCTAGTATCCAAAATCTACAAAGAACTCACCAAACTCCACACCCTAAAAACAAATAACCCAGTGAAGAAATGGGCAGAAGACCTGAATAGACACTTCTCCAAAGAGAACATCCAGATGGCCTACAGGCACATGAAACAATGCTCAACATCACTCATCATCATGGAAACATAAATCAAAACCACACTGAGACACCACCTCACACCAGTCAGAGTGGCTAAAATGAACAAATAAAGAGACTATAGATGCTGGCGAGGGTGTGGAGAGACGGGCACCCTCCTACACTGTTGGTGGGAATGGAAACTGGTGCAGCCGCTCTGGAAAACAGTGTGGAGGTTCCTCAAAAAACTATCCATAGAACTCCCTTATGACCCAGCAATAGCACTGCTAGGGATTTACCCAAGGGATACAGAGATGCTGACACATAGGGGCACATGTACCCCAATGTTCATAGCAGCACTGTCAACAATAGGCAAATCATGCAAAGAGCCGAAATGTCCATTACCTGATGAGTGGATCAAGAAGATGTAGTATACATACACAATGGAGTACTACATGGCAATGAGGAAGAATGACATATGGCCATTTGTAGGAAAGTGGATGGACCTTGAGGGTGTCATGCTAAGCGAAATAAGTCAGGCAGAGAAGGACAGATACCATGTTTGCACTCATAGGTCTACCAGGAGAACAGAAGAAACCTAATGAAGACCAGGGGGAGGGGAAGAGGGAAAGAGAGTTGGGGAGAGAGAGGGATGCAAAACCTGAGAGACTACTGAATACTGAAAACGAACCGAGGGTTGAAGGGGAAGGGGGAGGGAGAAAAGAGGTGGTGGTAATGGAGGAGGGCACTTGTGGGGAAGAGCACACAAATGCTCTTGGTTATATGGAAACCAATTTGACAATAAACTATTTAAAATAAATAAATAAATAAAGTGAATAAACCAAACCTAAAAAGCTGATAACAGCTGCTTAGAAGTAGTATTTATTTCAGAATCATAGAGACCATAACTTAAATATGGGTCTCAGTTTAGCTTTTTTTTATAATTACAGAATTATATTTATGCTGCTGTTATATTAGAATAACTTTTAAATGTCATCTTGAAATAGAAATGTGTATTTTAATTACTAATGCAAAGGTAAATGAAAAACACTTTTTAAATGTATGAAATCTTTTTTTGTAAGAATCATAAATGTTAACAAATTACCTATAATTGAAGTGATTAGTGATTTATCAACAAGGTGGTCTGGTCAGACATTATACACAAACTCTGGTATACTCTAGTCTGCTATCGCACTTGTAAAATTTTGTCTAACCTGGATTTACATTTCATAGTGATCACATGGTAAACGTAGGGTTATTAAAGTAATTGAACACACACACATACAAAAGAAGATATGGTTTATATACACAATGGAGTACTACATGGCAATGAGAAAAGAATGAAACCTGGCCATTTGTAGCAAAGTGGATGGACCTCGAGGATGTCATGGTAAGTGAAATAAGTCAGGCAGAGAAGGACAGATACCATATGCTTGCACTCATAGGTCTAACAGGAGAAACCTAATGGAGGACCAGGGGGAGGGAGAGGGGAAGGGGGAAAGAGAGTTGGGGAGAGAGAGAGATGCAAAACCTGAGAGACTATTGAATACTGAAAACGAACCCGAGGGTGGGTAGGGGAGGGGGAAGGGGGAAGGTGGTGACAGTCATGGAGGAGGGCCCTTGTGGGGAAGAGCACTGGGTGTTATATGGAAACCAATTTGACAATAAACTATTTATAAAAAATAAAGTCTTCAAGTTAATAAATAAAGCTTTTTTACATTTACAAAAATAAAACAACTTCTCTGTCTGCCTATCCATCCATACCTACCTAAAAATACATGTATAGACATGCGCTATGTGCTTAAACAACACTTGCTGCCTGGCTGATTCAGGAGATCGGAAATCAAAAAGACTTAGATAAGTAGTCTGTTTCATGACTGGAAGTTTGTAGGCATATGCAAGAAAGGGGTCTGCTGAGCCAGCCATAACAACATAAACGGGCCATTAAAATTCCCCACTTCAATATATCAGTCCTCTCTCCATCTACCATGCAGAGCTTCCCTTTGGAAAGTAGGAAACCATGCCAGCTCAATAACCTGTCACCTATTTCTGCATGTCCCTTTGAATACAGAGGGGACCTCTATTAAAAATCCTATCCATCTTCAACCAGCTCAAATGTCACTTCCTTCCCAAACTTTCCCTCCTCCTCACCATAGCTACAAAAGACCTCTTGTTCACTTAAGATTCTAAGTGCTTTGTTTCTACCACTCATTACATATGATTTAATGTAGAGTCACATGTGTACATGTACTTTTACTAGATTATAAACTCTGCAATGGCAAAGTCCAACTCACTGTTTTTTATCTGAGCCACATTATCAAGTGTGTTACACAGTGATTCAGTAGATGTGTGTGTATAGGACTAAAACTTTAGAATTCACATAAGTTTAAAAGCATCCTCCCTCCCCATCCCTTAATAATGCAAGCATTAGAGAATAGACCTAATGTCCCCCTTAGAGACTTACTGACTACAGCAGCAAACTATAGCCTAATATCTTTTTTTAACATGAAGACATTTTTTATATAATTTATTGTTAAGTTGGCTTCCATACAACACTCAGTGCTCACCCCAACAAGTGCCCAACTCAATGCCCATCAACCACTTGCCTAAATGTCCATCAACTGATGAATGGATAAGGAACATGTGGTTTATATATACAATGGAATACTACTTGGCAATGAGAAAGAATGAAATCCTGCCATTTACAGCAACGTGAACAGCCTAATATCTTTAATATTTTTAAGCCTTCCTCATCTTTTAGTCTCATGTACATAACAATAGAGTGAGAGATCATCCATCTGTAGGAGCTAGCTTGATAAAATACTCTAGAGAAGTGTCATCTAAAAGAAATATAAAACCTCCAGCCACATATGTAACTTTAAATTCCCTGGAAGAAGGCACATTAAGAAAACTAAAATGAAATAGGGTGAAATTAATTTGAATAGTAAATTTCATTTAATCCAATATATATAAAATATTATCACTTCAACATGTAATCAATAGTTTAAAAATTATTATAATACTTTGTATTATTTTATCATATTAATTATTTGACATCTGGTATGTATTTTCCATTAAGAACCTATCTTAATTCGTGCCAGGCACTATTTATTGGCTTATAAAAGCTAGTTACTTATCATCCCCTTGCCTCAGTTTCCTTCATTTAAAAATGGGAATAACAGCATTTACCTTATACAGCTGTATTGAATTTTAAGTAATATAATATGCATACTAGGGCTTCAGAATAGTACCTGGCAAATTGGAAGGGCTCAATAAATATCAACTACCTTCATCATTATCATACTCTATTTACTATATGAAGAAACTGAGCACACAAAGAAAGCATATTTCCCAAGTTCATAAAGCAGATAAATGCTGCCTCTATTCTCTTTTGAACAGTTGTCTATGAAACCACATGGGGTAGCTGGGAGCAATGGAAAAACATATTTTTTTTACTCATTTAAAATTCCAAAGTGCAAGCCAAATGGAGTTTGGGAGCCAGTCCAAAAGGCAACATTCTTCAAAATGGTAGCTTAGACAAATGCCATCCAGCTGTGTTAAACTAGCACCCTTTCACCCTACCACTTTCTTTAAAGTGTCCCCCATTTGCTGTAATTCTGCATCCATGCTGATAGATGAAAAAGTATAGCTCCTTAAGATTCACTTGCATTATTTTAAGTTTTATTGTTGCTGTTGTTGTTTTAGATGACTGGTAAGGGTGAATGTTCTTGCATACATCTGCAAAATAGCCTGCACCTAAGACCATCCAATCTTTGACATACTTCATCCTACTTTTCAGGACTTAAAGCAGAGAAGCATCAATACAGAAGCAATGGCAGAAGTGAAGGAACAATGGCCTAGAAACCAAGTTATCTGATTTCTAGACCAGGTTCTATGATTAAATCAAAGCATGGCCTTGGGCAACCCACTTCAACTCCTGAACTATATCTCAGTTTAGGATAATACCACCTGCAATATTCAGGACTAAGTATTAAAACTCAGTACACTAGAGCAATAACTCAAGATAAAATTACATCAGATCTTAGCAATTTTGTTTATCTCTCTTAAAGAGAAGTTCTTCTTGAAAAAACATGAGTATTGATAAAGTTTGGGGATAAGTTCCATTAATAACCAAATAATTGGAAAACCTAGAAAAGTAAGTAATGTTTATCTATCTAATATTGATGCTGCTATCACGGAAATCCAAACAAACATCATATCTTCCGAAGTTAAGAACTATACGACATCAGCATAAACACAAAAGGGCATCAATGACCACTTCCATGAATCCCCCCCTAACCTCAAATTCCCTGGAGCAAGGTTTCTCAACTTCAGCACTGCTGCCATCGCTGTTGTGGGGGACTGGCCTGGGCATTATAAGATATTCAGCAGCTTCCCTAACTTCTACCCACCAGATGCCAGTAACATCCCCCATAGTTGTGACCACCAAAAACGCCTCCAGACATTGCCAAATGTCCTCAGAGGAGCAAAACTGCTCCCAGGTGAGAACCACTACCATGGATCCTCTACCATGCCTACCCTGAATTCCTTTAAAATTAAGATTATACAGAGACCTACAATTTTCAGAGCATCATTACTTGTGACACAGCTTCATTAATACAATATGAAGTAGTCAACTTCCATTGGCAATCTGAATTCTCAAAAGGGGTAACCTTTCCCATTAATTTGCACCTAATAAGCATATAGTGGAAAATAATTTTGTAAAATGACCCATTACACTGTAGAGGTTATCCATATACCTTTTTCAGAGTCAAAATAATGTTTCTACACAAATAGTGATACTGGTAGCTAATATTTTAGACTAAGGTATTTAAGATCAGAGCCCATGATTTATGTCTTTAATGGTAGCACCCTGGCTTTAATTTAGTGATTACAGTCTGATTCCTAGTGACTAGGCCCCATAGCCATTCAACTACCTTTTCATCTAAAGTTTTGACAGAGTTGTTCTACTTTCTTGGCCCTGTGCCTATAAGCAAATTGAGAACTTATCAGCCATAAAATAACAGGGTCAAATAACCATATAGGGAAGATCTACTCTTTAATCCTACGGGGACACAAAAAGAAAAACGTTTTAGACACAAAAGAACCCAGAATAGAAACAACCACAGAAAGATCACATCAACCACATGCCCAAAGTTATTCAGCTTACTAATTTGACATGCTGATAGTGAAGCATTGAGTAGGGGTTTCTCGATTGTAGCCACAGAAGAAAAAACTACAGTTTAGAGCTCAAGCTATGGGTCTGGGACTTGACCCCTAAAAGAAAGGACACCAGCATGATAATGGTGGGTCCCTCTGAGGAGGAGGCTGAAGGCACACTTCCACTTTTAACTCAAGATATTTCTATATTGTCTTAATATAAACATGTGATCATGTATTACTTCTATAATTAAAAACCAAAAAAGCTAAAGTGAGGAGAGAAGACAAAAATCACAGAAGGAGAGAGTATAAAGAGAGAAAAGTCAAAGAACTCGACACTCCCAAATATGGACATAATCAGGGGGCAGAAGGAAGCAAAAGTAAAGCAGCAGCAGGAGAAGCAGGAAGAAAGAGAACTAGAAGAGTACACTAATTCTGTGGCCAAGGGAGGGAAGTTTCAAAAAGGAACTCAACTGTCAACAGAACCAAAAAGGGAAAAGGGAAGACCAAGAATATGGTAGTGCAGAATTCAAATCTGAAACAAGCCATTTAAAAATTATAACCTTTTCCCTCCGTATGTCACTCAACCTTGAGAAAATTGAAGCCCAGAAAGGTTAAGTGGCTAGCTAGACAGGTATTGGTAGCTAAACGGCATAGCAAAGGAAGACCACAACATGTTTATGAACAGGCTAGCAAAAAGGTCCAGTGGAAAGGAAGAGAAGATAGCAGAAGAAAAGGGGGGTAATTGGATAGATAAGGAGTACCTGGAATAGACAGAAAGAGAGGAGAATGAAGGCAGAAGAAAACAAAAATAATAGAAGTTTCCTTCTGAAGCTACATAATGTGTTTCCTTTTCAATTTGGGTTTTTAGATAACAAGGTCAGGGGAATCACTTAGAGTATCTGGATTTACCTAGAACTCCACTCTTGGCACCTTTCCCCTCTAACACTATATACACTTACCCTAGGCTCCATTTACTATCTATATGTGAAAGATTCCCAAATCTCTATTTAAGCCCAAACCCTCTCCTAAGCCACAGGCCCACAGGAGATGGATCTCTACTTGAGTATCTATAGCCATCCAATTGAAATCCTCCTGTCCACAATTCTACTCCTGCTCCAGTCCTATCTCAGTAAAAGGCCCTGCATGATGATTTTAGGCAAATTATTAAACATCATCTCTCATTACATCTTTCTAAGCAAGATGAAAAAAGCATTTGCCGGATAACAGTAAAGTCAGAGTCACAGCTGCTAGAACGACCTTACCCAGTGAGTATTCATTAGTGGATTAATGGTAAGCTGCTAAGTCTTCAATTAGCCTCATTTAGTTCTATCCAAGTGTACCAGACACTTGTAGGTAACCCTCAATAATGCCTACCTCTTTGAGTTCATGCCCTTATATAATCCCTTTGCTTTGAGTGTGAGAGGGACCTGTAACTAGATTCTAGCCAATAGAATACAGCTAAGGTAATGTGAGGTCTCTCTCATGATTAAAGTGTGTGTGTGTGTGTGTGTGTGTGTGTGTGTGT
>NC_043717.1:40906656-40917092 GCF_006229205.1 Suricata suricatta | reverse complement strand
TTAAATACTGCATGGTTTGCCCAAGCTAAGATGAAACCACATCATGAATCAATTAGCATTTTGCATTTTCTTTCATTATCTACTCAAAGTCATGCCTACTGCACCTCTAAACATTTCATTAAATCCAATTATACAGCAAACACTCTATGGGGAATATGTTTTAAGACCCCCAGTGGATGTCTGAAATTGTGGATAACACCAAACCCTATATATAGTATGTTTTTTCCTATATATAGATACCTGTGAAAAAGTTTAATGTATAAATAGGCACTGCAAAAGATTAACAACAATAATAAAAGAGAACAATTATAACAATATACCACAATGAAAGTTATGGGAATGTGGTCTCTCTCAAATTATTGTGCTGTATTCACCCTTTCCTTCTTATGATGATGGAAGATGATAAAATGCGTATGTGAGGAGGTGAAGTGACATGAATGAACTTTGACAATATGTCAGAGAGAAGAGCATTTGCTTCCAAACTGAGTTAACTTGGGAAAACTAAAACCACAGATAAGGGGGGACTGTTGTATAGGGGATTCCTTCCTGCTAGCATGACACATGACACATGACACATGACATGCTTTAAAGCTGTGAAGTGCCTCTGGAGAGGACCATGTGGCAAGAAGCTACAGGTGGCCTCTAGTTGCTGAGGGCCTCAAACCTCCAACCATAAAGAACTAAATTCTGCCAACAGCTATGTAAACTTGGAAAGAGATGCAAGCCTCAGATGAGATTGTGGTCTCAGCCAACATCTTGACTGCAGCCTGAGAGACTGAGGAAAGGATCCAGCTAAACCATGACAGACTCATGAGCCATGGAAACTGAGACAGTAAGTAGGTAGTATTGTTTTAAGTCACTACAGTTGTGCTCATTTATTATGCAGCAATAGAAAACTAATAGACCAATCAATATTTTGTTACTTAGATCAAGAGATTTATGAAGTATGTATGATAATGCTAAACCTAACAAGAGGAACAAGAAATATAAATTTAACTATGTTAATGAAAAAAAGTAAAAGCTAAAACAGAAAAGTAAGAATAAGAGGAGGAAGAGGAGGAGGAGGAGGAGGAGGAGGAGGAGGAGGGAGGAGGAGGAGGGAGGGAGAGAGAGAGACAGACAGACAGACAGATACATACTTGGAGAACAAAGTAGGCCTTGGGCTCATTATGACCTTATAGTAAGCTGTAGTTACCAAAACCCCAATGCTATTTGAGACCCTATTAACAAAGTACAATATATAAAACAAAAGTAGAAGCAGTCTTATTATGCCATATGAACTGGTCAAATCAAATTAATAAATATTTCCTGCATGCCTCCAAGGCATTAAGAAGAAGAAAGGGATGTATATGTTCCTATCCCTTGAGTATTTTTTATGGTATCTGGGGAGCTAAGATAAACATATTAAAAAGTTAAATCATAATAATTTAAAAAGCGGTTTAAAACAACTATAGAAAAGATGTTATAGAGCAGGCATTAGAATTCATCTGGCAATTAAAGGCATTAAAAGAAGCAGGAGAGAACACATCATTACCAATATTATCATTATTGCGTTGCCAATATAATATAAAAGTGAGTGTACTCAATGCTGGGATTCAATTTCACATTACTGAGCACAAGCATTGAAATTTCAAAAATGTGGAGGTAAAAAAAAAATTCAAGCTCTGCTATTTTGGAGCCTTTTTAGGGACAAATAACATTACATTTTACAGATAAGTACATATGGGCAAAGAAAGATCAAATAATTTGTTCATGATTACAAGTCAATAAGTCAATTGTACTGAGAAACAAGTTTTCTTTTTTTTAATTGAAAGAGAGAGTGCACATGTGAGCAGGGGAGGAGCAGAGAAAGAGGGAGACCCAGAATCCGAAGTAGGCTCCAGGCTCTGAGCTGTCAGCACAGAGCCTGATACAGGGCTTCAACTCATGAACTGCAAGATTATGACCTGAGCCGAAGTCGGATGCTTAACTAACTGAGCCATCCAGGGGCCCCAAAGCAGACTTTCTCTAAACTCTAGAAGGCTAATGAAAACACACACAACCTTTCTAGGTTACAATGGCTGCTTTCGGCTAACGTAATGTTTTCACTAAGAGTTTCAAATTCTGAGTCATCTTTTACTCTTCTCCCTCCAAAGCAGAGCAGTAGTCAAGGTTTGTCACTTCTTCCTTTGTGATGTGTCTCCCATTTATCCCTTCCTTTAAACCCCCAAGGTCAACATCTTACATCCATATCCTTATAAAGTTCTACATGCATCTCTTTCAGCCATCTCCTAACTAACTGCCCTGTTTCCAGTTTCCCCTATGTCCCTCCCATCTGTTTTAACATAGTTCCAACCATGGCATTCTCTGCTCCAAGCCCTTTGCCCCATTGCCCTCTTAGTTTCGGGGCCACAGTTATATTCAAGTCCTGGCTCTATGACTTGAACCTCCTTTTTCTCATTTGTTAAATAAAGGTAATATCAACTGCCTCATATGTCCTAGTCTATCTGGGTCAGCCACTGTCTATGCCTACTCCATCTGATTAGCACACTACTTCACTCTGAGAAGTGCCCTAGTTATGACAATAAATAATTTGGTCAATAAAGGGTTGTTAGAAGAATTAAACACACAATGCATATAACAGGCTTAGCATGATCCTTTTTTCTCATTCCCTCAAATGCACCTTATACTCTGCTGCCTGAAATCATATCTCTAACACTAAGAGCTATAGAAGAACCTACCCTATATTACACAGTCTACCTCAGATACTCACTCACCTTTGTCTGACTCCTGTGATATTCTAAACCTCTCTTACAGTTTCTATCTAACACTAGCTTGGATCATGGTAATTGGTACACATGCTTTAACTGCCTCAGAAACTATCTGTGGGGAAGACAGTGGCTGTTTCTCTTTCCTCTTAGTCACACCCACGACACCTAATAGTTTCATCCACATATAAGATACTAAATGACTCACTTAAACTTAGAAATAATCCAGAACTTTGGCCACCGAATTGCATTTCACTCATCCATCAAATGTGTATTTAAGCCTATGCTTTCTTGTTCCCCTGAGATTATTTCACTTGCTCATTAGTACCACCATCAGAGTATCAAGGGGACTCTAATAGAAAGCTTTCTTCTTTCATAACTGGCCATAACCCTGATTGTTTTGGTGATGATGGTGGAGGAGGAATTCTTGGAGCAATGGACATAGGAATACAGAGCAACCAAGAGCACAGCTTCTATAGCCAGACTGCCCTGGACGCAGGCTCTATCAGTTACAGTCTCAGAATCTATGTAAAGCATTTGGGAAAAGTATATAGTAAATAATCAATAAATTATAGCTATTATTTTTTTCTTTCCTTCCTCGACTTCAGTCAAATCAAAATAATTTACTATGAACTGAAGCCTTTGGGCAGCATCCTCTACACAGGGAAACCAAGCACAGGCTCTCAGCAGATACCAAGTCCAGTCCACTCATAGCTCAGGTCTTCTCTTTGTAAAATATCTGGTTCCTTCTCCCAGTTCCTCCCTCATTTATGCCAACTCCAAGCTACGGCCATTTCTAACAGCTTCTCTAATCATCAACAAGGACAAGAATCTTCCTGTCTGGTTCTCTAAGCATAACTTCCAGCTCTAGGTTCAGGTTCAACCTCAAACTACACTCTGTGCAGCGCCTTGGGCTCTATGTTTCCATAAGCAAGAAATCTCTCAAAAGTTACTCTTAATGAGTCCCCTCTTTCTTTGCCCATCTACAACCTGAAATTATTGAGCCTTTCTCCTTTCTCACAGTTGTTCCCACCATTCCAACTCTGTCCCCTGCCCAATTATACATTGTATGTGTACAGTTATACATCCAAGAGTAAAATCTATCTTGCTTCTTAATCCATTGACCACAATTCCAAATATTAGCAAACCAGAGTCAGTTGAGAGGCTAGGGACTCTGGATTCTAAACACACAGCTAAATAAAGGAATTATTCGTTATTGCAAATCCAGAGGACACTCATTTGAACATTTCTTTTACTTCTAGTATCTCAGGGAAAAGTGATCTTTTGGTGGGGGGAGTGAGCTAAAATGAGCTTAAAGCACTTAAGGATTTAATCAAGACTTCTGATGTAAATAGAAGGCGACTCATATCTTCTTCATTTCAAACATAAGACTCTATCTGCATTCCTTGTCAATACCTTAAGCAAAAAGCTGAAGGAACTATAGCCCAGCATTCAATTATATAATATTTAAACAAGTTGAACAAGAAAAACAACTATTTATCCAGACACGAAGACACTTAATTGCTTGATTGTGGCCTAGAATACCATTACTCTGCAACTTAGGTATTAAAATATCTACATATCAAAACTAATGACACAATTAAAAGTGGTTCATCAAAAAAAAAGAACAAAGAAAAAACTAATAAAATCATGATTTATTTTTACCTACTTTTCTCTCACTTTCTTAGCATTAAGCTTTTTTTTAAATAGTTTATTGTCAAATTGGTTTCCATATAAAACCCAGTGCTCTTCCCTACAAGGGCCCTCCTCCATGACCATCTCCCTTCCCACTCCTTCTCCCCCTCCCACCCTCCAGTTCATTTTCAGTATTCAACAGTCTCTCAGGTTTTGCATCTCTCTCTCTCTCCCCAACTCTCTTTCCCCCTTCCCCTCCCTGTGGTCCTCCATTAGGTTTCTCCTGTTAGACCTATGAGTGCAAACATATGGTATCTGTCCTTCTCTGCCTGACTTACTTCGCTTAGCATGATACCACCTTATGTAAACATAGAGCCCAAAGCGCTGCACAGAGTGTAGTTTGAGGTTGAACCTGAACCTAGAGCTGGAAGTTATGCTTAGAGAACCAGAGGACACTCTGGTTAATCCACTTTTTTTAATGTTTGTTTTTTAGAGAGTGAGAGAGTGAGCAGGGGAGAAACAGAGAGAGAGGACAGAGGATCTGAAGCGGGCTCTGCGCTAACAGCACCAGGCCATATGTGGTGCTTGATCTCACAAACCATAAGACCATGACCCGGGCTGAAGTCAGTTGCTTAACCGACTGAGCCACCCAGGCGCCCTTTAGCATTAAGCTTTGACAATACCACAGCCCCCCTAAACCTCCTAGCCATGATCATTCCCTGGCAGCTTTCAGATGCCCTTGATTTGCCCAGACTCTGCTTCCAGTGCTTCAGACCTGACCTGTCACCTCAGCCATTATTATACCTTTTATTTCTTAGTATAATAGCATCAAGGAAAGAATCAAGTGAGGTTTTATATAAATTTTTTACCTAACAGCATTATAGCTTATTGTAAACAAGTCAAGCGGTATAGAAAGGTATCTGGTGAAAATGAAAACCCCTACCCCTGCCAATCCTTAAACTCCAAGGTAACAACTGTTTCTCATGTATCATCCCAGAAAATGCCTACGCATATACATATACAAACTCATATCTATCTACCCTTTACCTCCTCCCTTCTTTCAGTCTTACAGATGGAATCATACAATATCATTCTTCATTTTTTTTCCCATTAAAAATGTATCTGGGGGGCGCCTGGGTGGCTCAGTCGGTTAAGCGTCCAACTTCAGCTCAGGTCATGATCTCGCAGTTCGTGGGTTTGAGCCCCGCATCGGGTTCTGTGCTGACAGCTCAGAGCCTGGAGCCTGCTCCAGATTCTGTGTCTCCCTCTCTCTCTGCCCCTCCCTTGTTCGCACTGTCTCTCTCTGTCTCAAAAATACATAAACATTAAAAAAATTTTTTAATGTATCTGAGACACCATTCCCTATCATTATATATACATCTACCTCTTTTTCAAGAAATGCACAGCATTCCATTGGGTGTATACGTACAATATCATTAATATAACCAGTCTCTCATGATAGACGTCAAGAGTAGCAACAATGAAACAACTAGCATCCTCGTAAGTGACTTTTATGCACTTCCTTCTTAGACTAGATTCACTGAGACAAAAGGTATACACATCTTACATTTTCATAAGGACTTCCAAACTGCCCTCCAAAGTGGGCTCTAATAATTTATACTCCCTCTAACTCTGTACAGAAAGGGGCTCTTTTTTTAATGCTTATTTATTTTTGAGAGACAGAGCATTAATGGCAGGGGCGCAGAGAGAGAGAGACACAGAATCCGAAGCAGGCTCCAGGCCCTGAGCTGTCAGCACAGAGCCCAACATGGGATCAAACCCACGAACTGTGAGATCATGACCTGAGCCAAAGTCGGAGGGGGCTTTTAAATCAATCATCTGGTCTGCCGTTCCTGTAGCTCAAATAGGGAACTAGATATTTTAACACAAAAATAGCAAAGCCCTAATGATTTTGTTACATCTTTTATTTTAACACACTCTGGAAAGCCAAATGCCACAGCTGGTTGCAGCCTCACATTGCTGTGATTAACCTTGCCCTCGCCCAAATCCAAATTCAGGGGGTGCCATTCTGCAGAATTAATCCAGCTCCTAAATAATGCATTCCGTAGGTTCGGAGATTTACTGAGTGAGTTCAGCACAGAAGAGAAACCTATACTGCTCCTGGTAATTTCACCCACAATTATCTCTAACACATAATGGTGTCATAAGGTGGTTTCCACTCACCCAAAATTAGTTAAAGTCACTGGCAATGCAGGCATACTTTGAATATGTACAACTCAGTATATCAGCATATTCATGGTACGGGATGATCTGATTGAGAGATTTTGCTACTTTAACAGAGAGTCAGGTTTTTTCCAGCGATAGTGAACACCTGTAAGCATCACTACACAGAATCTAGTGGACCACATCTAGAATAACACTTGTTTGACACTGTATGTGTTGCAAAGCACCTTAGCATATTTTGCCTCATTTAAGCTTCATGGCAGTCTTGGTAGAAAGGCAAGGCAATTAAGATTCCATGAGCACATAATATGTTCTGGGTACTCTGTGCTAGGTAGCTGGGCTGCAAAGATAAATGAGGCCCTCCCCTCACACACTGTTGCCCTGCTCCATGTAGTCTATCCCAGAAGCTTTCACATTGCAGTAAGATACTGAGTAACATGGCCTACAAACCCTGGGACCAGAACCTTGCCCACCCTTCCAGTTCATCCCATGGCCCTATGTATCTCATTCACAATTGTCCAGCCACACTAGACTACACTGGGGAAAAACACAGGTTCTTGCCACCTCAGGGATTTCCACTTCATTTCCTCTGCCTGGGACGCCCTTCCACCAGCTCTTCACCTAGATAGCTCCTACCCATCTTTTGGTCTCAGCTGAACTTGTCAGTTCATTCCAGACTCCTTCTCCCAGTAAGTTCTGTCTCACTTATTATTCTTTTTATAGGATTTTACTTCATATCATAATAATTCATGCTGAAATGTTTGTGCGTTTGTTTGTGTACCAGCTCCCCCACATGACTGCAAGGCTTAGGAGGGCAAGAATCATGACTTTCGTGTTCACTGCTCTAACCCCAGCACCTACCCAATGCAGTACTGGCACACAGCAGACACGAAAACAAACATACTGAACAAATACAGTTAATGCCCTCAAGAGGTATAGAGAGAGCGAGGAAACATGCAAAGAACGGAAAGGCTAATTTTATCAGAGGATGGGCAAGGTTTCAGGAAAGACTACAGAGAGGAGAGGACCCTTAGCTGATGGTGGAAAGTGGACATTTGCTAGGAATGCGACATACTGAAATGATCTAGGCCATCAAAAGGCTACAGCAGGCAGAGAAGAACAAGGGCTGCATAGTGCATCTCAGACTTGCGGCTTTGATATCTAGGTGGATGGTGGTACAATAATTCAGTGGAGGAAATGAGGCTTTATTATTATTTATAACCAGGGTACAGAACCCAAGGAAAAGAAGACCTTGGCAGAATTGAAAAATTGGATGGCAGTGATTCCTCTGCCCACCTATTTCTTACCACTCTCAAACTAAATAGGAAAAACCATGAGTTCAACATGGGAATATTCATTGCTGAGTTGTAGGTGGCCAAGGCCAGGCCAGGGCAACGGAGGGTGATGTGAGGACCAGAAGACTTAGCACACACAACGCCAGGAGGGTTCTCTACATCTAAACACTTTTTTTGACTAGAAGATGTCAATAATGTCATTTAATGTATGGAACTGTCAAATCACTATAATGTACACCTAAAACTAATATTACACTGTATATTAACTGGGATTAAAATTAAAACTTTAAAAAAATAATAATGTAATTTAGTGGGCTTATCTTTTTGTTGGGGGGGGGGCGGAAGAAGGAAAGAAAAAGATTCAGTGTCCTGAGTATCTCACATGCTTGGTAATATCTATTTCATTTCCACTGGATAGCCCCTTTCCTGAATTTATTTCTAACTGCTCTATGTTGCAATTTCTGGGTTGTTCTTCATAGAAGTAGTCAGGGCAGAAATCCTAAATAAATATAATAAAATGCTACTTAATGCCTGAATGGTATTGGGTTGAAAAGCATCAAAATACGTCATTACTTAAGAGGGCTACCTCATCCTATTAACTCCTCAACAGCTTCTCTAGTCTGGACACAGGCCTATAACAGAAAGTAGGAAAAAGAAGAAGAATCTGGCATTTGCTGACACCCATAGTGAAACTTTCTAGTCCCCCCTCCCCCCATCCTGCCACACACAGAACTGCATTACATGAAACAGGAAGCTTTGAATCATAATTCTGGTTAAAACATAACCTATAATTTATTTCAAAAATGCCAACACAGTGACAGGAAAAAAAGAACACCCTGGAAGCCTCAGTGAAAAAAATAATTCTTTGGGGAACAAAAAAAAAAACCTAAACTCTTCAAAGTAGCAATAATGCATAGTAGGGAAAGACTAACATTTAGCAGAAAATTATTAAACGGCCAAACCTAAAGAAGGCAGTATAATTGCAGGACTAAAGAGGAAGACAGACTGGCAGAGAGAATACAATAAGCAGCACTGATTATCAGCAGCCTGGGGCATTCTCCTGGCTACAGGTGGGCCTCAGTTTCCTCCTTTGTAAGATGAAATGTTTGAAATCAATCACTTTGAAAGATTCTTTCCTGTTTAAAAACATCCCTTTAAGGGGCACCCGGGTGGCTCAGTCAGTTAAGCGTCCGATTACTGGTTTCAGCTCAGGTCATGATCTCAGTTTGTGAGTTCGAGCCCTGCATCGGGCTCTGTGCTGACAGTGCAGACAGAGCCGACATGGGATTCTCTCCCTCTCTCTGTCCCTACCCTGCTCACTCTCTCTTTCAAAATAAATAAACTTAAAAAAAATTTTACTCCCTTTAAGAATATATTGGGATATTTTCCTGCTGTGATTATAATACAGTCAGAACAGCTACAAGAGGTGACATTTTAGTGATTCTCATTCTCATTTACAATCATGTAAGGCCAATATTGTCATATCCTTTTGCATATTTTAATAGTAAAGGTCAACATTTGGGAGTACTTAACCCGTGCCAGGCAGTGTTCAATGGCTATATATGCATTAACTCATTTCATCTTCCCAATAATCCTATCAGTAGATATGATTCTTATTAACCCATTTCACAGATGAAGAGGGTGAGACACAAAGATATAAAATAACTTGCCCACAGGTAGCAGTGACAGCCAATAAACAAACCCAGGGAGTCTGTCTCCAAAGACTGCACTTGACCCCTGATGAGACAATTGAGGCTTTCAGAGTTTAGGAACTTTGGCCACCACCTGACAGGACCAGGTTCAGATTCAGGTGTATCAGATTCCAAGGTCTATGCTCCTTCCACAACTGTATGCTTGAGAAGGAATGGCTGACTCTTAGAGAAACATTTTCTAAAAAATCATGTTTGTTTACCTCCTACCCATCTCCACCTCTTCTGCCCCGCTGAGGAGTTGGAGAGGCAAGAGTGAAAAGAGATGAAAAATGCTTTTCTTGTACCTGCCACAGGTGAGACACCATGACAGATAAAAAAAGTGAAGGTGAGGGGGTGCTCTGTTTCCTTGTTCCTACTCAAACAACATGTTGTTTAAAAGCCATGCAGAAAAACATTCCATGCTCATGGATTGGAAGAATAAACATTGTTAAAACGTCATTATTACCCAAAGCAATTTACACATTCAACGCAATCCCCATCAATGCTGTACCAGCATTCTTCTCAAAGCTAGAACAAACTATCCTAAAATTCGTATGGAACCACAAAAGACTCCGAATAGACAAAGTAATATTGCAGAAGAAAACCAAAACGGGAGGCATCACAATCCCAGACTTTAGCCTCTACTACAAAGCTGTCATCATCAAGACAGTATGGTATTGGCACAAAAACAGACACATGGACCAATGGAACAGAATAGAGAACCCAGAATTGAACCCACAAGTATATGGCCAATTAATCTTTGACAAAGCAGGAAAGGGTGTCCAATGGAAAAAAGACAGCCTCTTCAACAGGTGGTGTTGGGAGAGCTGGACAGCAACATGTAGAAAAATGAAATTAGACCACTTCCTGACACCATTCACAAA
>NC_043717.1:40878391-40906556 GCF_006229205.1 Suricata suricatta | reverse complement strand
ATAGGAGCACATGTACCCCAATGTTCATGGCAGCACTTTCTACAATAGCTAAATCATGGAAAGAGCCTAAATGTCCATCACCTGATGAGTGGATCAAGAAGATGTGGTATATATACACAATGGAGTACTACATGGCAATGAGAAAGAATGAAATCTGGCCATTTGTAGCAAAGTGGATGGACCTTGAGGGTGTCATGCTAAGCGAAATAAGTCAGGCAGAGAAGGACAGATACCATATTTTTGCACTCATAGGTCTAACAGGAGAACCCTGGCAGGAGACCATGGGGAGAGGAAGAGGAAAAGAGAGCTGGGGAGAGTGAGGGACACAGATCAAGGGAGACTACTGAATACTGAAAAAGAACTGTGGACTGAAGGGGGAGGAGGAGGGAGGGAGGGAGGGGGGTGATGGTCATGGTGGGGCGCACTTGTGGGGAGAAGCACTGGGTGTTATATGGAAACCAATTTGACAATAAACTATTAAAAAAATAAAAATAAATAAAAAAATAAAAGATTAAAGAAAAAGAAATGGGGGGGAAATTATTGCTAAAATCTGCTAGGTTTCTAAATAAAATAATAAGATTTCTAAGCTGAATATAAAAGCGTGAATAAAAACTAGTTCTTTATAACTTAAATAAATTTAATTTTTAAACCAAAGAAAAAAAAGCCATGCAGATATTAACGTTTTGGTCAACAGGCAGTAGCAGATGGCTTTTCCTACATGATGGTGGTCCAACTATCAAGTCATACAGCTATCCAGATTTCACACTGAAACTGTCATCAACTCGCTAACTGCTATGTGATGCTCCCCCGGCCCTCATGTGTTAGCTAAATCACCAGAGTGTTTACAGATAACACTGTGATGTGCTAAGAAAAAAACAATCTATAAGTCGAAACATACTTCCTTTAAATCTGAGTTTCTCGTTGCAACTAAGTTTTAGTACAGTTTTCCTCTGCCTTATTTTCATGCTTATCCTGGCATATTTTGCCACCTCACCTTATTTTGTAACCTCCACATTAGAGTAAGTGTAATTTCCCAATTTTTGCACAATCTCCCTGCCTGTCCCTACTCTCACTCCCAATGGAGTTTCTGGAGTCAATAGGAGAGACAGCCAAAATTACAAGAGGACTTGAGGAAGTGTTAATAGCAAACAAACAAACAAAACAAAAAAAACCTTGCTCTGACCAAACCTTTCGGCTCTTGGTTTTTTTTTTTTTTAATGTGGAGGAGGGGCAGAAGGCTCAGAGTGACTGAAGCAGTTGTCCAGAAGCCCACACAATTCACTCCTTGGTGGCACTATCACTGTGTATCTCATTTTCAAATAACTTATTTTTTTATTATAAAAGTAATACATATTCATTGTATAAATTTTGGAAACTAAAAGAATTAAAAGGAGAAAAAACAGAAGTGCATCCTACTGCCTGGTTGGACTTTAACGACTTTGGTTCCTTTCCTTCCATTCCATATTCACCGTCACATCCACAGGTGTATATGTAACAAGTAAACACACAGAGACACAAAGAACCACATATTTAAATTACAAAGACAAAAATGGAATCGTCCCATACTCTTCCACTGTATCATGATGATTCTCCTCAGCATTACTCTTGATATTTAGTGGCCCAATATTTTACTATATGGACCTGCCATAATTTACTTACATTCCCTACAATAGAAACTGTCTTCAGTTTGTCACTATTATAAACACAGTAGCATATAAAGCTGTGTACCTATATCAGATATTTCCTTCAGAAGTTACACTTTTTAAAAAATTAGGAATCCATGTTATTTACAGAGAAATTAGAAGATACAAATAAGCAAAAACAAAGTCAACTCTAATTTCTTTACTTAATACTTTTGTGCACATCCCCTCAAGGTTTTTCTTTTTATTATACATACATGGACACAAACACATATATTAAAATGGGATCACAGTAATAAAAAAGTAAGTGACTAATAATAGTTACCAGGTATTGAGTACTTACCACAGGCCAGCCACTGTGATTTTCTCATATTTACAAGCACCCTATGTGCTGGCTCAATGGTTGCCAAACTTGTCTACACACTGAAGTCACCCAGGGAGCTTCAAAAATCCTGAGGGCTATATGCAATCTCTAAGGATTGAGGATTTAAATCAACTGGGTGAGGCCTGCCCTTGAAAAGGTTTAAGAGATCCCCTGGTCATCCTAATGGGCGTTGGGAACTATTAGGTTTGCTGATATTTTTATGCCTCTCTTACCAACATGGAAGCTGAGGAACACTCAGGTAATAACTTCCCAACATTACCCAGCTGATAAACCTACGATTTCAATCTAACCCTAAGCCCAGAGCCCGGATTTTTTTTTCTTTTAATTTTTTATGTTTATTTATTGTTTGAGAGAGACAGAACTTAAGCAGGGGTGGGGCAGAGAGAAAGGGAGAGAGAAATCCTAATCAGGCTCTGCACTGTCAGCACAGAACTCAGTGTGGGGCTTGAACCCACAAACCATTGCGATATCATGACCTAAGCCAAAACCAAGAGTAGGACATTTAACTAAATGAGCCCCCAGCAGCCCCTCCCAGACTTTTTTTCTATTTGGGTATAGTTGACACACAATGTTACATTAGTTTCAAGTGTACATTACAGTGATTCCACAAGTCTATACATTATGCTGTGCTTACCACAAGTGTTAGTTACATCTGTCACCATACAATGCTATTACAATACCATTGACTATATTCCCTACAATGTACCTTTCATCCCCAGAGCTCAGACTTTTAACTACCAATAATTTGGGATCTGCTTCCCCCACTATCTCTCATTTAACATCATATTATGAACGTACTTCTATGTAGAACTCAGCATTAGTCATTTTTAGGAATGATTATACATTTATAGGAATGATACATTTATAATCATTTATAAGAATGATATATTATGCCACTGTATCGCTATATCAGAATGCAAGTGTTACCAATTTTTCCCACTATAGAAAATGCTGCGGTGAATATCCTTATTGACACACTTTTGTGCACATCCTTAATTACTTCCTTGGGATAAATTCCAAAAAAAATGCTGGGTCAGAAGGTAAACATGTTTTTCAAAGCTTTTGATAAACACTGCCAAACTGACATTCGCACCAGAAGTATACGAGAATGTCTGCTTCCTCATGTCCTTGCAAACACTGAATTTTGTCATTCCTTTTTAATTTTTTAATTTTTATTTTTTAATGTTTATATTTGAGAGAGAGAAAGACAGAACATGAGCAGGGGAGGGGCAGAAAGGGAGACACAGAATCTGAAGCACGCTCCAGGCTCCAGTTGTCAGCACAGAGCCCAATGCAGGACTAGAACCCGCAAACCGTGAGATCATGACCTGAACCAAAGTTGGAGGCTTAACCGATAAAGCTACCCAGGCATCCCTGTCATTCTTTTTTAATCTTTGCAAATTACACTGGAGAAAATAGTATGCCATCTTAAATCTCCCTTCTTTGACTACCACTGAGATAGAACATTTTTTCATATTTATTGGCCATTTAGATTTCTTCTTTTATGTATTTTCCTATTTCCAACCTTAGTACATTTTTCTAGTCAAATACTTGTATTTTTCATATTGCTCTGAATAATGAGTCTTGTTGCAACTGCTTCCAGTTTTCTCATTAACTTTATGGGTTTTGCAGGAATTCAAAATTTACGTACAGTTGATTATATTAATATTTTATTTATAACCTTACCTCTGATATTATACAAATACCTTCCCTACCCCAACATTATATATTCTCCTATATTTTTGAATTCCACTATCATCTCTCTTTTTCAAAAAGTTTTCATTCTTTAATGTAGCAGTTCCCAAAAAGGGTTACACACCCGAATTGCTTATAGAGCTTTTTTTTTTTTAATGCTCAGGTCCTGAGACTGAATTCCAATTTGGGGAGGTGTCTGGGGCCTGAGCAGGAATCATTTTTAAAGTGCTATGGACAACTCTCTGATGCACCCCCTCCTTTATTAAGAAACACTGGTTTAATCCTCTAAATGTATATTGGTATCATTTTTCCCAAATTACTTCATCACATTTGTTAAATAAATCATTTCATCAATTTGAAATGCTACTTTTATACTAGTTGGCAAGCTCCATGAGAGCAGAGACCATACCTGTTTCTATTAACCATTGCACTTCTAGGCCTCGGCACTGTGCCTGGTGTACAACTGGTACCTAATAGATGATAATTGGGGGGGGGCGCCTGGGTGGCTCAGTTGGTTAAGCATCCAACTTTTGCTCAGGTCATGATCTCACCGTTCATGGGCTTGAGTCTCACATTGGGCTCTGTGCTGACAGCTCAGAACCTGGAGCTTGCTCCGGATTCTGTGTCTCCCTCTCTCTCTGTTACTCCCCCACTCATGCTTGCTCACTCACTCACTCGCTCTCACTCTCTTGCTCTCTCTCAAAAATAAGTAAACATTAAAAAATTTTGATGATAATTGAATAAATAAATAATACCTAACACATGTCCAACCTCATTCAACCCCAATCTGGCTAGTTCTCTTGTCAATAACTTCTTGACAATTAGACCAATAAAACTGATGATATTAACAATGACCCTGAGTTATCAAAAATATTAAATTATGCCGAGGAGATTCTATTTAAAGTGGCCAGGAAATGTGTTAGAGGGCTTCATCAAATGAAGTCAAAATAATAATGTTGGCCATGTTTAAGGGGTATGGGAATTCTAATAAAACTCTCCATGGAGGAACTTGACACCATTGACCCAAGAGACTAAGGAGGCTTGGCTTCTTCTAGCTCTTCCTTGGCTCCAGAAACTTGACTCCGAGCTTCCTTGAGCTGAGGATAGACCCACCCATTCTCTCTTCCATGAACCCATGGAAAAACTGGAATAGGGAACCGAGACACCTGGGTTTTAGTCTTGTCACCACCATCAACCTGTTTGAGCATGGGCGTGTCACTTAATCTCTATGGATTGGGCTAGATGGTTTCTAAGGATCTTTTCAGATCTAAACCTCTACCTCAACCCCCAAACAGACTACCACAGGGCAGGGCTTCTAAGGACAACATGAAATTCCCTCCACAGAACAGGGCCCCAGGCCCACCCCAGGAAATGGCAAAGTAATAGTGACAACAATAGTGACAGTTGTGTAAGTAGTAGCAGTAGTAATCATAGTAACAGGACCTACTGCTAAATTTTAATGAGCACTTACTATATGCTGGGCAATATACTAAATGTCTTACTACTAATAATACAGGCACACACTTACATGGCACTTACCATGTCCTAAGTGCTTTGCATATATTAATCTTCAAAATGACCCCATAAGGTGAGTTCTATCATTATCCTCATTTTACAAAGGAGGAAACTGTGACACAGAGAGGGTAAGGGACTTGCCTCAGGTCTCACAGCTAACAAGTGATGGAATCATCAGAATTGAACCGAAATCTGTATTTTTAACTACTCCACCATACTGCCAGCCAAAGTATCATTGTTATCGTTTCTTGTCACCTTAGAGGTTGCATAAAACAAAAAACAAGTTGCAATTATTTATATGGAACACTCCCCTCTTCATTAATGCTAAAAAAATTTGGTTTTACTCCAATGTCATTTTAAGCAGATCTGATTTCAAGGCCTGAGAGAGCAAAATACATTATTTATTAAAAAAATTTGACAGGGGCAAAAAAAAAAAAGTATGACAGGGTTGACTGACTCTTGGTATGGACCCAGGTTATGATCTCACAGTACATGGGATTGAGCCTTGCATCAGGCTCCATTTGCTGAGAACGCAGAGTCTGCTTAGGATTCTCTCTCCGTCTTTCTCTGCCCCTCCTCTGTTCATACACTCTCATTCTCTCATTCTTTCTCAAAATAAATTAATAAACTTTAAAAAGAAGAAACTATGACATTTTACTAAGAACTGGTATTCATTAAAATGTTTTTATTAGAAAATAAGTCATTAACTACTAATGGGGTTTCCACTAAACACACACACACACACACACAAGCTCCTTATGTATCATTAGGAACAAAACTTTAGATTCCCACCTGCACAAACTTCTGTTCCAAACTTCCAACACTAACTTTTAGTCATGAACCTGACAGCCACAGGTGTCTCAAGCAAAAGAGGCCAAACCAAAGTCAGTACACTAACTCCCCACCATCACCATATGCTCTTCTCACCTCTTCCCAAGGCTAGGTCCCCAATCTCAAGGACTGCCATCACCTGCCCCAAGCACCCGATCTGAGTGTCAACCCGGGCCCTATTCCCCCCACATCCGGTCACAGAACATTTCTAGAATTCATCCTGTGCTCTCTATCCTTGCTGCTCCCTCAAGTGCTCTACTAAAAACTCCCAAGCAGCTCTTGGCTTGCTTTCTCTCCAGCTCCAACTCCACCTCAACACTGCAGCCAAAGTAATCTTTCTCAAACAAAATCTGATTATGCTACTTCCCTGTTTGAATCTTTCTCTCCCAGATAAAGTGTAAAGTCCTGCCTAGAACATACAAGGTTCTTTATTATCCGGCCTCCCACTACCTTCCATGCTTCATCCAAGGTCATGGCCCATACATCTTACACAAGGCAAACAGAGCAACTTGGAAGTTCCCAAACAGTGCTTCTCTGTCTGCCCAGAATGCAATTCTCTCATTTGCCCATCTGGCAAACTCCCACTCATTCTTTTAGACCAGCTCAAAACTCAGAATTCATCATGCCTTTCTCTGGGCTTCCATCACATTTTGGAGCTCTCCCTACTCTAACATTTAGTTCAACCTAACACAATCATTTGTTTATATGTCTGCCTTTACCATAAGAGAAGGAACTCTCTAGGGCTCTGTGTCTTATTCATCTCAGCATTATGTTTGTTGAATGAAAGAATGTCTTGGGACTTAAACAAGAATTTCCAAGCTGCTCCTGAGAAACGTCCAAAGCAAGTGATACAGGAGAATTCCCATTTCAACAAATATCTTCAAAGTAACAATCCTCGTACATCAAAAATACATGTTGCATTTGTGTGCCTCCATGTTTGAAGTCATTATCAACAAGAGACAGTTACAGATACTAGACAACAAACAAACCTATCTGATGGATACTTCTAGCTACTCAACTTCTTGCATTTGACTCCTAGTGGTCCTTAACCTTTTCTGGGTCACAGACCAGTCTGGGTAGTGTTTGTCTATCATTTTTAAACCCACACTACCTTTTGAGAAACATAAAAATCCCACACAGCTCCAGAAATTCTGATACTCCCCCAAGGGCATGACCCTCAACCCCACCCAAAATGAAAAATAACTTTGCAGGTGGTAGTAATTCCTAGATTCACAAGAGATGTGAATCCATCAGGTAAGAGAGCACTGTTGAATTTTGCTCTTGGGTAGTTCATAGTATTAAAATGGGCATTTTTCTTCCATCACCAAATATAAACATTATAATATTAAATATGCTCTAAAGTCTTTACTGGGAAGAGAAAGCCAGGTTGGCACTGACATCTGTCTCCCACACCATTGAGAACCTTATGATAGAAATTTGCCAGAAACAAATGAAAAACACAAATATGGGGGAAAAAATCCTGTTTCCTCACACATAACCCCAACAAGCACATGTTCAACAAAGGGAGTTCTTTGAAAAGGCTTCTGTCATTACATTTTCTTGCTACTACCATCCCCCTACCCCTACACCCTTACTTTAAAATAGGTGAAACTTATAGCCAGCAGCAACTTCTTTTAAATTAATATACTTGTGTCCTTGTGGAGACAAAGGGTTAAATTAAAGAAGGAGCTGGCTGCCTGCCACTAGCTTCAGGGGTTGGGTTGGGATGGAGGTTAGAAGAGGGAAAAAAAAACCAGTTAGAGAAATAAGTTCTGATTTCATACCCTGCCACATGGCCATCTTGATCCTTTCTTCACCCACACTGGAGTCACACACTCAGCTTCCCAAAGCCCTCCAGTTTTGTAAGGAGGCTCAAATAGGATATAGATGGGCCAGCCGCAGTGTGGCCTTGTTTTCTGCAAGAAGTTCAAGCCCTGAACCTGAAAATGTGAAGAGCAAAATGAATATCTAAATGAAAAAAAAAACATTTCAAATCCTTAAGAATTACCTCCTGTCCCTCTTTGAACCCCTCCTTCAAAGACATGCGGACATGGGTAGTGCTGAGTTTTTCCCAGCTAAGTATTGCTTTAGAAAGACAAAATGGGAAGATCCAGTACCAGTTACTATTGCCACTGAGTGCTGTCCAATTCTGCGTGAATCACTGGATCTTCAGTAAATGGGTTTCAGAATCTCAAAGGATGTGTGGTGGTGGTGGAGGAGACAACCATTAAATGTCTTCCCTAGCTTGACGTTCAGCAGTTTAGGAAATGAGAACAGCATGATATCCATTGCCCTCTCCTACCTCCCACCCCAACACCCAACTTGCCACTTAAAAATTGGTAGAAAGGAGAACAACTTCTGTAATATTTAAAGTTTTATTTTTTTATAATAGTTTATTGTCAAATTGGTTTCCATATAACACCCAGTGTAACATTTAAGGTTTTAAAACAGATCCTGTATAGGAATGGAGAAGTAAGGAAGCATAATAAAAGGTTAAGAGCAATACCCGATGGGTCGTGGTTCTTTCTTTCTCTCCGCTTCACTATACCTTCCCACACTTTGCTAATGTCCTAAAAGGACATTGCTTTTATAATCAGGAGTAAGAAGAACCAAAAAAGAAAAGAATGTAAAAATAGAATACTAACTTTAGTACTACCAATTAATTCAGCTAATTCCTAAATTTAAAATGCCAAATTCGGTCTAAGGACAATGCTATTTGCAAGGATATGAAAGGAGCTGGGGACAAAAATCTAATGTCTGACTACTTCAATTCAGAGGGTTAATATATTAAAGGCTGTGCTGCCCACTTAAACAAGTTCTTAATTAATAAATTGGTCTTCTTTATTTAGCACCCAAGCCATCAGCTTTTTCCAACCAAAAGTCCTCACGTTTTTGACTTGGTCAACATGAAAGCAGGGTTGCTATGTCCGTAGTTTCTACGCAAGCCAGCACCTCTACCCGCTAAGTCAAAGCGCTAACGCATACAAGAAAACTAATACGAACTTGAGAGTCATCATTTTGGTCTTCCTCGATGACTTTTAAGAATCTGAACACTAGCCTCAACCGTACCAATGGCGGGGGGGGGGGGGACACAATGGTTTGGATAGGGAAAGGTTCGTGAAGTCCAAGAAAACTTAGAAACTCATAAGTCCAAGAATAAATTCACCAGGATAAAGCGCTCCGAGGACTTCTCTGTAACCCCAGACAGTTTGTTTTGGTTTGCCCCCTTTTTTCTCTCTCTTATTTCGAATACAGTTAAGTAGTGGTCCGCGCCTCATGGGACCAGTAGAAATTTAACATCTCTGAAGTCAAACCCGGGTAGTTGCTAATATATGTATGAAGTTTATGTTAAGCAGATTCTTACTGGCTTTTTACGCTCCACACTTCTGGATTCTCCTCACTTATTCCGGGTAGCTTACACGGACGTTATCACACGGGCACACGTACAATTTCACTTGGCACTCCAGGAAACTGATTTGCTGTGAAATGTAAGTAAAAGTAAGTAAAAAAAAAAAAGTAAAATGTAAGGTAAAAGTGCATCAATTGTGCAGGTAAAGCTTTCCCCTTCGGAGTTAAGGCGCTCAAGCGCAAGCCTGGAAAATCTGGAGAGAACCACCCACTCGCGTTAAGTAGGGAAAAAAAGGAAAACTCGCCGCAACTACTTTTTTGAGAGTCTAGAGTCCACTTCGCTACGACCCACACCAACCTGCGAGTCCAGGGCGGGAAGAAGAACGGGCCTCGAAAGAGTTTCACCAGCCAAAACCACTCTGCCCCAGTCCTGGAAAGGGGACGCCTGCAGCCAGCCTCCTTCCCCCCCACCCCCCATTCAAAAGCGGGACGGGCTTGGCGCCGCTCCGCGAGAAAACTTCGCTGGGACAGCGCAGGGACCCTGGCTCGGAGAATATGGCAGGGCTCCCGGGAAGATGCCGCCTTGCACTGGCTGGAACTAGCCGGTCTAACTCCTCTGAGTGCCAGGCAGCGGCGGCCGGGCGAGGGGAACCCCCGTCTCCGGGGGGCCGAGCCACCGGGGGAGCGCTTCCCCTGTGTCGCTGCGCGGAGGGGGTGCTCCTGGGTGGGCTGGGGGATGGAGGCCCGCCAAGGACCTGTTGGGGAAGGGACAGCCCATCTGTCTTTACCTGTCGCGAGGTCAGGGGCGGCGGAGCCCGTGTCGGCCGCCGGCGGGCCGAGCGCTCCGTGGACTCTGGCGTCCAGGACACCAAGCCGAGCTAGCGCCCCACGTAGCCGGCAGAGCTTCATTCACAGCCCAGCCGGGAGGAGGGGGAGCGGAGCGGGCGCGCGGCTCATGTGACAGGCGCCTCACAAGTATCGGCCAAACACAGCCGAAGTCTGCGCGTGCGCGCCCTGGCCGGCCTTCTCCAAGCACCTCAGCCCAGCCGGGGCGGGGGTGAGGCGAGCTGGGAAGGCTGCCGCGCGGCGAAAGCGGCGTGGGAGGAGTTTCCGCGTGCGCAACCGCAGTAGGTCGGCCCTGCTTGCTGCCATATTTAATGAGGACTGGGCGGGTCCTAACCCCGTGGTGGGCGTGCGGATTGCTTTTGAAACAGAAATCATGCTTTATGTTTCGCTTTTAACAGCCTAGAGTAGGATTCTTTGGGGTTTTGTCCTTAGAATAAAACTGTTTATCCCGAGCTTCTGGCCAACAGAATAGCTAATAGTAATCTAATACTAATTACATTAGCTGACATATTTTGAGCCTCTACGTGACAGGCACTGTGCTAACCCCTTAACTCATTTTCATCTCATTTAATGCCCACAGTAACCTCACTGGGGTGCGTACTATCATTCTCTGGTTTTATTCATGAGAAAACAGAGGCACAGACAGATTAGGTAATTTGAGCTCACAGAACAGGAATAGGAATAGTAATCAAATATAGTGATGCTTATAAAAGCCAACTTGAGCCTCTTTGCAGCACTGGATAATCTACCAATTATCACCATTTTTTTAAGTTTATTTATTTATTTATTTATTTAGAGAGAGAGAGAGAGAGAGAAAGCGTGGGCAGGGGAGGGGCAGAGACACAGGGATGAAGGGAGAAAATCCCAACCAGGCTCCCTGTGGCCAGCACAGGACTCGATCTCACAACAGTGACATAATGAATTGAACCTAAATCAAGAGTCGACAGGTAACTAACTGAGCAACCTAGACGTCCCAGTATTATCTTACCATTTCAATAATTACTAAAGGAAGGCTCAGAAAAGCAAAAATCATAGGTCTTAGTAAGTGGTAGAACTGAGAGGGCAAACTAGGTACCTGACACCAAAGGCCTTACGGTAAGATTGAAACAAACATCCCCTCATTTTACAGAAGAGCAAAAAGGCCAGTGGAGTGCATTGACTTATTTAAGATGACCCTGCTAATTAGTCATCAGCAGAACTGAGACCAGAATCCATATAGTCAATCCAGGTAATCTAAAAGTCAGGCTTTTTGACCATTCAGTGAAGAAGGTCACACACAAGAGAAACCATGGGGCATCTCACCAAAGAAAAACAATCATTACAGAATTTGAGGGAAGGGTGGAGGTTAGATAATTTTAAATGAAGGACTATTTTCGGTAAGCTCAAAGCAGGGCTGTGTGAAGGGGTCAACAACATCCCGTCTGCGCTTTGAAATGAACCCAGAGACCTGTTTTCCTTGGGAACCCAAAGTAAAAATTAGATGTGGAATGTTGTGTCCAGATACCCTTTATCTGAAGTATTGCACCTGGATAGGAATTCAAGGCTGCTTCTTTGTGTCTAAGAACCATATGTCCTCCAGACAAATGCAAGATGTTTTATTCTCACTGGCATGTTTTCAAGAAGCAAAGTTTCTGATAGTCTGTTTGTAGAGAACAAAGTTTCTCAGGGAATAAAAAAAACAGTGGTGGTCACTCAAAAGGAGTTGTTATCATTTTATAGCTGCAGTATGTCTTTGAGAGAAATATTGTTCCCTGTTATGTTTGCAGCTGGCTTTATCTGTGTCTTTTACTCCAGCCTGATGAATGGCCACATTTTTGCTTTCTCAGTGCAAGTTTATTTTTACTTTATCTGGTAACATTTAGTCCCTCCCTGCCTTCAGGCACTCATAGTGTAATGGGTGGGAGAGTGGGACACAGCCACAACTAACTAGAAAAAATCCAGGGAAAGGTATACAGACTCCTCTGATAAAGGTAAATCCAAGTGGAAATAATACCTTGTGAAAAGGAAATCACCTATGAGGTCATGTGAGTAGTCCTATGTGATTGAAGCTTTGGGTAGGGAAGAGTAGGGGGGAAACAATCAGAAATTCAGGCCAAATTTTAGAGGATCCTGAATGTTGTACTGACATTTGTGCTTCATTCAGAAAGTGATTGGAAAAAGATTAAGGTTTTTCAGCGAGGGAATCCCCTTATTGGAACTCCTCTTTAAGAAGATGAATCTGGGGCAGGGTGCCTGGGTGGCTCAGTTGGTTAAGCATCTGACTTTGGTTCAGGTCACGACCTCTCGGTTCAAGGGTTCAAGGTCAGTGTTGGGCTCTGTGCTGACAGCTCAGGGCCTGGAGTCTGCTTCAGAATCTGTCTCCCTCCCTCTCTCTCTCTCTGCCCCTCCCCTGCTCACATGCTGTCTTTCTCTCAAAAACAAGAAAACATTAAAAAAAACTTTAATAGGGTGATTTTTTTAACTTACACATTTTATTCTTAAAAAAATATTTTCATGTGCTTGAACGTTTTGTTTTGTTTTTTTAAAATAGTTTATTGTCAAATTGTTTTCCATACAACACCCAGTGCTCTTCCCCTCAAGTGCCCTCCACCATCACCACCACCTCTCTTCCCAATGGGGTGATTTTTAAGAGAAATGTTCATTGGTTTGGTTTTGTCATTGCAGGATAGGAGAAACCAGAGCTTATTTGCAGGTTTAGCAGGAAGAGCTCCCGGTGAAACAAATTGAAGAGGCAAGAAAAGGAGGGGACAGATAGATAATAGAGAAATGAAATGCAAAAGAGAAGCTAACCTTGGAAAATATGTATTTTCCTCTGAGACCATAAAACTAGAGGTTGAAGGGTAGCAATCTGGTTGGAAGCAGACTTGTCACGAAGCTACCTTAGAATATAAATTTATTTAGGAGAGCTTGGGCCAGAATGAAAATTACGTCTTTGGAAAGGGCTGTAGTACATGCATACTACCACTTGGTGTCGCCACTGGCTGCTGACAGGTTGGAGGGCTCCCATTGGGGACTTTAAGGGTACATTTAAAAAAAAGAATATTTCACCTTTTGTGAAATGCAAAACAAAACAAAAATGACAGTGGGCCCTGGACCCAGAATTCCTGAGCTCAGAACTAACCAGACTGAGACACTTAATAGCTGTGTCATCTCATTCAAATTACCTAATTTCACTCTGCTTAGGGTTTCTTATTTGTAAAATGGCATAATAGGATAAATTGTACTAATAGATGTAAAGTAGAAAATATTAACACTCAGTAAATGTCAGCTAGTATTACTGTTGATGATGATGATAATAATGAATTCTCTTTCAGCCTTTGGACCCCCAAGTTTTTCAGGTACTATTCACGTGGTGAATAATAAATGCCTATACAATACCTTGCCAAGTGAAGTGGTTAGAATGTGGTGCTAATGAAGCAAAGTTCATGATTTAATCAAGAATTATAGATTCTGGGGTACCCAGGTGGCTCAGTCAGTTAAGCATCCGACTCTTGATTTCAGCTCAGGTCATGATCTCATGGTTGTGCAATCAAACCCTGCATCAGGCTCTGCACTGACAGTAACCTGCTTGGGATTCTCTCTGTCCCTCTCTCTCTGCCCCCAACTCTCAAAATAAATAACTAAACGCTTAAAAAAAAAAGAGCTATAGCTTCTGTTAACTCTGTGTTCTCTTCTCCCTGATACCCTTAGCCAAGCATCCTACAAGTGTGTGTTCATGGTCACAAGTGAACCTTGCCAAGAGTGTAGATAAATCAACATAAATGCGTCCTCTGCTTTCCTACCCTTGCATGGAAGAAATTGAAAAAATGTTCCCACCCTACCTCCCACAAGGTCAACAGATTATTGTCAAAAGCCATTTCAGGCCTTATAAAGCAAAGAGCAAACACAATGTGCTCTTAAAAGTTAACTATAAAGAAAGAATAAACCCGTAAACCTCTCTCTATAATAAAAGGTAGCACTTGAAAGTCAATTTTGCAAAAGCAAAGGCCCCAGAGCAATAGCTCACTGTGGCACCTAGAATGTCTAAAGCAGCTTTATCTACAATTTTGAAATTATCATTGCAAATATAGACAAATAATTACATGAGCACATAGCCATATGAAGTAGCGATTGGATGTTTCTGGTATTGTTCTTATTTATTTGTTCCACATTTTGTTTGAACCCTTCCTATTGTGCCAGGCACTGTGTTAGCCCATAGGGATACTGGTTTTAAAATAAAATATCTGGGGTGCCCAAGAAATGCCCAGGATCATTCTAGAAAAAAAATGGGGGCAGAATCAAAGGAAATGAACAAAGTTCTCTAGTGTAGGGGCCCTATTGAAGCAGTAGGTTAGGAAATTCTGAAAATAGAGTGATCTAAGATCATTTGTTGTTGTTTTTTTAATGTTTATTCATTTTTGAGAGACAGAGCGTGAGTAGTGGACAGGCAGAGAGAGAGGCAGATACAGAATCTGAAGAAGGTTCCAGGTTCCACGCTGTTAGCACAGAACCTGACACAGGGCCTGAACCCAGGAACCTCGAGATCATGACGTGACCCGAGGGGAAGCAGACGTTTAACTGACTGAACCACCCAGGTGCCCTGACTAGAGGGCTTTCTTAGTGCTGCTGCCCTAAAATGCAGTAGGAGTCACAGACTTAATTTGGGCCCTGACACTAAGAATCTGTTTCACACCAGGCAAATCACTTAATCTGCATGCCTCGACTTCCTCTTCAGCCAAATGGGAGTGTTTTGCTTTACTGAATTCTGAAAGTGGTATGAGGATAGAAGGAGAAAGGGATGTGAAAACACTATGCAAAATAGGAAACATCATAAGAATGATGTATGGAACCTGGCATTTATTGAATGCCTACTATGAGCTGGGCACTGTGATAGTGCTGTAAGGCAATATTACTCAAAGTGTGGTTCCGTGGCTCAGGACTGGTCCACAAACTGTTTATTACTGGTCCGTGACAAGAAATTGAGAGTAAATGTTTCAAACCCTTAACAAGTTGACAGAGTAATTCTATATCTGTTGAATATAATCGTCAAAACGTTGGGCTTGTATTTTGTATGTGTTTGTTTTGATTTGATTCTCCTAGTGATTCATTTGTATTGTATTTTATAAAAATATTGGTACATGATGGATTTTGGGGAAAATGGTCCTTCCTGTCACAAGTGGTTTGAAAAGCACAGCTGTGATGAATATAAAAGAAATATAAGCCATGGGCCACGCCCTCAGGGAGTTCTCACGCTAGTGAATGAACAGGTATCACACTGGTTCAGAGAAACCACTGCTACTATTCGATGTGCTCCAACGCCCTCATGGAACAGTGGGCTATACAGAGCTGGATGGATTTACAGACTAGAGACCTGCAAATCTTCAAAGAAAACAAACTTTAATATTTACCCCCTCAGAATACTAGCAGCTCTAATCTACATAGAATTGAACTTCTCTCAAAAAGAGAGCAATCTGACATGTGATTTTCTAAAAGTAAAATTTCTCGGGGCACCTGGGTGGCTCAGTGGGTTAAGTGTTCGGCTTCACCTCAGGTCATGATCTCACAGTTCATGGGTTCGAGCCCCTCGTCAGGCTCTGTGCTGACAGCTCAGAGCCTGGAGCCTGCTTCAGATTCTGTGTCTCCCTCTCTCTGCCCTTCCCCTGTTCGCGCTCTGCCCTGATCTCTCTCTCTCTTTCTCAAAAATACATAAACATTAAAAAATAAAATAAATAAAAGTAAAATTTCTCAGGGAAGCCATCTGTGAAAAATTATGCTGGGCCCAATTAGAGAACAAAAAAGACTGGGTTTTTTTTCTGGTATATCCTCACAAGCTAACAGGATCTTTCTTTAGCTGATACTAAGGCAATACACTGACAAACTGGCTTTTCAATCTAAACACTATTTGTTGACAGGCTATCCACATTTTTTCTACGTTACCTTTCAGATATGTCATTGAATATATGAACACTTCCATGGCACAAAATTGACAAAGTACACAGCTCCCATATCTTGCTTTTTCATAGACTTTTACATATAAGTACATAAAGAGTTTTCTCGTTGGATGAATGTACCAGTATTTATTTGGTCAATCCTCCATTGATGGATATCTGGTTGTTTCTCATTTTTTATTATTACACACAACACCACAGTGAATAGCCTTGTACATACAATGGTTTATACCTATGCAAACATAGCTAGAGGAGAAATTCCTAGAAATGGAATCTTAGTATGAAAGTTTCATGTATGTGTACTTTTTATAGTTATTGCAAAATTGCCCTTGATTGGCTAGTTGCACTTCCACCAGCAGTTTATGAGAGGGTTCTCCCTCATTCTGGCTTTGTCAACAAGTGTATTATTAATATTTTTATATGTGACCAATGATATCCCACTGTAGTATTCATTAGCATTTCTCCAGTCATGAGGTTAGTTACCATTATTGGTATAGAAGCCATTTGTTAATTTTGATACCCAGCTGTCCATACACAAAGCAATTACAAATGATCCTAGGGGCACCTGGGTGGCTCATTCGGTTGAGTGTCCAACTTCATCTCGGGTCATGATCTCACAGTTCATGGGTTCGAGCCCCACATTGGGCTCTGCACTGACAGCTCAGAGCCTATAACCTGCTTCGGATTCTGTGTCTCCCTCTCTCTCTCTCTCTCTGCCTCTCCCCTGCTTGCACTCTGTCTTTCTCTGAAAACTAAATATTTTAAAATTAATAAAAAGAAAGCCCTCCAGTCAAAGATAGTGTCCCAAGAGCTCCACACATTAGAAAAAAGAAAATATGCCTTAGGCTTTCCAAATGACAGCAGATTGACAGGGTGGCATGATAGAAAAAACAGACTCTGGAATAAGAGCTAGTTTGGAATTCAGTCTTGAGCAAGAGATTTTACTTCTGAGCCTGTCTCCATATCTCTAAAGTGAGGATAATAACATCTTCTCCCCAAAACTGCACTAAGAAGTAAATATTGTATGTAACTAGCCAGGCACATAATTCAGAAAGAATGGTTGTTATTATCTGTATCAGGCTCAGTTTAGAAGGCCCAATTAAAGGGCTTTCTCTGTAATCTAATCACACGAAGTGTGTGCCATCTATTGGTGGACTACAGAACATGGCTCTGGGAGAAGATCATTACTCTCAGGAATGGGACCAGTGAATGGTGCCGTTTTTGTCTTTCTCTTTTTGCCTTGGCTACTAGACCGTCTGGATCCAAATGTTTGATCTACCCTAGGAAGTGAACAGAACTTTGCCGATTGTATTTTGTGTTAACCTCACCTTGAGCTACGTTCTATTTTTCCTGTGTAATGTTCCCTTCATTATCTCATTTTTTATATATTTTTGTAGGTCATTTTATTTTTTATGTTAATTCCAGTATAGTTAACATACGGTATTACAGTAGTTTTAGGCGTAACATATAGTGACTCAACAGTCCCATCTATTACTCAATGCTCATTAAGATAATTGCACTCCTTAATCCTCATCACTTATTTCTCCAATCCCCCTCCTACCTCTCCCCTCTGGTAACCACCTGCTTGTTCTCTATAGTTAAGAGTCTTTCTTTGGTTTGTCTCTTTATTTCCCTTTATTCATTTGTTTTATTTCTTAACATCCATATATGAGTGAAATGACGTTGTATTTGTCTTTGACTGACTTACTTCACTTTAGAATGTGCAGAATGTTGATTTATTGGGGGTCCAAGTGGCTCAGTCAGTTAAGCAACTCACGTCATGATCTCATGGTTGTGAATTCAAGTCCTGCATTGGGCTCTCTATAGCACAGAGCCCTGTTTGGAATCTTCTGTTTCCCTCTTTCTCTGACCCTCCCTTGCTCCCTCTCTCTCAAAAGAATGAATAAACATTAGGGTGCTTGGCAGGCTCAGTTGGGTGGCTCATGTCTGACTTTGTCTCAGGTCATGATCTCACAACTTGCGAGTTCGAGCCCCGAGTCAGGCTCTGTGCCAACAGCTCAGAGCCTGGAGCGTGCTTCAGATTTTGTGTCTCCTCTCTTTCTGCCCCTTCCCCACTCGTGCTCTGTCTGTCTGTCTGTCTGTCTCTCTCTCTCTCAAACATAAATAAACACTAAAATTTGTTTAATAAATAAAGAAATAAACATTTAAAAAAGAATATGCAGAATGGTGATTTATTAATGTAGATAAAAATATGACAAGAATACATTCTGTTTTTTGTTACTATTGGCCCCTCATCCTGGCAACCCCCAGAATCTAACAATAGTTACAAAAACAGATAAGTTGACTCTAAGATGTAATGGAGGTAAAAACAAGTAATACTAATAATTCAATCTTAAAATAAAACTTTAAGACTCCAAGCCTGAAAAGCATGAAATGGCCATTACCAATTAGAACTGGGATACCACAGCCAAAGTTCAGTGATATATTCATTTGTTTGTAAACTGGGTACTTACCATGTGCCATACTGTTCCAGGTACAGAAAATACAGCCCTGAACAGAAAAACAAAAGTCCATGCCCTCATTGAGCTTATGCTTTTTGGAGGGAGGTGAAGAAAGATGGTGAACAAGATAAATATGAATACTATATGGTATGTGTAAGAGGTAAGATAAAAAAGAATCTTCAGGGCACCTAGGTGGCTCAGTCAGTTAAGTGTCCAACTCTTGATTTCAGCTCAGGTCATGATGCCGGGATCGTGGGATCAAGCCCCACATCAGGCTCTGTGTTGACAGTGCAGAGCCTGCTTGGGATTTTCTCTCTCTCTCTCTCTCTCTCTCTCTCTCTCTCTCTCTCTCTCTCTCTCCCTCTTCCTCTTGCGCCATCTATCTCTTTCTCTAAATAAATAAATAAATAAATAAATAAATAAATAAATATTTTAAAAAAAAGAATCTGCAAAGGGGTATGGAGAGATCCAGAGGCTCGGTTACAATTTAAAATAGAGTTGTCAGAGAAGATTTTGAAAAGAGGTGACACTTGAAAAAGAACTTGAAGCAAGTGAGAAAATAGCTCATGCTGTAACATAGAAGAAGAGTATTTCAGGCAGAGGGAAAACAAGTTTGAAGGCTCTTGGATGGGAGCATACCTGATGTGGCTGGGAATAGTGAGGAGGCTAGTATGGCAGAAGGGAGACACTAGTTGGTGATGAGGTCAGAGAACTCACAGTGAGACAGATTATGTAGGCTAGCATAAGGACTTTGATTTTGCTATTGCTTGAGCCATGTCTTGGGAATTATAGGAGAGTTTCAGAAGGGGGGTGATTTGGTTGACTTCTCTGTTAAAAGGATTGCTCTGGTTACTGTGTTAAGTGGGAGGGAGAAGCACAAATTAGGAGGCTCTTTCAGCAATCCAGGCAAAAGATAATGGTAGCTTGGACCAAAGTGATAACAGTGGGGATGGTTGATCGGAATTGGTCAGACTATGCATTTATTTTCAATATAGCACCGTCAGGATTTGCTGATGGGAGGTTTTAGAGAAAGAGTGAAGTTGAGAATGATCCCAAAGTTTGTGGCCTGAGCCATTGGGAATAATGAAGGACAAGCTGGTTTGGGGAGGTTGGAGATCAGAAATTTAGTTTTTTATATTTTACATTTTGAAATACATATTATGTACTCAAGTAAAGATATTAAATAGGCAGCTGGATATACTACTATGTAGTTTAGGACAGAGGTTTAGCCCAAAAATACAAATTTGAAGGCTGACAGTAGATGGCGTTTAAAGCCATGAAATTAGATAAGATAACCAAGGGAGAAAAATAGAGATATAGGAGAGAATAGGATAAGACTGAACCCTGGAGTACTGCTACATGAAGAAATCAGGAAGACATGAAGGAATTGAAAAGAAAACTAAGAAAGAGAAGCCACATGATAGAAGAAAATCCAGAGTGGTGAGGTATCCTGGAAACAAGTGAAGGAAGTGTTTTAAGAAGGATCAACAAAGTTTAAGGTAACTGATGGTTCAAGTAAAATGAGGATAACATTAGATTTGGCAATGGTAAAATTACTGGTGACCTTGACAAGGCCAGTTTGGATAGCCAGGAAGATGGAAGCTTGGTACAAATGGGTTTAGGAGAAAAATACAGAAGGAGGAACTTATAGTTCATAAGATGAAGCAAGCACACCCATTCCTAGTCCTCTCACTAAGTAAAAACCCCGGACATTAGATATATATAACAAATCTAAGATTTTGAAAGAGAAAGAAACCAACTAGGCCCCTTGGAGCCTGAGGAATGACACAGTGCTTGAGTGGTGTCAGTGGAGGCCTAGTAAGGAGCTTGAATTTTTACCTCTTCCCAATAGTAACCACATGCCTTTCCTGTACCATGGGGAAAACAAGGTTAGAAACATGGTCTTCCACCTCCAACTGGCAGTAACAATGTGGCACCCCTGACATGCCACATGTCCTGACATGGTATCAGAGAAGGTCAGCTAAACAGAAGATTTAAATTAGATCCAAAGTCTCGTCACATAACATCCAAAATGTCCAGGACACAAATGAAAATCACTTGTCATAACAATGAACAGGAAAATCTTACTAGTAAAAATCAGTCAATAGACACCAAGACCTGTCTGACACAGATGTTGGAATTACATTACAAGGATTTTAAAGCATTCAACATAAAAATTCTCCAAAGAGTAGTTCTGAACATGTTTGAAATAAATGAAAAAATAGAAAGCCTCAACAAAGAAATAGTTGATATAAAGGAGAACCAAACGGAAGTTTTAGGCCAAAAGGTATAATAACTAAAAATTTCCAAAATTTAGGGAAAGACATCAACCTACAGGGGCACCTAGGTGGCTCAGTCAGTTGAGCATCTGACTCTTGATTTCAGCTCAGGTCAGGATCCCTGGATCATGGGATCAAACCCTGCATTGGTCTCAGTGCTGAGTATAGAGCCTACTTAAGATTCTCTCTCTTTCCCTCTGGCCCTCTTCCCTGCTCTGTCTCTCTCTCTCTCATAAATAAATAAATAGACATCAACCTACAGATCCAATGGCTGAGCAAACACAAACAAAATAAATCCAAAGAAATCCATGCCAAGACACATTGTAATCAAACTTTTCAAAAGTAAAAACAGAGTAAAAATCATGAATCAAGTGAGAAATGTTACCTTACTCAGGGAGACAAAATTATTTGAATGAAGGCATATTTCTCATCAGAAACCATGGAGGCCAGAAGGAAGTGGCACAGGGTTTTAAAGGGCTGAAAGAATAGAATATATAAAGAATAGTCAAGTTGGACATTAAAAGAAAACAAACAATCCAATTCGAAAATAAGCAAAGGACATGAAGAAGCATTTCACTGAAGAGGATATACAGAAGATATATAAACATACAAAAAGATGCTCAACAAAACTAGCCTTTAAATAAATGCAAATTAAGACCATAATGAGCTATCTCTACAGACCTACTGGGACTGCTAAACTAAGTAAACAGTGAAAGTACTAAATGCTGGCAAGGATACAGAGAAACAATGTTTCATACATTTCTGGTGGAATGTAAAAGGGTCCAGTCACTGTGGAAAATAGCAGTGTCTTAATAAACTAAACATATGCTTACCATATGGCCTAGAACAAGTTCAAGGTCTTGTATGAGAAGGAACAGAAGAGGTCGTGATTCCTCTATGTCACTGCAACTGCCACCTGATGGCCATCAGCCAGAAGAGCTTCCTGTGGAGCCTGCAGGCCAGTGAGCTGAGGAACTTGGGCTTCATAGAAACCCAGCTATACTTCCACCAGGTGATCAGCGTGAAGCACATCATCCTGGCCAAGGCTGTTATGAAGAGCATCTCCTTGCTACACTAGCAAGAATACAGCAAGACACTGAACCTCCAATCCTGAGACCCCAAGTCCTTCACAGTGTTCAGCGTGGAATTCCTGGTGGACAAAGTCCAGCTGGGCTTCAGGGTGTCTGCTTGAGACAGTAACTTCATGATGCACATGTACCTCTCAGAAGCTGAAGACAGTCTGGGGGCATGTACCTGACATGTTGGGCAGAATTCCATGTGGGCACCCACATGAACACATTCTAGAGGATCTCATGAAAGGAGACAGGGATGGACACTGAGGGGTCCAACAAAAAGTCAGTGGCATCAGAGAAGGAGTACATCTCATGGTTCACACTGAAAAGCAGCATTGGGTTCTCACTGCTCATGCAGGACAAGACCTTCTGGTGACTGCTGATGCTGCAGAACACACAGGCCACAGTGCTGCTGGCCTTAACTCCCTTGCCAGGCAGATGCAGCATTTGGACTGTGATGTCCCACAAAACTCTGTATAGCCCAACCTCACCTGGGCTTCAGTCTTCACTTCTCCACTTTGGAGCACTGCGAGCAGGACAGAAATATTAGCACCAAGCCCGACTTTATCCTGGACCCCCTGATGGAGACCCATGGTGTCACCGCCCATTTCAGCCAGCACCCATGAATGCCACCACCGCCACAGTATACTACCTCCCACCCTCTTTTTGTGTAACACACATGAAAACAAGAGGGGAAGGATAAAAGATTGATGCACGTAATCATTTAAATGGATCTCAAGGGCATTATGGTGAGTGTAAAAATGTGATCTCAAGGGGTCACATATTATAGGATTCTGTTTACTTAATTATTTTGAATTGAAAACCTTAATATAGAGATGGAGAACAGATTAGTGATTGCCAGGACTTATGATGGAAGGAAGGGAGTGGGCATGACTGTAAAGGAGCAGCAGGAGAGAGATTATCATGGTGATGGAACAGTTCTGTATCCTGATTGCAGTGGTGGATATGTGAATCTACACATGTGAAAAAATGACATAGAATTATTCACATACTTTGTCCCAATCTCAGTTTCCTAGTTATATATTATACTATAGTTTGTAAGATGTAACTCTTGGGAGAATCTCAGCAAAGTTTATAAAGGAACTCTTGGCATGCCAGGGTGGCTCAATCAGTTGAGTGTTGGACTTTGGCTCAGTTCATGATCTCTCAGTTGGTGAGTTCAAGCCCCACATCCAGCTCGTTGCTGTCAGCACAGAACCCGCTTCAGATCCTTTGTCCACCTCTCTCTGCTCCTCCATCCCTCTCTTTCTCTCTCAAAAAATAAACATTCACAAAGGACCTCTCTGTAGTGTTTTTACAACTTCCTGTAAATCTATAATTATTTCAAAATAAAACTGTTTTAAGTGAATGGGATGGGGAAAAAAGAATTGTAGACATCAAGTCTAGACAATTCTAGTAAAGAGGAACAGAGAAATGGGGTCAATTGTAAGCAAGGAAAAATGGCTCAAAAGAAGGTGTTTTAACTTTTTAATGTTTATTTGTTTTTTGTGAGAGCAAGATGGGGGAGAGTTAAAGAGAGCAGGAGGGAGAGAAGCAGGAGAGGTTCAGAGAGAGAGGGAGAAAGAGAATCCCAATCAGGCTCCACACTGTCAGCACAGAGCTCGATGTGGGGCTCAAACTCACAAACTGTAAGATCATGAGCTGAACCAAAATCAAAAGTCAGATGCTTAACTAACCACTGAGCCACCCAGGAGCCCCTTACAATTTTTAGTGGGAGCAATAATACTATGGTGAAGCTGATGGTAAAGAACATGTAAAGGAGGAAAGCAGGCAACAGAGGAGAGAATTACCAGAGAGGATGGGATCTAACAAAAAGGTGGAGGGATTGGCTTAGCTGGGATCAGGACAGTTCATCCATAGTCATAAGAGGAAGGGTAGGATATGTACATATATTAGGTAGCTGGGTAGATCCAGTGGTTGAAATTTGTGGGCTTTCTTTTCTTTCCTTTTTTTATTTCAAGTATTTATTTAAATTCTAGCTAACTAACATATATGGTAAAATTGGTTTCAGGAGTAGAATTTAGTGATTCATCACTTACATATAACACTACAAGTTGTGGGCTTTGTTTTCTAATTGTCTTTGCTTTCTCAGTGAAATCAGAAGCATGGTCATGAGCTGACAGTGAGGACAGGTTTGGAGGTGTTAGAGGTTTGAAGGGAGATGAGAAGATATGAAATAGTTGTCTAGGAAACCGGGAGAGCAAATGGACCAGAATAATATTATGTGATTTCCTGGCAACATTAAGTGCCCACTTCAGGTTCGTGGTCTTGAATTTAAAGCGAAAGTGTCATTTTGTGTTTTTCTCTAGCAGTGTTCAGCTCTGGGGATAGAGGAGAGGAGTAGGAATTATTGGTAATGACATGATGGAGGCAAATGACCATGATTAGGTCAAAGATAAAACTGGAAGGGAGGATTTCAGAAAACTGGAGGCTAGGGTGGTGCAAGGATCAGGTACTGAGATATTGAAATCACAAACAATTAAGACAGGATTAATTGGAGAGAGTGACAGTGAGACAGAAGCTAAAATCTTTGAGAAACTGAAGGAGAACCTGAGGATCTATAGGTAACTACCACAGGTAGGATACAAAAATATAGTTATATGGCTATATGAAAATATAGATATATTACATAAAATAATATATAATATATTCTGTGACAGAGAATTCAAAGATGGGGATTTTTTATTCTGAAAGAGAGAGAGAGCATGCATGCAAGTGTGGGAGGGGTGCAGGGAAGGAGAGGGAGAGAGAGATTCCCAAGCAGGCCCCACAGCCAACTCAGGGCTTAATCTCACAACTGTGAGATCTTGACCTGAGATGAAATCAAGAGTCAGATGCATAACCAACTGAGCCACCCTGGTGATCCTTAGGATGTGGATTTTTAATGAGAGGAAAGGGAGAATGATTTTGAAGTGGCCATGAAGGACCTCAAGCTGGGGGTGAGGATCTAAGGACCTTGGGTAGATTCAGATTTCAATCAGATCAAGAAGGTGAGGGAAGCATTCAGCAAACAGGGAAAGCATGTAGGGAACTTTGTAAAGATTTTGAGTTCAGGGGTGCCTGTGTGGCTCAGTCAGTTAAGCATCAGACTCTTGATTTCCACTCAGGTCATGATCTTATATCTCATGAGTTCCAGCCCGTCATCGGGCTCTGTGCTGACAGCTCAGAGCCTGCTTGGGATTCTCTCTCCCTCTCTCTCTGATTGTCCCCTGCTCACATATGCTTACTCTGTCTCTCTCTCTCAAATAAATAAACTTAAACATTCTTTTTAAGATTTTTAGTTTTTAAAAAATTTTTAATGTTTTTTATTTATTTTGAGAGACAGAGAGAGACAGCGTGAGCAGGGGCGGGTCAGAAAGAGAGGGAAATACAGAATCTGAAGCAGGCTCCAGGCTCTGAGCTGGCTGTCAGCACAGAGCCCGATGTAGGGCTCGAACCCACAAACCATGAGATCATGACCTGAGCCGAAGCTGGACGCTTAACCGACTGAGCCACCCAGGGACCCCTCTTTTTAAGATTTTGAGTTCAAGATAAGGTGACTGTATAATTTTTTTATCCAGTCCATGACACTTGAGAATGACAAATGTTAAAACTGGGCAGGACAGTGGCACAGCATGCATAAACTGGAATTGCCCTGGGCAAAGTAGGACTATGATTCTAGAGGGCACAGTAGGAGGATTTCAGGATCTGAATGGGGCTAACAAGTGGGGATAAGTTAGGTCAATACACAAAATTGTATGGGATTAGAACATGAGATGTGCAGGTAGTTACCAAGGGGTCCCAGGGTTCTCGTGATGACTGACACAAAGTTGAAGGGTATAAAGAGCTTGGTTCTGGTACTATTAGGGCAACTAGTGGTGACAAGTCTGTGAATGTTGAGAGGGAGAAATGGGTGAGTGTTTAGGACTTGTGCTTCACTACTGCTCATGGAGATGCAGAGTCCCAGAGAAGGACATTTTACTCCAAGCCAACAGGGAAGCACCTCAACCCTAACCCCTGATATTTCTGAAACTCTTCATGCGTCCAGTATAAAATATTTGAGCAGGTGTGACTGGACTGACTACAGGTAAGGAATTGAACTGACCTAGCTGTGAGAAGTTGAAGATGGCAGACACAAGGGAGTCAGTGGTGTTGCCAACAGAAGCTATAGGGAAACACATGGACAATGACAAACGTAGAAGATACCAAGGTGAATGGGGGAAAATATAAAGTCCATGACCATTTAGATCCCCAAACCTAACTGTGACAGAACAAAACGGTATTTAATTACTCAAAGGCTCTTATTTCTCTTTTCTGTGTTCATTCCCCAGGTGAGTTCACCCAGTTTCGCTTCGTTATTCACCACTAATATGCTGATGACTTCCAAACTTACCACTCTAAAACTCGTGTCTCACCTAAATTCCAGACCATAATCTAACTGTCCCCTTGATATCTCAACTCAGATGTTTAATCAATGGGGTTTTTTTGGGGAGAGAAAATCACTTTATTCTACTTAATTCACAAACAATAATGTCACAAAAGCTGGTTTTAGGAGGCACACAAACAAATATGCTCCAAACTCAAAACTATCTCACAATGAACTTCTATACAGTAAGAACACCTGTTTTCATTCCAATCCTACAGAAAGCTTCATAGGTCAGCCTTTGGTGGAGAGCTAATAAATGTTTTAAACTTAGTATGTTCAACCCTCAGCCCCTGATTTTTTTTCTTTAAAAGTTTGTTCTACCCGCAGGGCGCCTGGGTGGTTCAATTGGTTGAGCGGCCAACTTCAGCTCAGGTCAGGATTTTGTGGTCCATGAGTCAGACCCTGTTTCAGGCTCTGTCCTGACAGCTCAGAGCCTGGAGCCTGCTTCAGATTCTGTGTTGCCCTCTCTCTCTGCCCCTCCCCTGCTTGTGCTCCGTCTTTCTGTCTCTCAAAAATAAATAAACATTAAAAAAAGAAACATTGTTTAAAAATAAATAAATGAACAAATTAACTGAGGGCTAAAGAGGGAGGAGGAAAGGGGCTGTGGGGCAATGGTCATGGAGGGGAGCACTTGTGGGGAAGAGCACTGGGTGTTATATGGAAACCAACTTGACAATAAACTATTTAAAAAATAATAATAATAAATAAATAAATAAAATATTTTATTTTATTATAAAATAAAATACATAAAAATTTTTAAGAAATTTGTTCTACCCCTAGCATGCCCCATCCCCATCTCAGTTGATGGGAAGCTATCCTTCCAGTTACTCAGGCCAAAATGCTTTGGCCATAATTTTTTTTCCCAGCCAACTTTTTTTTTATAAAAATATTTAAACGTCTTCCCCAGAGACAGAAATATTTTTTTATAAACTATTATAAAAAATAAAAATAAAAAGGCTACATACTGCATGATTCCAACTATATGGCACTCTGGAAAAGGCAAAACTACCGAGACAGTAAAAAGATCAGTGGTTACCAGGGACTAGGGGAGGGAGGACTGAAGAGGCAGAGTACTGAGGATTTTAGGACAGTGAAACTACTCTGTATGATACTATAATTGTAGATATACATCATTATATATTTGTCTAAACCCATAGAATGTTCAGCACAAATGGGAAACCCTAATATAAACTATGGACTTTAGTTAATAATAAAGTATCAATATACTGGCCTAAATGTAAAAGTGTACTCCACTAACTGCAAGATGTTAAGAATAGTGGAATCTGAGGTGGGAAAATATATGATAACTCTGTACTTTCTGCTCAAGTTTTCTGTAAACCTAAAACTGCTTTTTTTTATAATAGTTTATTGTCAAATTGGTTTCCATATAACACCCAGTGCTTCTCCCCACAAGTGCCCCCCACCATGACCATCACCCCCTCCGTTCCTCCCCCTTCCCTTTCAGTCCATGGTTCGTCTTCAGTATTCAGTAGTCTCCCTTGATCTGTGTCCCTCACTCTCCCCCGCTCTCTTTCCCCCTTCCTCTCCCCCTGGTCCCCTGCCAGGTCTCTCCTGTTAGACCTATGAGTGCAAACATATGGTATCTATCCTTCTCTGCCTGACTTATTTCGCTTAGCATGACACCCTCAAGGTCCATCCACTTTCCTACAAATGGCCATATGTCATTCTCATTGCCATGTAATACTCCATTGTGTATATATACCACATCTTCTTGATC
>NC_043717.1:40846458-40878291 GCF_006229205.1 Suricata suricatta | reverse complement strand
CCTAAACACCATGATCTCGCACTCAGATTACTATAGTATTCTCCTAACTAGTCTCTCTGATTCTACCCTTGCCACCTTATATTCTATTCACAACACAGAAGTCAAAGTGATTCTTTTATAACACAAACCAAATTATGCTACCCCTGCATTCAAACCCCTTTAAACTCACTCATCTCGGGGCGCCTGGGTGGCTCAGTCGGTTAAACCTCCGATTTCAGCTCAGGTCATGATCTCACGTTCGTGGGTTCAAGCCCCGTGTCAGGCTCTGTGCTGACAGCTCAGAGCCTGGAGCCTGCTTTGGATTCTGTGTCTCCCTCTTTCCCTGCCCCTCCCCCTCTTGCACTCTGTCTCTCAAAAATAAATACATGTTTAAAAAAATTTTTTAAAGAATTCAACAAGGTTTCTAGATACAAGAGTATCTCATATTTTTTTACACAGATAGCCATATCATGTGAATTATATTTTTATCTTTCCCAATCTTTCTTTCTGTTTTCTTTTTTTTTTTTTTTTTGTATTATCTTAGTGCATTTGTTAGAACCTCCGGTATAATGTTGGATAAAAATGGCACTAGGCTTGATGTAAGTTTTGGGTAGATACCCTTTTTCACCTCTGTATCAGTTGCATTTTGTTATTTTTAAATTATGAATGTGTTTAATTTTATCAATTGCTTTTTCTACAACAAAGATGGTCACATGGTTTTACTCGTTTTTATCTATTAATGTGGTGAATTACAGTAACAGACTCTTTAATTAAGCTGCTTTTGAAATAATGGGATAAGTCCTACTTGCTAATATTTTTTTAATGTACGTAAGGAAGTAAATCTGCTTGTATTTTACCTAAGGAGTTTTCATATATGCTTACAATCAAGATTAGTCTATACATTTTTTATGCACTGTCTTGGTCAGGCTTGTGCTTCAAGATTATTCTAGACTCAAAAAAATGGTTGGGGCACCTGGATGGCTCAGTCAGTTAAGTGCCAGACTTCAGCTCAGGTCATGATCACACGGTTTGTGGGTTTGAGCCCTGCTTGGTTTCTGTTTCCCTCTCCCTCTGCCCCTCCTCTGCTTGCACTCTGTCTCTCCCTCTCAAAAATAATAAACACTAAAAAAATTTAATGGATAATATTTTCTTATTCACTCGTAAAGTTGAAGTTATCTTTTTGAAGGTTAGTTAAAAAAAAAACCAACAAATTGTGGGGCACCAGGATGGCTCAGTCAGTTAAGTGTCCAACTCTTGATTTCAGCTCAGGTCATGATCTCACAGTTGTGAGATGGAGCTCCACATAGGGCTCCACGCTGGACATAGACCCTGCTTAAGATTCAATCTCTCCCTCGGCCCCTCCCCCGCCCCCGCCCCCAAAAAACTGTGGTTAAGTCATTTTGGTTTGGTGACTTTCTGTAAGGGGAGTTTCTTTTTTTTTCTTTTACTGCCAATTTGACTTATTTAATGGTTACTGGTCTATTCAGCTTTAGAAAGTTATGTATTTTATATATAAGTCTTTTGTTAAGTATGTATTTGCAAATATTTTATTCCAGTCTGGGGTTTGTCTTTCCATTTTCCTGACAGCATTTTTCTAAGAACAGCTTTAAATTTAATGGAGTCCAATTTACTGACTCATTCCTCTATGGAGCATGCTTTCAATATTATATATGAGAAATACGTGCCTAACTCAAGGTAAAAATATTTTTTCTACTATGTTTTATTCCCAAAATTTTATAACTTATGGGTTTTTAAAGGTTTTTCTAAAGCTTTAGATTTTTCATTTAGGTTTGTAACCATTTGGAGATTTGGAGTTCATTTTTATAAATGGAAAGAGGCACGCATCAAAGTTTATTTTTGCATGTGGAAATCTAATATTTGAACACCATTGATTGAAAATTCTGTCGTTTCTGTAATGAACTGCCTTTCCATCTTTGTCAAAACCCATTTCCTTGGGCCTAATTTTGGACTCTGTGTTCTGTTCCATTGATCTATTTACCTATATTCATGCTAATACCACACTGTCTTGATTACTATACTTTTATAAGTCCTGAAGTCAATTGTTGTAACTATTCCTACTTTCACCCTAAACATACCCCGTGTTATCTATCAGTTACATCTCAATAAAGCTGGAAAAATATTTAAACAGGAACCAAAACTTCAGTAATAAAATAATAGCTTAATGAAGGGGGGTGATGGTCATGGAGGGGGACACTTGTGGGGAAGAGCACTGGGTGTTATATGGAAACCGACTTGGCAATAAACTATTAATAAAAAAACAAAAAATAATGTAAAATATCCATATTAAACAACATATAAAATTTTAAATAAACATAAGATCTGACCCCTGCAATCAACCAATTGCATTTTCCCTAAAAACAAAACAAAACAAAAACAAAAACGTATTTGACTATATAGAGTTCTGGGAACTAATATGAAGTTTAGAATCAGCTTATCAGTTTCTAAAAAGATTCCGATAGGATTTTGACTGAGATTACACTGAATATTTAGATCAATTTGGGGACAACTGACATCCTCACACTATTGAGACTTCATGTCTATTATCATAATATACTTCCCAATTTTTTTAAGTATCCTGTAATTTCTGTCATTGATGTTTTCCTGTTATCAATGCACAGAACTGGCACATATTTTGTTAGATTTGTATCACTAGGTATTTTGTGCCATAGTTAATGGTATAGGTTTTTAAATTCAATTCCTGATTGCTATTGATATTACATCTAATATTTAGAAATGCAAGTGAATTTTGTATATTGATCTTGTAGCCTGCAACATAGCTTAACTACTTTATTAGTCCAAATAGCCTCTTTTGTGAATTCCTTTGCATTCTCTACATAGACTATATAGTATCATCTGAATACAAAGAGAGTTTTACCTCTTTCTTTCTACTATGTATACCTTTGTGTCTTTGTCTTGCTTTCTTGTATCAGCTAAGACTCCCAATAGAATAATGAATATATGCGGAGAGCAGATATTTTTCTTTTTCCCAATATTTGGGTCAAAGCATTACATTTTTTCATCACAAATATGATGTTACATGTAGGTTTTTTGTGGACATTCCTTAACATATTGGGGAGATGCTAGGAGCTGTGTCAGCCTTGCTGGATGACACAGTCACAGCAAGGAAATGGCAGATGTTTGCACAGCTCCTGCCATAAAGCGAAACTGGTATCTCCTTCTACAATTGGCTCATATTGAAAATGAGACTGCTGTTATTGATTAGGTCTCAGAATCTTCCAAGTCAGACTGATATTTCCCACACAGATACCTCATGGGAAGAAGCATATTCCCACCTCTACAAAAAAGAATTTAGATAAAGCACTGCAGATGTTTGTTGAAAGGCTCTTCTAATGAGCCTTACAAACCCAAGACATAGATAATAAACTAACACAAGAGTTACTATTAACTTTGGCCCAGAAGAAAAGAGCCTAACTTAGAGGTAAGAAACAAACAAGAGCCGGACATAAGTTACTGCACATACCTTTGCTAATTGGTGCCACAAATACCTTCTCTTACATTGATATCTATTATGAGGATGGGTAAGAGTAGTTGAAACTTAAACTCATATACAAAGGCCAGCATATCTAGGGCCCCTATGGTACCTAGTCCTTCAACATCAAATAACAAGGTTTACTTACTAACCAGCGCAAATACCTTTTTCCCTTTGTGAGCCAGACAGAATGACTCCTAGCCTAGCCTATGCCTGAATCTTAGTGTTATTGATATAAACAAATGTGTTTGCTATCTGCTTCTCACTGAGAACATCCTGCTATCTTCTTAGTTGTAAGATTTACTACCGGTTTAAACAAATGTGTATGTTATCTGCTTTTCACTGAGAATATCCTGTTATCTTATTATTTGTAAAAATTAACTACCTCACTGAAATTAGAGTAGTTCTGCAAAAATCCTCTGTAAGACCTGCTTCTGTACACGTTTCAAAGCATCTTATCACTGAGTATTATTTGTAGTAAAAATTGCACCTTTTGATGTCATGTTAACACTTGATCTATAAATAAAGACACAAAAACCGACAGAGCAGAGATGCTTGCCTGGTGATCAGAAAGAGGCTGAGGCTCTCTCACTCCCTTTTGCCGACACTGTCCATCCTTTCAGGGACCCCTGGACCTGCTGGAGCTGAACTCCAGCCGGGAGATTCTCTTCTTTTTCTGGTTTGCTGAGACTTTTTATCATGAAGGGGTGTTGGGCTTTGTACAATGCTTTGTTCTGAATCTATTAAGTGATCATATGGTTTGTTATCTTTCATTATTTAATATTATGAATTACATCGATTGGTTTTCAAAAATTGAACCCTCATATTCTTGAAATGAATGGCTTATTCATTGTATATTTATTTGCAAAAATTCTGCTAAGAATTTTTGTATCTATGTTCAGGAGAGGTATTGGTCTGTAGTCTGTTTATAAAAGCTTTTATTTTTGTTTTGTCTTGTTTGGGTATTAGAGTAATGCTGGCCACATACCATTAGTTAGAGAGAGAGTATTCCTTTTACTATATTTTGGAAAAGTTTTTATAGAATTTGTATTTTTTTCTCCAGAAATTTTTAGTAGAATTCATAAATGAAGCTATCTGTGTTAGGAATTTACTTTGTAGAAAAATTTGTAAACAAAATTCAATTTCTTTATTAGTTATGGGTCAGTTTTCATATTCTATTTTGTCTAGCATGGACTTTAGTAGTTTTTATCTTTCATATTATTTGTCCATTTTATCCATGTTGCTGGATTTCTTGGCATCAAGTCGTTCATAATATTCCCTCATTATCCTTGTAATATGTTTAGAATCTGTAGTTATGTTTGCTTGTTTCATACCTGCTACCAGCAAATTGTATCTACTTTTTTTCTAGTCAGTATGAATAGAACCTTATTAATTATATTGATTTATTTTGAAAAAGACTGCTTTTGGTTTCACTGATATTTTTTCCTATTTTTATTTTATATTAAGTGATTTCTTCTCTAATATTTATTATTTCTATTCTTCTGTTTAGTGTGTTTGATTTGCTTTTCTTCTTCTAGTTTCCTAAGATGGAAGCTTAGGTTATTTATTTGAGACCTTCCTTCTTTTCTAATGTGTTTAGTGCTATAAGATGCCCTCCAAGGGCTGCCCTAGTCATCACCCGCATAATCCAATACATATTTTCATTTTCATTAAGCTTAAAATACCTTCTAGCACCCCCTGTGATTTCTCTTCTTTATTTATGGGTGTGTTAGTTCCCAAATAATTTGGAATTATCCAGACAGCTTTCTTGTTATTGATTTGTGATTAAATTCTTTTGTGACCAGAAAACATACTTTGTCTTACTTGAATCCATGTAAATTGATTGAGACTTGTTTTCTGGTTCAGAATTTGGGGTCTTGGTAAATATTCTGTGTGACCCTTGAAAATAATGCATATTCTGTTGTTACGGGGGAAGTGTTCTATAAATGTGAATTAGGACATGTTGGTTGATAGTTTTGTTTAAGTGTTCTGTATCCTTACTGATTTTTTACTTGTTCTATTGATTATTGAGAATGGGGTGTTAAAAAAAGTCATACTTATGAATTTGTCATTTCTCCCTAAAGATAGGTCAGCTTTTACTTCATGCATTTTAAAGTTCAGTTATTTGACGAATTGACTACTTTATTTTCATGAAACAGCACCTATCTCTGGTAATATTCTTGCCCTGAAATCTACTCTGTCCTTCATTAGAATAGCCACTCCAGTTTCCTTATGAGTAGCATGGAATGTCTATCCTTTTATTTTTAGTCTATTTGTGGTTTTATATTTAAAGTGAATATCTTAGGGGTGCCTGGGTAGCTCAGTCAGTTGGGCATCCAACTTCAGCTCAAGTTATGATCTTACAGTCCATGAGATTGAGCCCCACATCAAGCTCTGTGCTGACAGCTCAGAGCCTGGAGCCTGCTTCAGATTGTGTGTCTTCCTCTCTTTCTGCCCCTCCCCACTTGTGCTCTCTGTCTCTGTCTCTCTCAAAAATAAATAAACATTAAAAAAAATTTAATTGGATATCTTATAGGCAACATATAGTTGCCTTTTCATCCAATCTGGCAGTCTCTGTGGATTTTAATGTGATTGTTGATTTATTATTTATTTTCTCTTAATCTCATCTGTTCTTTGTTCCCATTTTTATTGTCTTCTTTTTGGATTAATGGGTATTTTTTATTACACATTATCTCCTTTTTAATAACTTTCTGTTGTATTGCTTTAGTGATTGTTTTATTATTTGCAGTATGTCTTTAATTTATACAGTATATATACAGTATAGGTCTTTCACTGATCACAATACATTTTAACAGTTCACATATAGCAGAAGAACCTTACAACAGTATTCTTCCATGTTACCTCTCTTTGCCTTTCATGGCATCTTTTTTCATATGTTTTGTTTCTACCTATGTTATCAACCCCATAATTTCTTTATGTAGATCCAGGTTTCCACCTGGTATTGTCTTTCTACCTGAAAGACTTCCTTTAGCATTTTTTGTAGTCCTGCTGCTGGTGATGAATTATTTCAGCTTCTCTGTGTCTGCAAAGGTCTTTATTTTACCTTCGTTTTGAAGTATTACTAGCGGGTAGGCATACAAAATTCTAGGGTGACAATTTCTTTCTTTCAGTTCTTTAAAGATGTTACATCACCATTTTCTGCTTTACATGGTTTTCTGATGAAGAATATGAATCATTTTTACTTTTATTCCTCTGCATATAATGTGTATTTTTTCTGGTCTCCTTTAGGATTATTTTTTTCTTTATCACTATTTTTTGAGCAATTTGATTTTGGAATGTCTTAATGTAGTTTTCTTCATGTTTCTTGCATTTGGAGTCTCCTGTTTCTTGGATTTGTGAGTTTACAGATTTATCATATTTGGGATAATTTTAGCCATTATTTCTCCTAATAATTTTTCTTTGCCCTTCTTTCTCTCTTTTCCTGGGAAACGTACATATATTAGGTTGCCTGTAGTTGTTGCACAGCTCACTAATGTTCTGTTCATTTATTTTCAGACTTTTCTTCTTTTTTTAAGATTTTATTTTGTTTTGTTAATGTTTATTTATTTTTGAGAGAGAGACACACACAGATTGCAAGTGGGGAAGGGGCAGAGAGAGAAGGAAACATAGAATCTGAAGCAGGCTCCAGGCTCTGAGCTGTCAGCACAGAGCCTGAAATGGGGCTTGAACTCATGAACTGCGAGAACATGACCTGAGCCAAAGTTGGACACTCAACCGAGCCACCCAGGCGCCCCTGAAATATGTTTTAACAGTTGTTTTAATGACTTTGTCTACTAACTTTATCATCTGTGCCATTTTGCGGTCTATTATTATTATCTTTTTTCTTATTATAAGTCATATTTTCCTGCTTCTTTGCATATCTGGTAACTTTTTATTGGGTGCCAAAATTGTGAGTTTTATGTTTAGTACCAAACATGGTGCTAAATTTTCTGTATTTCTTTTATTTTTTTATTTTTTTAAAAATAGTTTATTGTCAAATTGGTTTCCATACAACACCCAGGGCTCTTCCCCACAAGTGTCCTCCTCCATCACCACCACCTCTTTCCCCCCCCTCCCCCTCCCCCTCCCCCTTCCCCTTCAACCCTCAGTTCCTTTTCAGTATTCAATAGTCTCTCAAGTTTTGCATCCCTCTCTCTCCCCAACTCTCTTTCCCTCTTCCCCTCCCCCTGGTCCTCCATTAGGTTTCTCCTGTTCTCCCGGTAGACCTATGAGTGCATACAGATGGTATCTGTCCTTCTCCGCCTGACTTATTTTCTGTATTTCTTTTAATAATTTTTATCTTTTCCTGGGAAAAGGTAAGTTATTTGGCAAGAGTTCGGTCCTTTTAAGGCTTGCTTTTAACCTTTTTAAGGTAAAATCTGGAAGGTCAATCAAAATAAAATTGTACTTCCCCTTTAAAACTTGCCAAAAAGAAAAGAGCACTTTTCTCCCCCCTCTTTCTTAGAGTATTTCTTGAGAAATACAGTATTTTTAAATCTTTCCTCTGTTCCTTTGATATATATGTAAATATTTTTGAGAATTAAATAAGCCTCTTGCCAGCCTTGTAACCCAAAATATTTTTCTTAAGGGACTGGGAGCCATCTCTTTGAAATGTTAACATCAAGGGGGATAGTGCCTCTCTATTTCTCTGTCACCCTGGGATTTTAGCCAAAGCATCTTGCTCTAAGCTGTAAGCAGCTGCTTGTTGTAGAGATATGAGAAGTTTTATTTTCCTTTTGGATAAAGTCAGTTAACCAGCACAGATGGCCACTCCAACTACCAGGTGAACTTAGGATGAACTATGAAAGAGTGTATAGCAAACACTGCTTTCAAAGTCCTCTTACATAAAGACAATTTATCATTTATTTTAAGAACATGCATGTAATGAATAAATTACATCCATAAGAATGGGATTTATTTCTGTCTTTGCAGTCTCTTTAGCAGATTGTCTATAATGCATCACAGTCTGGTTTAATGTGTATTCAATAGTAACCCTGCTTGCTATCTTTCCTATATTCAAGGACAGGATTTCCTGGATTGGCAGGAAATTTTATTTCTAATTTTCTTTCAATAGATCATAGCAGCAATTTATAGCAAATATTTGTCCTCTACTGAGGCACTATTCTTCTGAGTGCTCTACCCAAAGCTCTGTGTACTATAAGATTTATCCACTCTGAATACTGGGTGTATGAACTCTTCCCAGCCCTATTTCAGCTCCAGCATTTGTTCTCCATGCTCATTTCTTGTGATTCATTCCCTGGTCTTGCGTAGTTTCCTCATATACCTGTGCTGATCAGTACTGGCTGGAGATTCTAGAACGCTCCGCATATTTCCAGAGTGCTTGAGTCTATGGCCCTCTCTTTCTCCCCCCCTCTCTCCCCCCATTCTCTCTCTCTCTTTCCCTTTCTTCTTCTTCTTCTTCTTCTTCTTCTTCTTCTTCTTCTTCTGCTGCTGCTGCTGCTGCTGCTGCTGCTTCTGCTTCTTCTTCTTCTCTCTGTCTGTCTCTCTCTCTCTGTTTCACACACACATGCGCACACTCTGTGCTGGGAACCTAATCACCTTGGGCTCCTTGATTTGTCAACTCTGTTCTTGACTCAGAGAGACTGCCAGGCTGTCTTTAGATTCTCCCTGCCTGTGATATGATCTGAAAAGTCTCCAAGCAGAAAACTGAGGTAATTATAGTGCTCACTTTGTTTGTTTCCTTTCTCTCAAGGACTAGTGCCTTTTGCTGCTTGATGTCCAGCGTCCAAAAACCATTGTTTCACATAATTTGTTCATTCTTTTTAGTTGTTTAAAGCAAAAAGGTAAACTCTGTCCTTTTTACTCCATCCTGATCAGAAAAATAAACAAGCTTCTGTGTTTCCTTTAAAGCATATTTTCTTCTCCCCCCCCCCATTCCTGCCTCCCTGGGATTAATCACTTTTTTTTTAAATCTCTATTTCTCTAATGATTTTGAAATTGTTCATTATATGGCCTTTTTTTAGAGTTGACTATTTTCCACCTATCTTCCTGAACAAATGGTGAGCGTCCTTGCCATATTTCTGGTCCTGTAGGTGAAATGTTACTAGTTCCCTTTGTGTGAAAGGGGGCTCGTGGCTTAATGGATGGAAATAAATTCCTGCTTCATGGTCTCATCTTCCATCTCTGTGAAAGTATTAAAATGAATACTTAAAAGTAATAAAAGAAAACTAAAATTAGGGCCAGTCCCTAAAATGCCACAGTTCTCAAACTTTCATCTCAGGACCCCATTTATGGTTTCATTCTGGTAAGATGGAGCAAACAAACTCCAAATTGTCTCTCCCACTAAATACAACTGTAAAACTTAGACAGAATGTGTGGAACAGCTATTTTAGGACTTGCAATGTAAATAATAGGGAGTGGGTTGGGAAAGAAGACCAGGCTTTGTAGTATCACTAAATTATGTGTAAGTTTAGGTAGTGCCTGGGTGGCTCAGTCGGTTAAGCATCCAACTTTGGCTCAGGTCATGATCTCACGGTTTGTAGGTTCAAGACCCACGTCGGGTTCTGTGCTGACAGCTGAGAGCCTGAAGCCTGTTTCATTTTCTGTGTCTCCCTCTCTCTCTGCCACATCCCCACTTGTGCTCTGTCTCTCTCTGTCTCAAAAATAAATAAACTATAAAAAAACCTTTTTAAATTATGAGTAAGCTTACCACTTTTTATCTAGTACAACCTGGCATGGACTCATGGAAGTCTAAACCCAAGAGCGTATACTGAAAATTACAATATACTGATGGAAGAAACCAGTGAAGGCTTAAATAATGGAGGGACATATGTTCACAGATTGGAAGTCTCAGCATAGTATCGATATCAGTTTTCCCTAAATTTATTCATACAGTCAATGCAATTCCCATCAAATTACAAAGATGTTAAGACAATTCAAATGAGAAAGGATAGTCTTTGCATTCCTTCCAAGTTTTTCTTTAAATTTCAGTTAAAATACAGTGTAATATTATTTTCAAGTATAGAATTTAGTGATTCACCACTTCCATACAATACCCAGTGTTCATCACAAGTGCCCTGGGAAAGGATAGTCTTTACAACAAATGACATTGGAAAAAGTAGATTTCCATGTACTGAAAAAAATGAGCCTCAACCTGAACCTCACACTTTACACAAAAATTAAGTAAAAATCACAAATACATGTAAATGTAAATATAAAACTATGAAACTTCTAACAGAAAACATAGGAGAAATAGCTTCATGACCGGGGGTGAAGTAGAGTTTTTTTCACATGACACCAAAGGTAGAACCCATAAAAGAAAAAAAGATGATAGGTTGAACCTCATCAAAATCTGTGTATTGTTCTGTAAAAGACACTGTTAAAACAATGATTAGAGGAGCTACAGATCAGGAGGAAACATTTGCAGTCCTCACATCTGACAAAGGACTTGGTATCCAGCATGTATAAAGAATCCTTAAAATTCAGTAAGAAAATTAAAACTCCATTTTAAAAAATGGCCAAAAGACTTAAACAATTACTCAAACAAAGAGGATATGTGGATGAAAATAAGCACATAAAAAGATGTTCAATATCATTAGCCATTAGGAAAATACATGCTAAAACCATGATGAGATACAAATACATATTTAATAGAATTGCTAAAATAAAAAGTATAGACAAAACCAACTGCTCAGTCAGTTGAGTGTCCATCCCTTGATTACAGCTCAAGTCATGATCTCACATTTCATGGGATCGAGCCCCTTGGTGGGCTCCTCTGTGACAGCATGAGGCCTGCTTGGGATTCTCTCTCTGCCCCTCTCCCACTCTCCACACTCTTTTCTCTCTCTCTCTCTCTCTCTCTCTCTCTCTCTCTCAATAAATAAATAAACAAACTTTTAAACAAATAATGCAGAGCAACTGGCACTCTTTTACATTGCTTTTCAGAATGCAAAACATTCTAGCCACTTTGGAAAATAGTTTAAAGTTTTTTTAAAAATAAAATTAAACATATACTCACCATATGATCCTGCAGTCTCCTTCCTGGGTATTTACCTTAGTGAAATATTCACATGAAACTTGTACACAAATGTTCATAGTAGGCTGATTTGTAAGAGCCCCAAGGTGGAAATAACCCAAATGTTCTTCAGTGGGTGAATGGATAAACAAACTTTGGTACTATTCAGTGATAAAAAAAAAAAAGAATGAACTATTATTGATGGATCTCAACCTGAATGGATCTCAAAGGCACTGTGCTAAAAGAATTAAGCCTCAAAGGTTACATATTATATGGTTCCATTCTCAAAAAGATGTAACAGTGGTGACAGGGAATAGATCAGTAGTTATCAGGGCTTCAGAGTTGGGAGGGGTGGTATGACAAAGGGATAGCACAGGGGAGGGTTTTTAAATTTTATTTAATTTTATTAAAATTAATATACAGTGTTATAGTAATTTTGGGTGTACAGTATAGTGATTCAACACTTCCATATATCATTCATCATCACAGGCGCACTCCCTAATCCCCATCTCATATTTCACCCATCCCCCACCCACCTCCCCGCTGGTAACCATCAGTTTGTTCTCTATAGTGAAGAGTCTGTTTTGGGGGTATCTGTCTGGCCCAGTCGATGGAGCACGAAACTTTTGATCTCAGGGTTCAAGCCCCACATTGGGTATAGAGATTGCTTAAAAATAAAATCTTAAAAAGAGAGGGTTTTTTTAGTACAAGGGAGTTTTGGATAACTCAGTTGGTTAAGCATCTGACTTTGGTTCAGGTCATGATCTCGTGGTTTGTGAGTTTGAGCCCCGCATCGGGCTCTGTGCTGACAGCTCAGAGCCTGGAGCCTCCTTCCTATTCTGTGTCTCCCTTGCTCTCTGCCCTTCCCTTGCTCATGCTCTCTCTCTCTCTCCCTCAAAACTAAGTAAACATTAAACATTTTTAAAAATTAATTTAAAAAGAAAAGGCTGAGGGATTCTCTGTGAACTGACTTAGCAGGATTCTTCCTAATAGAGGACTAGACAGGCCAATGACAAGGCCCAAGGATGAGGCCTAGTCATAAAGAAGTCTCAGAAAAACCTGACTACAGTTTGGTCAAGGAGAGGTCTTTATGAGTTTTGACCTTGTGGCACAGACTGTTAGTTTGGATCATCCAAATATAATGGGGCACACAGCATTTATTCAGCTTCCTTGCAATTAAGTGGGTCATTTGTTTTGTCAAATTTCACTTAACTCTATGTTTTCAGAATATCAGCCCCACCCTCAACTGTGTTTTGTCTCCTCGTTTAGAGATCACTTTTCAATCCTTTCCAAAAAGTAAATCTTCAACTCTTCTGCTGAGGTGGGAGAGAGGAAATTGTATGGCTGAAGATGGGGAGACAAGGCAGGTTCTGAGTCTGCTTCTTCTTCTTTTTTGGGGGAAATAACTGACCCTTTATTTTATTGAGCACTTATGAAAATGTCACAAATTATACTAAAGACTCTAGATACACGCATTATCTCTTTGATTCCTCACAACTATTTGAGAAAGATTCTATTATTATAATCAAGATTTTTTTTTAATTTTTTTCATTTTATTTAGGTCCAAGTCAATTAACATATAGTATAATAATGGCTTTAGGAGTAGAATTTAGTGATTCATCACTTACATATAACACCCAGTGCTCATCCCAACAAGTGCCCTCCTTAATAGCCCTCAGCCATTTAGACCATTCCCCCACCCACCTCCCTCCAGCAATCCTGAGCTCTCTATAGTTAAGAGTCTCTAACGGTTTGTCTTTCTGTTTTTATCTTTTTTCTGATTAGAAAAGCCCCAGTTCTGGCATCATTTATTATTATTCTTATTTTTGTTTCTCATTATGGTGGTGGAGGAAAAATTCCTCCCCTGAGTGTGCTTTTTTTTTAATTAAATAGTTTATTACCAAGTTGGTTTCCATATAACACACAGTGCTCTTCCCCACAAGTGCCCGTCTCCATGTCCATCACACCCCTTCCACTTCCCCCTCCCTCTTCAGCCCTCAGTTTGTTCTCAGCATTCAAAGGTCTCTCATGAATTGCCTCACCTCCTCTCCCCAACTCTTTTCTCCCCCTTTTCCCTTCCCATGGTCCCCTGTTAGGTTTCTCCTGTTAGACCTATGACTGACAACATATGGTATCTGTCCTTCTCCACCTGACTTATTTCGCTTAGCATGACACCCTCGAGGTCCATCCATTTTGCTACAAATGGCCAGATGTCATTCTTTCTCATTGCCATGTAGTATTCCATCTTCTTTATCCATTCATCAGTTGGTGGACATTTAGGCTATTATAATCAATACTTTTAAATTGAGATAAAATTTACTTACCATTTTAAAGTGTACAATTTGGTGGATTTTAGTATATTCACAGGGTTATGCAACAATTAATATTATCTAATTCCAGAACATTTTTATCACGTCCAAAGGAAACCCTGCCCCTTACCATTCACTTTCATTCCCCCTTTCCCTCAGCCCAAAGCAACCACTAATCTAATTTCTGGCTCTATGGATTTGCCTATTATGGGTATCTCATATACATGGAATCATACAACGCATGGCATTTTGTGTCTGACTTCTTTCGCTTCGAAATGTTTTCAAGATTCACCTATGTTGTAGCACGTATCAATAGTTAACTCCTTTTGTAGCTGAATAATATTCCATTGTATAGATATGCCATATTTTGTTTTTCATTCATCAGTTTAGGATCATTGGGGTTGTTTCTGGCTTTGGGCTATTGTGGATAATTCTGCCATAAGCATCTATATACAAGTTTTTGTGTGCACATGTTTTCATGTTTCTTGGGCATATTCCTAGGAGTAGAATTGCTGGGTCATATGATAACTCTGTCTTCAACTTTTTGAGCAACTGCCAAACTGTTTTCCAAAGCAGCTGCATCATTTTGTATTCCAACCAGCAATGTATAAGAGTTCCAACTTCTCCATATCTTTGTCAACTCTTGTTATTCTCTGTTTTTTTTTATTAAGTGCTTTTTCTGCACCTGTTGAAATTATCATGGAGTTTTTTCACTTCATTCTATCAATAGGGTGTATTACATTGATTAATTTTCTTTTTTAATTTTTTAAATGTTTATTCATTTTTGGAGAGAGAGAGAGAGAGACAAAGCACAAGTGGGGAAGGGGCAGAGAGAGGGAGACATAGAATCTGACACAGCCTCCTGGCTCTGAGCTCTCAGCACCAAGCCTGATGCAGGGCTCAAACTCACAAACTGTAAGCCCATGACCTGAGTCCAAGTCGGACACTTAACTGACTGAGCCATCCAGGTGCCCCCAGTGAATAATTTTGATATGTTGATTCATCCTTGCACCATGGGAATAATCCCACTTTGTCATGGTTTATAATCCTTTTAATATGCTGTTGGACTCAGTTTGTTAGCATTTTGTTGAGTTTCACATTTATTTTCAAAAAGTATATTGGTCTACAGTTTTCTTGTAATGTTTTGGTCCAGCATTAATATGAGGGCAATATAAGCTTCACATAATCAGCTGGGAAGTGTTCCATCATCTTGTATTTTGCGGGAGACTTGTGGAAGATCATTCCTAGCTCTCCTTTAAACATCTGGTAGAATTTGCTGGTGAAATCTTTAGCTCCTTGGCTTTTCTTTGCACACAAACTGGTTCTTAAACAATTTTTTAATCACTTATTTTTAGCTCATCATCACCCCTACTTTCAGAAGTTATTGATGCCATCAATTCCTAATAGTTTTTGAGAATCCCATTGTGTAAAATGGGATTGCCTCTCTACTTGCTCCACTACCATTTTAGGATTCTTCTTCCTTGGGACTACTAAGCTCGTTATCATTATCACTCATCTATCTGCTTTCTCTGCCTTCCTTTAAGATTTTCTCTCTTTAGTTTTCTGAAGTTAGGTGTGGACTTTTTGTGTTTTATTTTGTTTTGTTTGATGTTTATCTTGCTTGGTGTTCTCCGAGCTTTCCATATATGTGGTTTTGGATCTGTCATTAACTTGGAACCATTTTGGGCCATTACTGCTTCAAATAGCTTCAAATATTTCTTCTGTCTTTGTATTAATTGGATTATTCAAAGAATCAGAATCAAAAGGCTATCCCTCTGTTTATATATAGATATAAATATAGAATATAGAGATATATATGCTATACTACTTCTGTGAGGGGGGTGCGTGTGCATGCGCCAGTCCACAGTTTCCAGCAATATGTCCAAATTACTAGTCAAATACGTGGTCTTAACACTATTGCTTATATTGGCTTCTATTCCAGATGAGTACATCTCAGGTACTAAATTTCTTTGTATCTGCCTGTGTCTCCAGATTTCAAGGTAGCAGTTTGCCCTGTGACTTCAGTTTTCCAATGGGTCTAAGAAATTTGTCTATTTTCGGTTGGCCCCGAATTCTTGTTGTAAGAATGGGAGTGATAAATTCTAAATCTTTTACATGTTGGAGTTGAAAACCAAGCTGCTTTCTAGATCCCTCAATTTTATTGCTTTTGCATACTCTGATTTTCCTGGTCTTTGTGAATTTTTTGCTTTTTAAAATCCCTTTACTATCCATTTAGTAAGGTCTCAAAAGGGAAGAAAAGCTAATATGGGATTCATATTAGCTTTGGCCAGAATTCTCAATCAGTTTTCTAATATTAAGCTATACTTGCATTCTTGAGAAAAATAAAATTTGGTCATGATATATCTTTTTCATATGTGTTGCTAATTTGGCTTGCTAGCATTTTAAGGTTTGTTGTATCTAACTTTGTAAGTGAGATTGGTTATTCTCCATAAAGATTATATATCAATTGCATACAATGATGTGGAAGTGTTTCCTCTTTTTTACATTTCCTGAAACAGTTCAGTAGCTCTTACCTTAGAAAACTTTTTTTAGGGGCGCCTGGGTGGCTCAGTCAGTTGAGCGACTGACTCTTGATTTCAGCTCAGGTCATGATCTCATGGTTCTTGAGATCGAGTCCCACGTCAGGCTCTACGCTGACAGTGCAGGAGCCTGCTTGGGATTCTCTTTCTCCCTTTCTCCCTGCCCCTCCCCTGCTCACTCAAGTGCGCTCTCTAAATAAATAAATAAATAAATAAATAAATAAATAAATAAACTTTAAAAAGAACATTTTTTATTCAATTTTTAAAATTTGTATATATTTTTAGGCTATTTCTTCCTAAATGATTTTTCCTAAGTTATGTTTTTCTAGAAAATTGTTCATCTATTATATGTATTAGGTAGAAAGTTGTTTGTAGTATTTTTAAATTATTTAAAAATATGTAGTATTTTAAAATTCTTTAAAAATCTCTGTTGGGCCTGCGTGGGTGGCTCAGTCAGCTGGGTGTCTAACTCTTGATTTCAGATCAGGTCATGATTTCATGTTCATGAATTTGAGCCATGCATCAAGGCTCTGCACTGACAGTGTGGAGCCTGCTTGGGATTCTCTTTCACTCCCTCTCTCTCTGCCCCTCCCCCACTTGTGCCTGCGTGGTCTCTCAAAAAATATATTTAAAATAAACAAACAAACAAACAAATAAACTTCAAACATAAAATAGGGAAGCCTGGGTGGCTTGGTCAGTTGAGCCTCCGGCTTTGGCTCAGGTCATGATCTCATGGTTCATGCGCCCCACATTGGGCTCTTTGCTGTCAGTGTGGTGCCTGCTTCAGATCCTCTGTCCCCTTTTCTCTGCACCTTCCCCAGTCACATACTCTCTCTCTCTCTCAAAAATAAACCATTTAAAATAATTAAATTAAATTAAAATTTCTCTCAGGGCACTTGGATGGTTCAGTCAGTTGAGTGTCTGACTCTTGATCTCAGCTCAAGTCTTGATCTCATGGTTGTGAGTTCAAGCCATGCACTGGGCTCTGCATTAGGTGTAAAGCCTACTTAAAAATTAAATTAAATATAATTTTTTAAAATTTTTATTAGTTTTTTTTTGAGAGAGAGAAAGAAAGAGAGCAGGGGATGAGCAGCGAGAGAGTGAGAGAGAATCTCAAGCAGACTCTACACTGTCAGCACAGAGTCTGACGCAGTGCTTGAACTCACAAACTGTGAGATTATGACCTGATCTGAAAACAAGAGTCTAACTCTTAACTGCCTGAGCCAACCAGGCACCCCTAAATTAAATTAAATTTTAAAAAATCTCTGTAGTATCTGCAGTTTTGTCCCTCTACTCATTCCCAATATTAGTCACTTACACCTACTCTTTTGTTTTCTTGTTCAATCTTGCCAGAGGTTTCTCTTTCCAAAGAATAAAGTTTTGATTTTATCGACCTTCTCCTTTGCAACCTTGTTTTCTATTTCATTCTTTCATCGTGTATTAGATTATGCCTTCTCTTTTTCTTTCATTAGGTTTAATTTGTTGCTACTTTTCTAACTTCTTGAAACAGATGCTTAAATTTGTTAAAGTTTAGCCTTGTGTTCTAATAAAAATATTTCAAGGTCATATAGTTCCCTTTAAGTTCTGCTTCAACTATATCCCACACATTTTGATATCTATATGATCATTCAGTTCTAAATACTTTTTAATTCACATTATTATTTACCTTTAATCCATGAGTTATATAAAAGTGTTTTGTAAACATTCCAAGAAACTTTTTAAAAAATTTTTAACGTTTATTTATTTTTGAGAGACAGAGAGAGACAAAGCAGTTGTGGGGGAGGAGCAGAGGGAGAAGGAAACACAGAACCTGAAACAGGCTCCAGGCTCTGGGCTGTCAGCACAGAGCCCGACGCGGGGCTGGAACTCACGGACTGTGATATGACCTGAGATGATGTTGGACACTTAGCTGACTGAGCCACCCAGGTGCCCCTCCAAGAAACTCTTTTAACATTTTGGGGGTTATTTTTGTTTTTTATTTCTAACTTAATTTCATTGTAATCAGGAAAGGTAGTCTGAATTAAACTAATACTGTGGTATTTCTTGAGACTTGCTTTATAGATTGTAGTCATTATTCTAACTATGCTTTTAAAAAGTGCATTAATACTAAGCTGCAAGGAATATATATATGTATCTGTGTATAATACCCTTGACTGTATTCTCTATACTGTATCTTTTATTCCATGAATTATTCATCCCACAACTGGAAGCCTGTATCTCCCTCTTTCCAGCACCTATTTTGCCCATCCCCCACCCTCCTCTCCTCTGCCAACCATTAGTTTGTTCTCTGTGTTTATAGGTCTGCTTCTGTTGTTTATTCATTTATTGTGTTTCTTAGATTCCACATATAAGAAGTGAAATCATATAGTATTTGTCTCTCTCTGCCTGATTTATTTCACTTGGCATAATATTCTCTAGGTCAATCCATGTTGTTGCAAATGACAAGATCTCATCATTTATTTATGGCTGTGTAACATTTCATTGTGTGTGTGTGTGTGTGTGTGTGTGTGTACACATTTCTTTTTCCATTCATCTATCAATGGACATGGGCTGCTTCCATATCTTGGCTATTGTAAATAGTGCTGCAATGCATATAGTAACAAGCTTCTGCACAGGTAAAGAAACTATAAGCAAAACACAAAATCAACCTACTGAATGGGAAGAGATGTTTGCAAATGATAGATCTGATAAGGGGTTAATACCTAAAATATATAAAGAATGCATACAACTCAACACCAAAAAAAAAAAAAAACCCCAAATAATCTGGGATGCCTAGGTGGCTCAGTCAGTTAAGCGTCTGACTCAATTTTGACTCAGGGCATGATCTTTCAATTCATGGAATCAAGGCCCATGTGGGGCTCCATGCTGAAAGCTTGGAGCCTGCTTGGGATGGTCTCTCTCCTCTCTCTCTCTCTGCCCTCTCCTCCTCCCCTCTCTCTCTCTTTCTCAAAATAAATAAATAAACATTTAAAAAACATAATATGATTTAAAAATGAGCAGATGCCTGCCCATGATGGAACCCAGGCAGCAATGCACCCTGCCGGCCACTTCTGTTCTTGGGCAGCAGGCGCAGGACTTGACTGGAGATCAGCAGGGACTCCGGGAGGAGTGGATGCTGCTGGCAAGGGTGGAGCTGGAGAGTGTGGCCTGCACCAGGAAGGTGCAGCTCTCTGTGTATCTAGAGCGGCTCCTGTCCTCGAGAGCGTTACCAGGTTTCACCCAGCTTACAGTTTCAGAATGACTTCAGTGTTTGCCTTTCCTTGGTGTATTTGCACTACTTGGTTACCTTGCAATTCGTCCATTTCTCCCAAAGGAAAAACAACAGAACAGCTTCATTAATCTTAAAATACAAAAGGAAAATCCCAAAGTGATGAATGAAATAAACGTTGAAGATTTGGATCTAACTAAAGCAGCTTATTGTAGGTGTTGGCATTCTAAGACATTTCCTGCCTGTGATAGTTCACGTAATAAACAGTGTATTGACAGGAGTTAATGTGGGTCCACTAATACTGAAGAAGAAAGAAGTATAATAGGAATGAATTAGGACTGAATTCAGTTGTGTGCTGTAAAATCTTATAACAATATTTTTTTCATTCTTTGTGTATACACGATCTTTCAAATGGTGGTCTTAATTACTGCTACTGGCTGAGTAATTATTTCTGCCAATTTATTTTTTTGCTACACTACTGTTTATATTTGATACTTTGTATATTCAAACAATAATTTATATAGAAATTAAATTGTACAAACCTTTCATTCTTACATCTTCCTGGGGCACCTGGGTGGCTAAGTCCATTGAGCAACCAACTTAGGCTCAGGTTGTGATCTTGCAGTTCCTGCATCAGGTTTGCTGCTGTCAGTGTGAAGCCCCAGCCAATCGGATCCTCTGTCTTCCCTGTCTCTCTCTCTCTCTCTCTCTCTCTCTCTCTCTCTCTCTCTCTCTCTCTCCCTTCCCTCCCCCATTCACTCTTTCTCAAAATTAAATAAACATTTTCTTAAAAAGGCTTAATGTATCTTCCTAAATAAAACATGTTTAGTTTCATTTTTATTTTTTTGTAACGTTATTTTTTATTTTTAGAATATAACACTATTTTTTTAACATATGCAATTATTTTCCATCATTTACAATACAGTAGTTACAATGACACTCCAAATGGATAAGCAAAGTAAAAAATCAGAACCCCAACTTCTATTTCATGTAATTAGACTTATACAGTAGTTTTAATTGAGAAAAACTAAGTGTTGGCAATGGGTCCAAAGCTATTCCTTTGAATATCAATATTTTCAATAGGATCTATACTTACAATTTTACTCCCTACACTATTAAGTACATTATTTTCAGTCCTCTTCTGTTTTGATCATTTGAAGTGAATTTACCTCTTTGGCCTTCCACACTCCATTCTTTTTTTTTTCTTTCTTTTAAAGAAAGGCAGACTGCCACGTGCAGCGCCTCATTTGGATGTGTCTGGAGTCTTGGAAGCTTGACTACCCTACGTTCTCCTACAAATGGACCTTGAGAGCTTGTTTGGAGGTTCTAGCAGGGGAGCGCAGCTACTCGTATACCCTTGACCGAAGAACGGTCCTCCTCTATCGGGGATGGTCGTCCTCTTCGACCGAGCGAGCAGCTTCGGGAGGGACGCACACGGAGCGGTGAGGGAGGAAGGGGACACCCGCCTAGCCAGCCAGATCAGCCGAATCAACCCTGGCGATCAATGGGGTGACAGATGTCGCAACCAGATCGCCCTCACATCCCACACTCCATTATTTTTAATAAAAAAATGTTGCACTCAAGAATTACTTGAGTTTGTAAAGTGATAAACACTTTGATTTATAAATATTATGTCTAATAAGTGTGAATATCTCAGTTTCAGAAGACATGAACTATATGTAGAAAGTTCCAAATGGAACAGTTATTTACATTATAAAAGATTTGTTTACTTTTAAAAAAGGCTTGTTTGTGTCTGTTTACATGTGTGTTTTGTATACGTATCTTGAACTCTTTGACTCAATGGGATGGGATGGCAAGAATATTTATACTTCATAGGAATCTACCTCTGAAACCAAGAGCACACTGTATACACTGTATGTTAGCTATCTTGACAGTAAATTACCTTTAAAAATAATAAAAATAAAATTAAAATTAAAAAATAAAAGAATAAAAACATTTTTAAAATAAAGAATACTTATACTAAACTTATGAGCTGCTATAATTTGTAGGTCAATTAGAAATAAACATAAAGTATATCTGAATTCATATTAAAATTATAAATAATTCAATGTTCAAAATCATATACATTTTTCTCCTTATAACAGCATAAGCCAATAAAATATAAAATACAATATATTTGCAAAATAAACTTACTGGAAAATCTTTTTTAAAAAATAAACATAAAAAGTAAATTAAAAATTTTTAATGGGCAGAGGACATGAATCAACCTTTTTCCAAAGAACACACACAGATGGCCAACAGACACATGAAAAGATGCTCAACATCACTCATCATCAGGGAAATTCAAATCAAAATCACAATAAGATATCACCTCACACCTGTCAGAAGGGCCAGAATCAAAAACACAAGAAAAAACAGGTGTTGGTGAGAATGTGGAGTAAAAGGAACCCTCATGGTGGTAATGTAAACTATAAATTGGTGGGATTGTAAATTGGTACAAACACTGTGGAAAATAGTATAAAGATGCCTCAAAAAATTAACAGTAAAGATACCATAGGATCCAGTAATTCTACTATTGGGTATTTACCCAAAGAAAATGAAAACACTAATTCAGAAAGGTATATGCACTCCCTCCTCTCTTTTACTTTTTTTTTTTTTTTTTTTTTAAGAAAGAGTATTCTGCTTGGTGCCAAGGCAGCCAACCATTCAGTACAGTTCTCTGGGATTGTTGGGAACAGGTGCATGTTTCATTCTGGTTGGCCCTTCTGCAGCAGATGTAGCCCATTGGGGTCTCAGCTCAATGTGGAGAGGTTCTCCTATTAAACTCCTACCTTGGGCTGGCCCTAAGCCTTAACGTCTCTCTCTCTAGCCCTGTGTGGCCATTGAACCAACGCTCAGGTGGGCAATGTAGGCAAATGCACTCAGAGCAAATTGTCGTTGGTGCACCAATATTCTGCTTACCTGTCTTGTTACAAACTTTGATCCGAATTTGGCCTGGGCATTTTCCATTGTCCTCTTGGCTCTTCAGTGCTTTAAAATGGTTTTGAGGGGCACCTCCGTGGCTCACTCAGTTTTGCATCTGACTTTGGCTGAGGTCATGATTTCATGGTTCATGAGTTCAAGCCCTGCGTCAGGCTCTGTGCTGGCACAGAGCCTGCTTCGGATCCTTTGTCCCCTCTCTCTCTGCCCCTCCCCTACTCATGAGCACATATGCGCACACTCTCTCTCAAAAATAAAGAAACATTAAAAAAACATATTACAGAATGTTTAAAGGGCACCTGGGTGGCCCAGTTGATTAAGCGTCCAACTCTTGATTTTAGCTCAGGTCATGATCTCAGGGTTGGTGAGACCAAGCCCCAGGATTCAGGCTCCGTGCTGTTAGTGGAACTTGGCGTTCTTTCTCTCCCTCTCTCTCTACCCCTTCCCCACTCACATATGCTCTCACTCTCAAAAATAAATAAGCATTTTAAAGTGGTTTTGAGGGGTGCCTGGGTGGCTCAGTCACTTAGGCCTCCGACTTCGGCTCAGGTCAGATCTCACATTCGTGGGTTCGAGCCCCGCATCAGGCTCTGTGCTGACAGCTAGCTCAGAGCCTGGAGCCTGCTTCGGATTCTGTGTCTCCTTCTCTCTCTGCCCCTCCCCCTCTCATGCTCTGTCTCTCTCTGTATCAAAAATAAATAAAACATTAAAAAAACAAAAAAAAACCCTGTCCTCTTTAAAAAATAAAAGTGGTTTTGAAAGATTTTATCCGGCATACTTCATTACTTCAATAGGGAAGCTGAATCAAATAACCAAGCCTGCCATTGCCAGAGACTAGAAGCCCATATTCTTAAATGTTTAAACATTTATACTTGACTTAACGAGGTCCGAATTCAGACAATATCCCTACCCTTCTCCCAAACAATACAAGAGCTTTAGAATGCTTTCAATATTAATAGTCTCTCACTATCTTAGATGTTTTTGTGCTCCACTGGTTTTGGTGCCTGCTTGTTTTCATACCTCCATAGTATTCCATATTATTATTATTTTATATAATTAACACCTATTTATATTTCCCCACATTTATCAGTTTTTATCCACTGTTTTTGCCTCCTATTCAACCCTTCTTCCTGATTTTGATTACCTTCCTCCTGAAGTATATCTTTTAATAGTTATTTATTATCTAACTTTTTGTTTTTTTCTGAAAATGTCCTTATTTTGTTCTCAAAGAAAGACTAGTAGTTCTCATCAGTATTTCTTGGGGATACTAATTCTGTTCCTTCTGCCACCTGGTGACTCTCCTGCATGGTGTATGATATTTCTATTATTCATTTCTAAACCCACATTCAGCAGATATTTTCTTTTTCCATGAGGTTCCATGTGCCCTGGAATGTCAAAATGTACATTTGCTCTTGCTGGGATTCTGGAGATTTGAATGGCTCTGCTCCCATCTTCACTTTAATTTTTCTGCATGTGGTTTCCATAGCACACGACAGGGTAAATTCTGACCCCACCTCCACACAGAACATAAGCCTGGAGTATTCATTTCTTGTGGTGGCTCCAGAGACAGCATAAGACTTTTCAGTGCTCATTTCCCAAACCAGTTTTAATGGACAGAGAAGCTACTAGAGGCTTTATCCAGGTTTCAGTCACAGCTTCTCTGCCTCTGGTGGACTTGAGGCTGTGTTATGAGTACCTGCATGGGCATGAGATTCCCAGATCTAAGCTCTTAGCCCCTAGGGTCTGATACCTGGGGCCAGCACCACAATGGGCTATTAAAGTGTCCATTTACAATTACTCACCTGAATTTAATTTTTCTTTTTGTTTTTTTTTCTGGTGATTTTACAGTTTTTTAAGGTCAGCTATAAATTAAAATGTCTGTTATATCTTATGTAGTGTTCATATGTGTGTATAGTTGGAGAGTGCTATTTATGTCATCTGAGTGTGCTATATTGCCAGAAAAAATAACATAATTTATACATATGCACCTTATTTATAATTAAGTACTTTCCCTTATCACTTCCATTCTTATAAATATGTACTTCTTTAAGTTCCAAGGAAATTAAGTTTCCCCCAGATCATCTAGATTAAGGGCACATAGGACGCCAGGTCTCTGTAGTATGTTGGATTATTTTCCAGATAGGCAACCCATGAAGTTCAAATACATCATTCCCCCAGGGGCTACAATTCCTTAGCACAGTGATTTCCAACTTTTAAAAATTTTAGTGGCAGAACTTTTTTTTTTCACATATTACATGGAATTTTTTAAAAAGTATTACTTGGAGCCTCACAATATAAAATAAATAAGAGGGGAGCTGTTCTGGTTAAAGTGAGGTTAAGAGTTTGTCATCTTCATGATGTCTGGGTGGCTCAGGCAGCTAAGCATATGATTCTTGATTTCAGCTCAGGCCATGATCTCATGGTTCCGGAGTTCAAGCCCTACATTGGGCTGTGCACTGAAAGAGCAGAGCCCACGTGGGATTCTCTCTCTCTCTCTCTCTCTCTCTCTCTCTCTCTCTCTCTCTCTGTCTCCCTCCCTCCCTCTCTCTCTCCTTCAATCCCTCCTCCTCCTCCCCTAATCAAAATAAATAAATAAATAAACATTTTTTAAAAACAGTTTCTGATCTTCACCAATTTATCCACCCCATTGGGGCATCTGGGTGGCTCAGTCGGTTACACGTCTAACTTCCCAACTTCAGCTCAGGTCATGATCTTGCAGTTTGTGATTCTGAGAGTTTGAGCCCCGCTGTCAGGCTCTGTGCTGACAGCTCAGAGCCTGGAGCCTGCTTCGGATTCTCTGTCTCCCTCTCTTTCTGCCCTTCTTCAACTCACACTCTGTCTCTCTCTCTCAAAAACAAATATTAAAATTTTTTAAAAATTTATCTACCCATTTGCTCCCCAAGATGCTCTCCAAGGTGCTCTCTGGAGCACCTTCATAGCCTTCTTGGGCTCTGAGTATCACAGTGTGAAAATAAACTGAATAGAACACTGGTTCTCAAAGTGTAATCCCAGAACCAGAAGCATCACCTGGGAATGTGTTAGAAAGGTAAATTCTCAAGCTCCCATCCCAGATCTACTGAAATCAGAAATTCTAGGGGCAGGACCCAGCCATCTGTGGATTAATAAACCCTCAAGGTGACTCTGTTGTATGTTAAAGTTTGAGGATTTACTAGAATAGAGTATCCCATTCAGGAGCTACTGGATCAGGGCTGGAGTCCAAGATTATTAGAGCAGGACCCAAGATTAACATTTCTGGGGTACTTAAATATCCCAAGATTCTCTAGAAGGCTATTTTCCATCCACCATTTGCTTATACCTGAGATTAGACACTCTCAAGGTCCACCTTTGCAATGTCCTATGTCCCTTTGAATTGATTCAATATGTCAGAAATCACTAGGAAGGTATAGAGTCTTACTTTTGGTTCATTAGACAGAAATAATGATAGTCCTCATAATTTTTCTTCAGATCTGAAGCTCATAAAATGTTGAGCCAAAGAAGCCAGGCACAAAAGTAAACATACTGAACCATTTCTTTTATAGAAGGCATAAAAATGGCAACACTAGTCTACAATGAAAGAAGTCAGGATAGTGTTCACTCTTTGGGGTTATTGACTGAAGGAAGAAATGGGGCCTGACTTATGGATAATGTTCTGTTTCTTGATCTGGATGTTGTTTGCATGGGCCTGTTCATTTTCTAGAAATTCATCAAGTTGTACCCTTATGATATGTGCATTTTCCTGTATATCTGACATACTGTAATACAAGTGTTTAAAAAACTGGTATTGGATCACCTGCAGGGAAAGGTCAGTGTGTAATGACGTACAGCTGTGGGCACTTCTGGGTGTGAGTGTACATTTGGTGCAAACACAGGTTCCTGGCATCAGGTCTACTGCATTATGACAACATGAGTTGTGTGGGAGCCACTCTGTTTCTTGATTGGAAAAGACCTCTTGGTTGATGGCATACCTGATCAGGATTCCCTGTGGATGGGGAAGAAGTGAGGCACTTATATATGTGAACTGTGGGCCAGAGTAAGTTTCAGCATTCGGCTACTCCAGGAAATGGGAAGTGGTAGCATTCTGAATTTTCAACTGAGTTAGGCCAAGAAAACCTACATACAAATGAGGCATGTATCCTAGGTAAAAGGTAAATACCCCATTGTTTGGTCTGATCCCTCATTCTGAGCTCTGTGGGTGGATAAGACTCCAGTTGTGAGGATTCATCTTTTGCCTGTGCCTTTCTGGGCCCCGATCATAAATCTACATGGGAATTGAGTTTTCCTGGCCTTAACAGCTAGTGGAAGTAGATGGGAGTCTCAGTTAAAAATTAGCTTAAATTTCACCAGCTCTTGCCCACATATGCTCATATAGGAATTCCAGGCGTCATGTAAAATATCCCAATTGTGTCGGAAAGTCCCCAGTAGGTCACAAACCCATCTGTTTTTGACATCTCCCGTGTATTTCCCTTATTCTAGGCCCTGTCTTCATGTACTCTGCCCATGAAGGTGTTTAAGAAGTACTTAGCCCCTTCCCTGTTCCCCTCCCTGTGCTCCCCATGTGAATGTTGATAAAGTTGCCAAAGATGTTCAGTCCTGACCCCCCCTAGAGGCCCCACAATGGAGGTACCTGCCCAATGTGCCAGACATGCCTGAATTTCCATCTGGGCTCAAAGTAACACATACCTGCTGAATACATGTTGCCCTGGGTCCCACGGTGGTGTGATCTCAAAGCAGGCCCGGGCTGCTGTTGTTACACTCCGTGGCTCAATTTGGGGGTTAGTGACAGGTAGGGGCATTGGGCTGGGCTTGAATGGCTCCCCTGTTGCTGAGGGACAATGGTGTTTCCCAGAGGAGGTGCGTGCTTCAATCAGGAAGTGCCAGGCACAGCTGCTCCCTCTGGTGGTCTGTGCCTTCCACCAGCGGAGACAGGAAGGTCAGCTTCAGCAGTCTCACGCCATTCATATCTCTTAGAACTATTCCTGAGTGCAGGGTATTTAAAAGACAGTTTCTGTATCAGACAAACCCAAAATGAGGAACATTCTATTAAAAATGCTAATGCCAGACAAGACAAAGTAAGTTTGTGGAAATGTTCCAGGTTAAACCTGACAAGTAAAAGCAATACCTCACCCTAGCCAGATCCTATGACGGAGAGGGAAATGCTGTAAAGGATGTCATTGCACCAGCAGATAAAATTGAAGTGCTAATGGTAGATTAGATAGTAGTATTACATCAATGTGAAATTTATTGAAGCTCTTAACTATACCGTGATGTAGAGAACATGCCTATCTTTAGGCAATGAGTGAAGTACATTAGTCATGAAGGGCCATGATGCATGTAATCTACCATCATATGGTCCAGACATACACACACAGATACACACACACTTATCAGGGTGCGCGTTCATGTAAACAATAAAGTAAGTGGGGTAAAAACTGTTAGCAATAGGTGAATATGGCATACAGGTATTCTTTATACTATTTTTATTTTTGCAACTTTCCTCTATGTTTAAAATATTTCCAAATAAAAAATCTTAAAAATGTCAAAGATAGTTTCTTCAAGCAGTCAGAATTTGGTGGCACATGCCTTACTGAATGCTACCTACAGCAGAGATGAGGAACAAGGACATGGCTGTCTTCCCAGGCAGGCCTACCAGACACATCCCCCCAAAAATAATCTGGTACCCTGCACTGAGTTGCCAAGTGGCATCTGAGGCCACTCATCCCTGGATCTCCCTCTTCCTCCAAGATACCAAACGTAACACTTTTTATGTATTCAGAGGATCCTGGTCCCTGGGTGGTGGCAAAAACTTTCTTATGAAAGGAAGGTGCATTGGTTCATTGATTCATCTGGTACATGTTTTGACTATCTACTTACTATGTGCCAGGAATTGTGCTAGGGGCTGAGTGTGTGGCCCAGTGTCCAAGAAGAGATAGAACCCCTTTCCTAAAGAACATCTATGAGCTAGCTGGGGATGTACCCCCAACCACATACACAAATGTATATTTCCAAATGAGTGGACCATGAAGTAGACTGGCGAAGCCCTGGGGGTGGGGATGGGGCCAGCCTTTTACCAGAGCCAGTGGATCCAAGCTCCATGGGTCTGATACCCAGTCACCCCACTCCCTACCAAGATTTTCTAGGTTATAGGTACTTTTGTACCTGATGCCGGGGAGAAAAGAAGGAACCGCCAGTGGTTACCCCCTCTCAGGCACATCGCATCTGTTCTGGCTTAGCCCTCTACAGGCTGCTCTGCCCTCTGGGAAAATCAGGGAAGTGGCCAATGTGCCACTCCATCCATCTCCCTGGGCTGGGAGACCAGAGAGCTTTGGAAAATAGTCTTTTGACTAATCCATGCCTGCAGGTGAATGTGACAGCCAAACACCTAATGCTTGTGGAAGGCAAAGACCAGCAAACACCCTCATGCAGAGGCCTGGCAGCCTATTGGCCCTGAGAGTCCCTTCATCATGGTACTGGGTCATGAGAACAACAGGATGATCTTCCAAATGGACAGAAGGCCTTTGAGAGACAGTTGTAGTACTCCCCCTAATCCCTGGTGTGGCACTGGTTGTGATGCCCTTACACAGGGACAAAGGTGGAGTCCATTGCCTTGGGGCTCCAAGTAGACAATGCTGGGGAGAGAGACATTAAGTGTGTGTGTATGTGTGTGTGTGACTGCATGTGACACGAGGTGTGTCCATTCTGTCCATGGGTCTCAGGTCAGACCGACCCTCACCTCTGATGCATTCCGGTCCTGGTCCGAAGAAGTTTCAGATCCAACAAATGTTTACTGAGCCCCTACAAAGTTCCAAGCCTTTTACTTTATACTTTGACACATTTTATATCATTTAATCTTTAACAACAACCCTTTAAGGTAGGAATTATCTGCATTGTACAGATGAGAAAACAATCGCAAAGAGATTCATTGATTTGCTCAAGTATATCATACAGCTTTTTTTTGTTTAATACTCACACACTATACTGTTAGCTGAGGCCTGTCTGTTGGTTGCTTATCTTATAGTATTTTTTGTCTTCTCTACGTTTGGAGCAATTGCTCTCCTTCTACAAGCCCCCTTCCTTCTTCACCTTTCACTAACCCTATGGGCTTTTCTTTTTTTTTATTTTTTTAATACTGCATTTAATAGCACAAAAAATCACAAATACAAAGAAACTGGCAAAGGTGTTTGTCAATGAAATATCCTTGCCTCCTCCACTTTTCTGCTTTCAGACCCATATATGTAATGGGCTACATTTGTATAGACTTTTCTTTCGCCCCCCCCCCCAACATATAACTGTTATGTGATTGGTCAGTTGAAGCTGAAACACCCATGAAGAAAGATGTTTTAGGTTACAAGGGCACACCCCCCCCCACACCACCCCCCTCCCACCCCACACTTTCCCACACAATCTTTTGGAGGAATATAGGATATGTACCAGTGTCAGGATTTCCCTGCTCCTGCCTTCCCACCTAGAGCATTCCTGCCATTGAATTTTCCTTCAAGTGACTGTTTAGACTAGAGCCTCTTTTCCCGCCCCGTCTACTTCTCTTCCAACCAGGACCTTTTAGACACTGGGTACTGTTCAATTCTTACTCTGTCAGGCCCATGGGCCATGCAAGTAGGTCCTTTAAATCTTGATGCCAGTTGTAGTATAGGTGTTGTCATCTTCCATTACAGGTAGGTCTGTGTCACTTCAGTAGGCTTGTGTATTCATTTCTTTCACTTTTTCTGACTCATGTTCCAGGACCTGTTTGTGATAGAACAGTAAATACCCTTCACTGTCCAAAACGTCCTTAATACTGGCCTTGGTGATGACAGCGTCATCACACTTGAACCACTGGTCCTTGTGGTGCCGGATGAAGCTGGTGTAGTGGCCACTCTCCAAGGTTCCTTGGTGATTAACCACAGCAAACAAGGAATACTTATTCTCATCGTTTCCACTATTGGTTGGCAGCTGCAACTGTCCATTCATCCTGCTCTCTTTACTCGAGGCCATAAATGGTGTCATATCCAGCTCCAGAGGAAAGGATATGTATGTAGTGATCTTGCGCCTCTGTTTGGCTGAATGTTCAAACCGTTTGAAATGAAAACAGGCAACAACAGGTAATTTATTCATCGTGAGCTGTTTGGTAGATTCCTGGTAGCTTTGGCAACTACCGCATTTGATTTTGGCACTGCTTCCTAAGTGTTCTGGCCTTGTAAACCTTCGCAAACAGTCTGTGAGGGTGGTGATTCCTGGTATGTGGCTTTCCCCATTCACACTGCTCTCCCTTCCCGGGCTCATGGGCCAGAAGGAAGTGCAAGAGCCAGGCAAGTCCAAACTGATGTCCCAGCATGGGTCTATGGTGGTGGAGACGCCATGGCAGGCTTGACAGGTGACATCAGACTGCAAGCCACCTGTGAAGATTTGGTCTATGATGCAGTTACAGTGGTTGGGATTGTTGGCAGCCTTCCCGGCATCATCACCTTTGCAGTGCCTGTGCAAGACATCTAACGCGGCAATGAGAAACTCGTGGGCATCCTGTTGCCTGTATCCTGCTAAGTGACGAGCATGTATCCATACCAGGTGCAGTAATTTATAAGGAACGTGAGGAGACGGGTTTCCAGAATACAACTCCCGAAAAAGTGAAGACATCTCACAAACCAGACACAACTCAGGACTTGGCATTTCACATCTGTGCCTGTCGGACAGGAAGAAATCTCTCAGGATTGGAGTATGGGTAAGGGCCTGAACGATGCAGTTCATAAAGCACGTGTTGCCAAGGTTTATTAGTCCTCTTAAACCAATGGTAAAGCTGGAGGTGATTCTTCTTCTTCTTGGGTTGTGTCCCAGCAGTTCTAACTCGGGTTTGGTTGTCTCCCAGGTTGGATATTTCTCACCGAGTCCTGGCATTGAACACTGCTGGTGAGAAACCTCGGTTGAGGTGGAGGCTTGTAATTTCAAAGCTTCCCCTTGCTCTTCTTTGGCAATTTGCTCAATGTCTCTGTCATACACATAATCCTTACACATAAAGCAGTATATACCTCCATAATAAAGGTCTACGGCTAAGTTGTGTTGTTTTGTCTCAGCGTGCTCATGAATGTGTTTCTCTGTGAAGCAGCCAAAGAAGACACAGGAAAGGCAAGAGTGAAGTCTGTTCAAATGGGTGCCACACACATGGCAGATGCACGACTTTGCCTTGCTTTTCCTGGTCTCTGGGGTTCCACACCACACGAAGCACTGATAGATCACCCGCAGTTCCTGCCTCCAGTTCTCTCCCACCTTAAAGCTGTTCACGTGGGAACAGCCTGGTGGACCCACAGCGAAATCCACATCCAGGCATCCACCCCCAGGGCCGCGCCGGGGCCGGGGCCGGGGCGCGGGCCGTGGCCTAGGCT
>NC_043717.1:40834395-40846358 GCF_006229205.1 Suricata suricatta | reverse complement strand
CCGTGGCCTAGGCTGCGGCGGGGTACGGAGCCGGGTCTGCGGCCGCGGCCGGGGTCGGCGGCGGGGGGCACGACTGCGCCGCGGAGAGGGATCGGGGGGCCGCGGGGGTTCGGAGGGAAGGGTGGGGGGAGGAACCTCGTCGCTGCTGCCGCCACCGCCGCTCCGCGCTGGGTTCTCATCATCCAGCTCCTGCTTAGGCTCCCTCTTCGTCTCCTGCTCTGCCTCCGGTACGGGCTCGGGTTCGGGCTCCAGCTTGAGCTCAGCCCGGCGGCCCGGACCCTCCGCGGTCTCTACGTTCCCGGCGGCGTCCACCTTCCCCGCCGCCTCCACCTTCCCCTCCGCCTTCTCCGCCGTCTCCGCCGTCTCCGCCTCCTCTACCTCCTCCGCCTCCACTGGCGGCGGCTCCTCCCCCTGCTCGCTGGGCTCTAGCGGCCACTGGGCGTGGCGGCGCGGGGGCCACGCAGACCTGGGGTGTCCCCCGCCCGGCCTGAGGGAGCGCGGTGGCTGTGACAGCTGGACCCAAAAGGGACTTTCACTGAAGGAGGCGGCGGCGGAAGCAGGCGACGCCCCCCGGGAATCCTCCCGCCGTAGCCCCCTAGCGGAGGCCGCTTCAGCACCAGGCCCCGTTTCCTTTAATTCAGTATTTCCCAAACTTGCTTGTTCACGAGGATCACGTGGGGAGCGTGTTAAAATTACAGATTCTTCGGCTCCACCCGCAGACCTACTGAATCAGAATCGCGAAGGGAGGTGCTCCGGAACCTGTATCTTTAACTAGGGCCCGGGAGGATTCTTATGATCAGGCAAGTTTGAGAAACACAGCTCTAATTCATTGAGGCTGGCGGGAAGGGGGGCGGGGACCGCGCAGTCTCTTTAAGGCGCTTCCAGTTCTCAGCTCCAATCGCAGCCCTGACCCCCTTCATCGTCTCCTCCCCTCTCCCCGTCCTTCCCTTCGTCCATGCAGTTTCCCCCAGCGTTGCAGGGCTGGGGACGGAGGAATAGTCAAGTCCAGAAAGGTCTCTGGAGCTGCGAAATGTCCCCTCAGAGGCCAGGTCCTGAGAGCAGTCAGAAACCGTGATAGGCCATCATCTCTACAGCTGAGCCTGCCCCCACCCCTGTTCCAGGCTCCCTCCCACCCCAGGTCCTGCCCTCACAGATAAGGTTGAAGCCCCTGGTCCATTCTGGGGGCGGGCCTGGACCCCACATCCGGAGAGGCAGAGCTTCCAAGGCTGCTGGGCCCGGAGAGGCACGTCCCTTTGCCCATCTTATTGGTGCTCTGCAGAATCTATGCCTGCCCCTCACCTCCTCCTCAGGCTCCAAAGGCCGCGGGTGGGATGAGGGTTTGGCAGTCGGCCCTCTGCCCTGGCAGACGCTGAGTCGCCCGGGGGCAGCAGAAGGGACAAGGCCATGCCTACTGCCGGCACCTCCCCTACCGCTGAGAAAGGGGAAGATACCGCGCAGGACCCTCAAGTCTGGCTGAGAGCCCCAGAAACGCAGCAGGTGGGAGTAAGGGGTGGGGAGAAGCTTCAGTAGTTGGAGCAGCCAGCTGGAGGAAGGGGCGAGCCTGGGTCTGAGAGCTCCTGCACTGAGCTGCTGGCAGTGAAAAGAGGCCATAGGTGCTGGTCCCAGGGAGTCAGGAGGGGGCTCAGAAGAAGTAGATGGCAAGTGTTCTAGGAAGAGTCAGTTCCCTGGGTCCCGTGATGGCTGGCCTTGACCCGGTATACACTGTCTGGCTATGGGGCTGTGCTGCCTGAGTATACCTTAGCAGAGTTCTCCTTGGTTAGCACTGGACATCACCTCTCAGCCAGGCCCCTTCCTGCCTGGAGGAGGTGTTGCCTAACCCTCCTGGAGTTAGCAGTGAGTGTTGGTTGTCAACAATTAGATACCCTTAAGGAGAATGAGATGCTTGGCTCCATACCGCTGAGGTCCCCCAGAGTTGCCATAGTGCACTGCCTTCCTAAGCCAACTCTTGCTTCAATTCCTTGAAGCACCGCAGCATCTTTCCAATAAATCCTTGCCCTTTGTGGCCTGCAACTAGAGGAACTGCAAGTAGAACACCCACTGAAGAAATCCTGCTCCTGATGCTGCTGCTAAAAATGCCTGAGGTCATGGACTGGAGGGAGGCAGGGGAGGTACTTTCATCCCACCTCCCCAGACAGACATCAAGGACACCTAAAGATCTCTGTGGACCTAAGACTGTCTACCCCTGAAGACTAAGGCAACCTGTCTACCTTATTGTCCAACCTCTGGCAGAAGCCCACATGTCCAGCAGGTTCTGGAACTGGGCACAGCGGGGGCAGGGGGTGCTTTGCTATCATTCACTCAGCAAATATGTTTTCAAAAGCTCCAATGCAGAGCCAGGTGTTGTACTAGGGGCTATGGGCAGCACTGAACCAAACAAACTTGCTCCAGGGCTACAATAGGGCTGGTTTCCCCAAAAGGCAGACTAAGGAAGTGTCTAGGTGGCCAGCAGAGAATAGGCACCAAAAACAAAAGAATCAAGAAAAAAATATTGGGAACAGTTTGACACTTGATTTTTTTTTAAAGTAGACCCTGTGAGAAAAGTCAGAATTTTGTTGTACTTCCTTATGTTTCTTTCCTGGTTGCGTGTTGCTTTTGACGTGAGTTATGTACAGGGGTGGGGGTGGGGGTGCCAGCCTAATCCTTTTGATGCTTTGTGCTTGCTTGCGTGTGTCTCAATTCGGTCCTGGGCAAATATCACCATGTCTGCCTCACAGCGACCTGACTGAAGGCTAGCAGGGGGTGCTGACTTAAGGTGAGACCCCTCCTCATGTAGCCAGGGCACCTGGGGTTGAACACAGTTCTGACCACAAGGTGACAAAAGAGTATATGACTCTTCCTTAGGTATTTATTTTGTATAAACATACATAAAACTCTCAGTTTATATCAAAATACACTCTAAAATATTTTTTCATCTCTTTTTTTAATTGAAGTATAGCTGGCATACCATGTTATGTTAGCTTCAGGTGTATAACATAATGATGAATTCTATACATTACACAGTGTTCTCTGTGATAAATACAGTTACCATCTGTCACCATACGTAGTTATTACAGTGTTATTGACTACATTCTCTATCCTGTACTTTTCATCCTCTGCGACTTACTTATTTTATAACTGGAGATTTGTACCTCTTAATCCCCTTCACCTATTTTGCCCATTCCCCCACCCCCTCCTTTCTGGCAACCACCAGTTTGTTCTCTCTATTTATGAGTCTGTCTCTGGTTTTTCTGTTTACTTGCTAAATCATATTGCTTTAGAATGCAGAAACAAATAGTCAAAATGTAAGGAAAAGCAGGGAAATGATTACAACAAGAGGCAGGAGAGGAATTATTTCCTGAGGACAGATGAGAACTATGATTGGAAGGACACCTGGGGCCTTCAAGGGTGGAGTGATGTCCTTTCTTGTTTTCTTAAAAATATTTTTGGGGGCGCCTGGGTGGCTCATCGGTTAAGCGTCCAACTCTTGATTTTGGCTCGGGCCATGATCTCGGGATTCCTGAGTTCTAGCCCTAGGGTAGCTCAGCTTGGTGCTGCATGGGAATTCTTTTTCTCCCTCTCTCTCTGCCCCTGCCCCATCCCCTTCTCCCACTTGTGCTCTAGAACTCTCTCTTTAAATAAATAATAAACATTAAAAAAATATTTTTAACCTTGTGCTCCTTCACACATTTTTAGGTTGACATCTAAAATTTTGCATCAAAAATGTCAGCTGCAAATAATGTGATTGCTGGCAAATGTTAATATTCATAAGCAAAACTGTTATGTCACCATTTTACCTGAAACTAGTGAAACCCAAATACCTTAATGATTTGAGATCAACCATCATCTGTTTTAAAAATTCATAAAGGAGTTCTTCTTGATGGTTGGAAGTTGTACATTTTTCCTTTTCTCCCCAAGTTCTCAATTCCATTTTAGTCTTTTAACAAGAGTTTTGCCCCCATAATGTATTTTTTTGCTCTGTAAATTATTTTATTGACAATCCTATTATATTTTGCTATTTAATTTGTATGTATATATTTTGCTATTTAAATGCTTTTATATGTTCCTGTGAGCCTAAAGCTCTAAAGGTTATTTAAGATTTTACTCCTGCTTGGTGCACCTGCCTGGCTTAGTCAGTGGAGCATGCGACTCTCAGTCTCAGGGTTGTGACTTTGAGCCCCATGTTGGGTGTAGAGATTACTTAAAAATAAAATTTTTAAAAATTTTTATTCCTGCTTGAGTTATTATGACAGTTAATATTAGAATATGACAGATCAAAAAATTATGAGTTTATTACAAATTTTGATATGGTATTATCAAACAAAAATTAAAATGTATTAGGGATAGAAAAGCCTTTTTTTAAAAAAAAAAAAGTTAGTGGGTGTTTCCATGGGTAAATATTGCTTATTGCTAGAATGAGACAGGATTCAGCATCAATTCTCTCTTTTTTGTTTGGCTAAATGTTAGCACACAGAAACCTCGCTTATATAAATAAGCAAATGGGAATGGACATTTGTTTTAGCAATGTCACTCAAGTCTCTGAGTTCCTTTAGAAATCTATGGCAGAGGGGATTATCCAATGATTTATCTTCAAAATTATGTTCCCTGATTTATCAGCTGACAGCTCCATTGGGTTTTCCTGCAGTTTTACTGGAAGCCATCTGAACTGCGAAAGGACTTGATCCCCATTCATTTGTTAAAGCAATATTTTTTCTTCACCATTGACAACAATGTTTGGAAGTGTCTCTCTGGTGCCCTGAGGATTTTATACTGAGGGGCAGTGCACCCAGGTAAGATTCAGAATGGGTAAAAGGAATGCTTTGTTTTGTAAAGTGCACAAAGGACCATTGTGAAAGGAGAGATGGAAAGAATCAGCTTGATTCTGCCATCACACCTGTGTTCTCTGGCAGATCAATTTTAGGAAATATGAAATATGAAATTTGAGGCTAAAGAAGTTGATTCCCTTAAAACTCTAAGTGCTTATTTACCCTGTGGAAAGCCCACCTGTGTCTCTGCATTAACGCACAGGCCACTTTTAAGGTTGCTGGTTTGTATTGATTATTATAAAAGTAATGTGTACAATATTTGCAGTTTTTTAGAAAAGGTTTACAAGAAGGCATAACATAAAAATTTAAAACCCCCTCTCTTTCCTGCCAATCACACCCAATCTATTTCCCTGAAATGACCACTTGTTAACAGTTTCTTATGTTCCCTTTGAGAAATTTTCTAGGCAATATACGCATACCATATACATTTCTCCTTTTCATGAAATATAAATGGGACTATAACATACATATTGATCTACAACTTGGCACTGTACATTGGTTATCAGACAGTTTTCTCCAAGTTGATCTACATATCCAATGAAATGCCAATAAAAATTCCAATGAGTTTTTAAGAGGAGACTTTCACAAAATTAATATAGAAGAATAAAAGGCATTCCCCCTCCCTAGTTTCTCCTTCTTCCTCCTGGAAATGACGATAAAATGACTATAGCTGAGTAGCCAGCTTGCAACCATGAAAATGATTATGTCTGGACCTATTACATGAGGGGGAAAATGACATTTTTTTTAATCAACTCTAAGAGGTACATCTCTTCGTGTTTCAACACCTCTGAAATCTTTGAATGACAGTTTATGATTCTGCTTGGCAGCATTTTTTTCTTTCTTGATGGTACATATAATAATGGCGTGTCTTAGAGTCGATTGTGTCTTAGAATAAATATCACACTTGAAACATCATCCTATTTGAGCCTTTGTTATTTGGATCCCAGTCATGTATGGGTGATTACAATTCTAAATGATGGCAAGCTTTCTATTTTACTCCTAGTGATGTCCCAAGTCCTTATCTGAGCATTTAAAGCCTTAGAGAATCTGACCACAGTCTCTTATACCTCACTTCCTATCAATTCAGCCTTGCCCCAAACAAACTGGATTTATTGCTGTTCCTTGAATAAGCTAAGCTGGCTCCTGCTTCTAAGCCTCTGCCTTTATTGTTTCCTCTGCTTAGAAAGCCCTTCCCCTAGAAATCCTCATGGCTTTCTCGCTCACTTCAGATTACTATTTAAATGTCACCTTATCTCAGAGTCCTTCCTTGCTCTCTATATAAAATAATACCTCATCTCTGCTTTATTTGTCTTGAAAACACTATCACCACATGGTGTATTAAATATTACACATGCATATAAAAATAACTATAATGTAAACTCCCTAAGAGAAAGATGTTCACTATTCTCAAAGTCTCTTTGGCACTTAATAAATACTTAAATACTCGTGAGATAAATGAATGCATTCTTTTCATTATGAGTGAAGTTGACCATATTTTCAAATATTTTCTGGCCATTTTGTATCATTGTTTATGTGAGCTATCTGTTCACATCCTTTGCCAGTATTTTTGGCTTCTTACTAACAATAATAAATAACACTTATATGGCACCCTAAGTATGCCAAGAGTTGCTTTCTTAAAGAGATTTAAACCTTACAACAATTTTAGGAAGTAGGTGTTGTTATCATCCCCATTTTACAGGTGAGGAAACAGAGGCACAGAGAGAGTGATTGATGCTCAGGGTCACACAGATAGTAAATGGTGGACCTGGGATTCAAACCCAGCAGTTGGAACCTAGAGTTTGGATTCTTAACCACTAAGCTATTAGCCCTTCATCTGTCATACTCCAGTATATTTTTCACATTTACGCTTTGACTATTGTGTTTTATTTCATTTTTAACCTTATAATGTTTAAAATTATGGAGTCAAGATTCTCAGACTTTCCTTTATGAATTCTGGATTTTAATTTCTCTTTTTAAAAAGTTTCCTTTGTCCAATTAAAAACTATAGAGCAAGTGTAAAAGTCCTGAGAGTAAAAAAAGCTTCATAATTTTAAGAAATGAAAAATAAGGCCAGAATGGCTTGAGTTTGGTGACCAAGGAGGAGGAGAGTGATATAAGATGAGGCTAGAGGTACAGGGAGGAATCAAATCACCTGAAGCCTTGCAGACCATTTTATGAGATTTGAATATTATACCACTTGCAGTGGAAATCATTTGGGGTTGGGGGGGCAGTTATCAAGGGAATTACATGTGATTTATAATTTACAATAATTCTAATAAAATAATTAACATTCATTGATGGTTTATTATATGCCAGGCACTAGGTATTTTTACTCTGTTATGTAAACCTCGTAACGCCTTGATGAGGTAGACACTAATATTATTCTCACTATACAAATGAGGAAACTGCAGCACAAAAACATTAAGAGCCTTGAATTTTCTTAAGCTTGTTCTCTGCTTCTATGCCTGTTCCCATTCAGAATATATCTACTATCAACAATGAGATGTCTGTTGTTTACTTTATCTAGGCCCCTGACATCTTATTAGGGGTCTGCAAGTCTTCACTGGGCTAAAGAAAGGGAAATTGGCAAGTCCACTCAGCACCAAGACCTTTGGTTCTAGGAGCTGGTCACATGCTCTTCCCATTCCATTTAGACCACACCAAATCTCCCTAAGCTCAGCAATAGCCCTCCTGCCAGCCCATTCATGATGATCAAGGATCCAGTGCAGCAGCCCCTACCTGCCATTTCAGCAGAACAAGGCCTCCCCCGCCCCGCACTCCCATAGCCATATCAACAACCAGGAGACTGAGGAATGGGCTCATCAGGATCCACCAAGGGCTTCCAGAAGACGCCAGCCCTACAAGAGGGAAGCAGCAGGCCTGGTGGTGTGCAAGGGGCACAAAATGGAAGAGCTCAAGGCCTCCTTCAAGCACACATCTAGCCCCTGGTAGCCTGTACCTATGTGATTCCAATGGCTGGGGCCCTTCCCTGGCCAAAAGAAAGGAGGCTCACAAAGAGAGCAAAGCCATGTTTGTGAGGGATGACACCAAAGATGTAGCTTACACTTCATCATATTCTAACCATCCATTTCCCCAGTTTTCACCACATGCTGACTGAGGAATTCTCTGTCTCACCTTGCCTCAATCTTTAGCAACTCTGACTATGATCCTTCAGACTTCTGCCCCGTGTTTGACTCACACTTTTGATTCCTTACCTATCTGCTTCATCACGTGGCCTCTGAACAGCCTCCTGCATTCTGACACAGCATCTGGCCAACCAACTATTTTACCCCTGCCTTTTAGGAAAACTCTGGAATTCCAAAATATGTTCCAGTGCCGGTGGTCACCCTTGTGGGATATAGCATGTCCCTGGACCTGAGCTTAGACAAAGGCACAATAAAGAACACATTCTTAAATTTTACTCACTAAAGTGTGGAATATGACTTCTTGTGCTTGTCCTAAATGTCTCTGAAAAGTTTGAAAGGTGGGAAGGGTATATCATGTCATAGTATACCAAAGCTGGTAGTTAAAAATCCTAATCACACTTTTTATTCTTTTTTAAATTATTTATCTTTTTAGAGAGAAAGAGCTCTTGTGAGCAGGAGAGAGGCAGAGACAAAGAGAGAGGAAGAATTCCAAGCAGGCTCCATGCTGTCGGCACAGGGCCCAATGCAGGGCTCGATCCCACAAACTGTGAGATCATGACCTGAGCCAAGATCAAGAGCCGGCCAGATGCTCAACTGACAGAGCCACCTTGGTGTCCTTTTTTAATTCTTTTTCAAAATGTTATTTCTTTTCCAATATTTGTATTTATTTTATTTATTTTTTCTTGAAATTTGATACATTTATATATTATGATTGCCATTGTAGTCATAGTCAACACTTCTATCACATATAATTATCATTTTTTGTGAATGGAATAATTAAGATTTAGTCTCTTAGCAAGTTTGAGGATTATAATACACTATTGTTTATATTCACTATACTGTGCATTAGATCTCTACGGCTTATTTACTATTAGTTGCAAGTAAATTTTTTCCTCTTAAAACCACTAAAATTGGGGCACCTGGGTGGCTCAGTTGGATGAGCATCTGACTCTCGACTTCAGCTCAGGTTATGATCTCATAGTTGATGAGGTCAAGCCCCACACTGGGCTCTGGGCTGACAGCACAGAGTCTGGAGCCTGCTTTGACTCTGTGTCTCCCTCTCCCTCTGCCACTCCCTTGCTCTCTCTATCTCAAAAATAAATAAAAACTAAAAAAAGAGTTTTTAATGTGATCAGACATTGTCAAATGTCCCATGGAGGACAATGATCTCTGGTTGAAAATCACTAATCTAAGGCAATGATCATGAATAGATGAAAAAGATTAGGCAAATGATGATGGAGAATTTTCCAATAGAGGGACCAGATAGATACCACCTGAACCCACTGATCAAATTTAGCACCACTAAGAGTGGGATAGATAGATGTTATATATCTCCTGATGTAATGCAGTAGTATGCATACAGCACCACCTATTATATACTGATGTCAAAAATAAAAATTGAAACTAAATCTAATCAGGTGTCTAGCTCTAACTGCCAGTTTGTGGTAAATATAGTAGATAGAGTAACAAGTATAGCATCACCACTAAGACACAATCAACAAAATTCAGAATGTGGAATATATAAAATATATATAGGAAAAATGACATTCAATGATAAGTGGGATTTAAAATGGGATGATAAAAAGATTGGAAATGTACAGATTCTTTTTTAGCTTTATTGAGGTATTGCTGGCAAATAAAAATCATACATTTAAGGTGTACAACATGATGTTTTGATATAAGGCATATTGTGAAATAATTACCACAATCAAGTTAATTAACATATTCATCACTTCACACAGTTAGCTTTTTAATGGTGAGAACAGTTAAGATCTACCCTCTTAGCAAATTTCAAGCGTACAATATAGCATTATTAACTATAGTCACAATGCTGTACCTTAGATCCCCAGACCTTATTCATCCTGCATCACTGAAACTTTGTACTCTTTGACTAGCATGTCCTCATTTCCCTACCCTCCTGCCACTGAAAAGCACCATTATACTCTCTGCATCTATGAGTTGGACTTTTTCAAGTCATTGGAATTGGCAAGGATGAAGTCAAGCTTCACTTTTCACAGATGACATGATACTCTACATGGAAAACGTGACAGACTACTAGAACTGACCCATGAATTCAGCAAAGTCGCAGGGTACAAAATCAACATAACCAAAGATGTAAAAGATCCGTATGATGAAAACTATAGTAAAGTTATGAAGGAAATTGAAGAAGACACAAAGAAATGGAAAAACATTCCATGTTCATGGATTGGAAGAACAAACATTGTTAAAATGTCATTACTACCCACAGAAATCTACACATTCAATGCAATCCCCATCAAAATTGCACCAGCATTCTTCTCAAAGCTAGAACAAACTATCCTAAAATTCGCATGGAACCACAAAAGGCCCCAAATGGCCAAAGTAATATTGAAGAAGAAAACCAAAACAGGAAGCATCACAATCCCAGGCTTTAGCCTCTACTACAAAGCTGTCATCATCAAGACAGTATGGTATTGGCACAAAATCAGACTCATAGACCAATGGAATAGAATAGAGAATCCAGAGCTGGGCCCACAAATGTATGGTCAATTAATTTTTGACAAAGCAGGAAAGAGTATCCAGCGGGAGAAAGACAATCACTTTAACAGAGGGTGCTGGGAAAACTGGACAGCAACATGCAGAAGAATAAAACTAGACCATTTTCTTACACCATACACAAAAATAAACTCAAAATGGATGAAGAACCTAAATGTGAGACAGAAAACCATCAAAACCCTAGAGAAGAAAGCAGGAAACAACCTCGTTGACCTTAGCCACAGCAATTTCTTACTCAACATGTCCCCAAAGGCAAGGGAATCAAGAGCAAAAATGAACTATTGGCACCTCATCAATATAAAAAGCTTATGCATGGCAAAGGTAACAATCAGTAAAACTTATAAGCAACCAACAATATGGGAAAAGATAGTTGCAAATGACATATCAGATAAAGGGCTAGTATCTGAAATCTAAAGGGAGTCACCAAACCCCACACCCGAAAAATGAATAATCCAGTGAAGAAATGGGCAAAAGACATGAATAGACACTTCTCCAAAGAGGACATCCAGATGGCCTACAGACACATAAAACGATGCTCAACATCACTCATCATCAGGGAAATACAAATCAAAACCACACTGAGATACCACCTCCTGTTGGTCAGATTGGCTAAAATGAACAAATCAGTAGAGTATAGATGCTGGCGAGGGTGTGGAGAGACGGGCACCCTCCTACACTGTTGGTGGGAATGTAAACTGGTACAGCTGCTCTGGAAAACAGTGTGGAGGTTTCTCAGAAAATTAACAATAGAACTCCCCTATGACCCAGCAATAGCACTGCTAGGGATTTACCCAAGGGATACAGGAGTGCTGATGCATAGGGGCACATGTACCCCAATGTTCATAGCATCACTTTCAACAATAGCCAAATCATGGAAAGAGCCTAAATGTCCATCAACTGATGAATGGATCCAAAAGATGTGGTTTATGTATGCAATGGAATACTATATGGCAATGAGAAAGAATGAAATCAGGCCATTTGTAGCAACACGGATGGACCTCGAGGATGTCATGCTAAGTGAAATAAGTCAGGCAAAGAAGGGCAGATACCGTATGTTTTCACTTATAAGTGGAACAGGAGAAACTTAACAGAGGACCATGGGGGAGGGGAAGGGGAAAAAATAGTTGGGGAGAAGGAGGGAGACAAATCATGAGAGACTCTTGAATACTGAGAACAAACATTACTCATCATCAGGGAAACACAAATCAAAACCACACTGAGATACCACCTCACACCAGTCAGAGTGGCTAAAATGAACAAATCAAGCGACTATAGATGCTGGCGAGGGTGTGGAGAGACGGGCACCCTCCTACACTGTTGGTGGGAATGGAAACTGGTGCAGCCACTCTGGAAAACAGTGTGGAGGTTCCTCAAAAAACTATCCATAGAACTCCCTTATGACCCAGCAATAGCACTGCTGGGAATTTACCCAAGGGATACAGAAATGCTGATGCATAGG
>NC_043717.1:40819204-40834295 GCF_006229205.1 Suricata suricatta | reverse complement strand
AGAAAGGATGAAATCTGGCCATTTGTAGGAAAGTGGATGGACCTCAAGGGTGTCATGCTAAGCGAAATAAGTCAGGCAGAGAAGGACAGATACCTTATGTTTGCACTCATAGGTCTAACAGGAGAACAGGAGAAACCTAATGGAGGACCAGGGGGAGGGGAAGAGGGAAAGAGAGTTGGGGAGAGAGAGGGACGTAAAACTTGAGAGACTATTGAATACTGAAAGGAACTGAGGGTTGAAGGGGGAGGGGGGAAAAGATGTGGTGGTGATGGAGGAGGGCACTTGCGGGGAAGAGCACTGGGTGTTGTATGGAAACCAATTTGACAATAAACTATTTTAAAAAAAAAAGAATACTGAGAACAAACTGAGGGCTAATGGGGGAGGGGGAAAAGGGAAGGGGTGAATGACATGAAGGAGGGCACTTGTGGGGATGGGCACTGGGTGTTATATGGAAACCAACTTGACAATAAACTATAAAAAATAAAAATAAATAAAAAATAAAAATAAGTAAATAAACTTGGATCCTATCTTGAGAAAACCAATTTTAAAAACACTTCTTGAGGGGTGCCTGGGTGGCTCAGTCAGTTGAGCGTCATCTTCGGCTCAGGTCATGATCTCGCAATTCGTAATTTCGAGCCCCACATCAGGCTCTGTGCTGATAGTTTGGAGCCTGGTCCCTGCTTCGGATTCTGTGTCTCCCTCTCTTTCTGCTCCTCCCCCACTCATGCTCTGTCTCTCTCTTCTCTCAAAAACAAATAAACATTAAAAAAATTTTATAATACACTTCTTGATATAATCAGGGAAATTTGAATATGAATTAGTGTTTAATTACATTAAGGATTTATTGTGAAATAGTGAAATGTGATCATGTCATTGTGATTATGTTTTAAAAACTATTTTTCTGTTAGGGATACACACTCACATTGAGTGAGATAATACTATTTCTATGGCTTGAGTTAAAGACTCCAACAAACCTCATGGTGGGGAAAATAAATGAGACAAGATTGGCAAAATGTTGAAGATTGTTGAAGCGGAGTGAAGGAGATTCACGCAACTAATGTCTCTACTTTTGTGTAAATTTCATCATAAAATGCAATTTAAAAACAAAGCAAGTAAGATGTCTGCTTCTGGAAAGATGTAGTTGGTATACTTCTCCCCATTCCTTCTGCTAAGTACATTTAAAAACCCTGAACATTGTCTGTAAAACAAACATAAGGAGACTCTGAGGGGCGCCTGGGTGGCTCAGTCGGTTAAGCATCTGACTTTGGCTCAGGTCATGATCTCACAGTTCATGGGTTCCAGCCCTGTGTCGGGCTTTGTGCTGACACCTTGGAGCCTGGAGCCTGTTTCGGATTCGGACTGTGTGTCTCCCTCTCTCTCTCTGCCCTTCCCCCGCTCACACACACACATGTTCTCTCTCTCTCTCTCTCAAAAATAAATATTAAAACATTATTTTTTTAAAAAGCCTGAAAAGTAGACAAAAGAAGGCAGACTGGCTATAGACCCCAGAACCCAAGAACTGACCCAACAATGAGTTCCCTGAGGTTTTGTTTTGTTTTTGCTTGTTTTGCCTCCTATATTCTAGATTGAGCTTCTGCAGAAGATGAAAACCTGGAGACATCAATGGGCATAGGTTTAAAAAGAAAAAAACTCCTGAAAAGCCTACTCTCTCTAGCCAAAGGACCACAAGTAGAGCAACCTTGCAAGACAGAAACGTTTTAGATAATAATTACTCTACTTCAACCAAACACCACAGAAAAACGTGCAGTCCCACCCATGCTAACAAAGGCCAAGTGGGGAAATTAGACTTCTACCCTTCCAGAGAAACGCAAAATGGGATCCAGGAATTCCATTCCTACTGAGTGGTAACAAGCCTCTCTGACACATTGTCACCAGATACTACATGAGAAGTCTGGACTTCATTCCCACCTGGTGATAACAAGGGGTCCCTCCTCTTTTCCTCACTTGGGTGGTGTTAGAGGAGTCCCAGTGGAGAATCAGTGTTTTCACCACTATCCAGCAGTTACAAGCATCTCTCCACATTGTGCTGTAAGTGGAAGTTATAAGAGGAACTCTAACAAGGTATCCCTGCTCCTTTCAGCCAGGGTGGTATAAACAGAGGCTTCGCAGAGAGCCTGAACCCCACCTTGCCAAGCTGTAATGAGACGACTCTCTCTCTCTCAAAAAACATTAAATTTTTATTAGTTAAAAATTAAAAACCAAAAAGTGATACAAAGAGCAAAGATTTAAAGAGCAATACAAATAGATACATTTCAAAAACACTACAGGTAAAATAAAAATTCACTTCTTTTTTTCTTACAGTTTATTTACTTATTTTGAGATATAAAGAGTTGATTGAGGGGTGCCTGGGTGGCTCAGTCGGTTAAGCCTCCGACTTTGGCTCAGGTCAGATCTCATGTTCGTGGGTTCGAGCCCCGCGTCAGGCTCTGTGCTGACAGCTAGCTCAGAGCCTGGAGCCTGCTTCCGGTTCTGTGTCTCCTTCTCTCTCTGCCCCTCCCCCTCTCATGCTCTGTCTCTCTCTGTATCAAAAATAAATAAATAAAACATTTTTAAAAAATTTTAAAAAAAAGAGTTGATTGAGCAGAGGCAGGGCAGACAGAGAAGGAGATAGAGGATCCCAAGATGTGGGGCTTGAACTCACGAACTGTGAGATCATGACCTGAGCTGAATATAAGAATCGGACGCTTAACCAATTGACCCAACCAGGCACCCATAAAAATTCACTTCTTAAAAAATGTTCAAGTAACCCACAGAAAGACAGAAAAAAGAATACAGCAGAACAAAAAACAAAGAGCTCAAACAAAGCAAAAATTAAATTATATGTCAGACGTAAGCCCTAACTTATCAATAATTACATTAAAGTGTAAAATAATGATCAAAGTGGTCAAAATACCATTAATAATAGAGGATAAAAAATATGTGCCAATTATATGATGTCTGTAAGAAACTCACTTCACATATAGCAACATAGGAGTTTTAAAGTGAAAGAATGTAAAATATATTCCATACAAATACTAAATAGGAGAAAGCATAAGTGGCTCTACTAATATCAGATAAAGTAGACTTTGGAGCAAAGAGAATTGCAAGAGACTAAATATCCATGAGGCTATACTGATATAAATATATGTTTGGATAAATTAATGAATGGGGAAAAGAAATAAAAGTCCCTTGCAGAAGAATTCCAAATAATTTATATAGATACTCTGCTCTTACAGAGGTTAACCTCTCTCTCCTCAACTATGGGTTGCATATAATAACTTCTTTCCAAAGGGTATAGTTCGGAAAGAGTAAACAAGAAGTGGAGAAACCTGACCAACACTACTTCGGCCAGGTGATCAAAGTCGACATCACCTACATGGTTGTAATCTTGATATTATGTCATGAGAACGGCCCTTTACCTCTGGGACCTTCCCTGCTAAAACCCATAATCTCAGACTAATCACGAGAAAAACAAGCAAGTTCCAATAGAGAAGCCCTCCACAATATATCTGACCTCCACAAAACTGTTACAACGTCACCAAAAACAAGTACTGCCTGAGAAGCCGTCACAAAGGATCTTAAATACACAAAATGACTAAATGTAATTGTTATCCTGGAACCAATACCAGGGTAGAAAAAGGATATTAGATAAAAAGAAAGGAATCCTGAATAAAGTATGGACTTTAGGTAATAATAATGTATCAATATTGGTACATTGATAGTAACAAATGTAGTATGTTAATAATAGGGGAAACTGTGCAAGAGATATATGGGGACTGTACTATCTGATCAAGTTTTTTTTGTCAATCTAAAACTATTCTAGAAAATTAAGTCAATTAACAAAAAAATTCTCAGATATACTACATAATTATATAAAAATTAATATGCCAAGAAGACATAGCAATCATAAATGTGTATAAACCAAACAGTGGAACCATAACATTCATGAAAAGAAAACTAATAAAAAATAAGAAATAAATTCATAATGAACGTTAAAGATTTCAACACATCGTGGCACCAAGATGGTTCAGTTGGTTAAGCGTCCAACTTTAGCTCAGGTCATGATTTCATGGTTTGTGAGTTCAAGCCCCACATGGGGCTCTGTGCTGACAGCTCAGAGCCTAGAGTCTGCTTCAGATTCTGTGTTTCCCTTTCTCTCTGCCCCACCCCTGCTTGAGCTCTGTCTCTTTCTCTCAAAAATGAATAAATGTTAAAAAAATATTTCAACACATCACTCTGAACATCTGATAGAAAAACTACACAGAAAATCATCAAGGAAGAATTCAAAAGCGTTATCAAACAACAGGATCCAATTGGCATTTATACAGTACGCCACCCAACAATAGCAGAATATGTATTCTTTGCAAGCATTTACAGAACAGTTACCAAGATAGACCATATCCTGAACTACTAGAAAACAACTCAAGGAGCTACTGGGTGGCTCGGTTTGTTAAGCGTCCGACATTGACTCAGGTCATGATCTCACCATTTGTGAGTTCAGGCCCCGTGTCAGGCTCTGTGCTGACAGCTCAGAGCCTGCAGCTTGCTTCAGATTCTGTGTCTCCTCTCTCTGGCCCTTCCCCACTTGTGCTCTGTCTCTCAAAAGTAAATATATATAAAAACAATTTTTAATAAATAAAATAAATACATTTTAAAAACCTCAAAAATTTAAAAGAATTAATATCACACAGACTGTATCCTCTGATCACAATAAAATAAAACTAGAAATCAGTAACAGAAAGATAATAGGAAGATTTCCAAACACTTTGAAACTTAAGAACACATTTCTGAATAATCCATGGATCAAAGAATGAAATTTTTTTTGCAAATGCATAAAATGAAAGATAATAAAAGCACAACATATCAAAATTTGCAGGACACAGCTAAAACAGTACTGAGAAAGGAATTTATATGTTACTAAATGTTTACAGTAGAAAAGAGAAAAAGTCTTAAATCCATAATCTAAGTTCCTGCTTCAAAAAACCAAAAATTATTTGGTGTGCCTGGCTGGCTCAGTTGGTTAAGTGTCCAAATCTGGCTTTTGTCTCAGATCATTGTCTCATGGTTCATGGATTTAAGCCCTGCATCAGGCTCTGTTGACTGACAGTGCAGAGCCTACTTGGCATTCTCTCTCTCTCCACCCCTTCCCAACTTGTGCTGTCTGTCTCTCTCAAATAAATAAACTTAAAAACAAAAACAAAACTATCAAGTGAAGGAAGGAAATACTAAAGAGCAGAAATCGATTAGATCGAAAATGGGATAACAATAGAGAAAATTAATGAAACAAAAAGCTGATTATTTGAAAAGATCAATAGAATTGATAAACCTCTGGGGCACTTGGGGGGCTCAGTCAGTTAAGCATCCGACTTTGGCTCAGGTCATGATCTCACCACGGCTTGGGGGTTTGAGCCCCGCATCAGGCTCTGTGCTGACAGCTTGGAGCCTGGAGCCTGCTTTGAATTCTGTGTCTCCCTCTTTCTCTGCCCCTCCCCTGCTGGCTCTCTCTCTCTCAAAAATAAATTAAAAGATTTTTAAAAATTAAAAAAAGAATTGACAAACCTCTAATAAGACTGACAAACAAAAGTAAGACAGAAATTACCGGTATCACCAATGAAGCAAACAATACCAACTGTGGACACTGAAGAAATTTAAAAAACAATAGTAACAAGGGAAAACTGCTAACAACTCTGTATACATAAAAATGACAATTTAGATAAAATGAACCAATTCCTCAAGAAGTACAAACTACCACAACTCACCCAATATAAAATAGATAATTTGGATAGAAGTATAACTATTAAAGAAACTGAATATGTAACTATGAAAACTACCCAATCAGAAATATCCAGGCCCTGATGGTTTCGCTGAAGAATTCTACCAAGCATTTAAGGAAGAATTAACACCAATTTTATATGATCTCTTACAGAAAATAGAAGAAGAAAAATACTTTCCAAACCATTCTATGAAGCCACTGCTACACGATAACAAAATCAGCAACCAGCAGTCCGAAAAGAAAATTACAGACCAATATCCATCATGAATACAAACACAGAAATCCTTAACAAAATATTAGCGAATGAAATTCAGCAATCTATACAAAAATCATACACGATGACCAAGTAGGCTTTATTTCAGGAATACAGGACTGCTTGAAAATTTGAAAACCAATGTAATCCACCATATCAACAGACTAAAGAAGAAAAATTATATGGTCATATCAATTGATTCAGAAAAGCATTTGACAAAATTTGACACCCATTCATAATAAAGACTCGTTAAAAATTGGGAATACAGAGGAACTTCCTAAACTTTGTAAAAGACATCGACAAGAAATCTATTGGTAACATATTTAATGATGACAGATAGAATGTTTCCCGCCTAAGGTTTGGTACAAAACAAGGCTGTTCATTCTCACCACTGCTATTCAACATAGTATTGGGAGTTCTAAGCAGAGCAGTAATGCAAGAAACAAAAACAAAAGGAATAGAGACCAGGAAAATGCATAAAAACTGCCTCTATTTTCAGATGACATGATTATCTATGTAGAAAATCCTAAGAAATCTACAAAAACAAAAACAAAAACTCCTACAACAAATTAGCGAGCTCAGCAAGTTTGAAGGATACAAGATCAATGCAAAAAAATGTCAATCACCTTTTTATATATTACCAACAAATATGTGGAAATCAAAATTAAAAGCACAATGACATTTGCAATTGTTCCAAAAAAACAAAATCTTAAGTTATAGATCTGACAAAACATACATGGGATGCGTATGTTGAAAATTTCCAAGTTCTGATAAAAGAAATCATAGAAGATCTAAATAAATGGAGAAACATACTGTGTTCACGGGTTGGAAGACTCACTATATAAAGATGTCCATTCTTCCCAAATTTATATATAACTTTAAAGCAGTTCCTATAGGGGTGCCTGGGTGGTTCAGTCGGTTAAGCATCCTACTTCTGCTCAGGTCATGATCTCATTGTTCGTGAGCTCGAGCCCCACGTTGGACTCTGTGCCAACAGCTCAGAGCCTGGAGCCTGCTTCAGATTCTTTCTCCCTCTCTCTCTGCCCCTCCCTGGCTTGTTCTTTGTCTCTGCCTCTCAAAAATAAATAAACATTGAAAATTTTTAAATAAAGCAGTTCCCATAAAAACTCCAGCAAGGTTTATTCTAAATCTTGTATAAACGGTGCCTCAGTGGCTCAGTTGGTTAAGCTCAGCTCAGGACATGATTTCACAGTTCGTGGGTCTGAGCCACATTTTAGGCTCTATGCTAAGAGCTCAAATCCTGGAGCCTGCTTCAGATTCTTTCTCCTCCTCCTCCTCCTCCTCTTCCTCCTCCTCCTCCTCCTCCCCTACTTGTGCCTCTCTCAAAAATGAATAAATAAACTTAAAAAAAACAAAAAATAAAACACACATAAAAAGGCAAAAAAATAAAAAACCTAGAATAGCTACAACAATATTGAAATAGAGAAGTAGTGAGGAATCACAGTGCCCAATTTTAAGACTTCCTTTATACTGTAGTAATTAAGACTATGTGGTGTTTGTGGAGAGATAGACATATTAATGGAAAAGATGACAGAGAATTAATGATCAATAGAAAAGAATTGAGAACCTAGAAACAGACCCACTCAAGTATAGCCAGCTGATTTTTGACCAAAATATCAAATCCAATTCTATGGAGGAAGGCTATTCTTTTCAACAAATGGTACTGGAGCAGTTGAAGATCCATAGGCAGAAAAAAATGAATCTCTATGTAGACCTCAAATTTTACACAAAAATTAACTCAAAATGAATCACAAATTTGAATTGAAAATAATAAACTCTCTCTTTCTCTCAGCCCCTCCCCTGCTCATGCTCTGTTTCTCTCTGTTTCTCAATAATAAAAAATAAATGTTAAAAAAATTTTTAAAAAGAAATGAAAGAAAATGAAAAATATATCCACGCAAAAATTTGCACTTGAGGGGTGAATGGGTGGCTCAATCAGTAGGCACCTGACTCCTGATTCTGGCTCAGTTCAAGATCTCATGGTTCGTGGGATCAAACCCCACATTGGGCTCTATGCTGACAGCATGGATTCTCTCTCCGTCTCTCTCTACCACCTACCCCTCCTCATGCTCTCTGTCTCAAAATAAATAAATAAACATTTTTTAATATGCACTTGAATGTTAATAGCAGCTTTACTTGGAATAGCTAAATTGGGGAACAACCAAAATGTCCTTTAATAGGTGAATGTTTAAACAAACTATGGTATATCCATTCCATGGAATACTATTCAACAGTCAATAAACAGACTGTGCACACAATAATTTAGATGGATCTCAAGGTCATTATGCTGAGTGGGGGGGAAAAGCCAGTCTCAAAAGGTCACACACTGAATGATTCCATTTATATAACATTCTTTAATTAATATTTATTTATCTTTGAGAGAGAGAGAGAGAGAGAGAGAGAGAGAGAGAGAGAGAGAGAGAGAGAGAGGAGGGCAGAGAGAGAGGGAGACACAGAATCTGAAGCAGGCTCCAGGCTCTGAACTGTCAGCACAGAGCCCCACGTAGGGCAAGATCATGACCTGAGCCAAAGTTGGACGCTTAACCAACTGAGCCACTCAGGCACCCCTATAACATTATTAAAGTGACAAAATTAGGAGATAGTGAACAGATAAGTGGTTGCCAGGGGTTAGGAATGGTGGATAGGGAGGGAATAGGCGTTACTATAAGGGGTAGCAGGGAGATCCTCAATGAGATAGAACAGTCCTGTATCTTGACTGTGGTGGTGATTACACCAATCTACCTGTAATGAAATGATGTGAAGCTATGCACACACATTGTTCCAATGCCAATTTTCTTTTACATAAGATATTAAGTATCAGGGGAAACTGGGTATAAGCTTACACAAAACAAAAGTACACTAAACTAAAAAAGGGTACACAAAACAATATAATCTCTTGAAAAAGGAATTTCAAATAAAAACAGGAGGACACTGGATTCTCAGGACTAATTTTGTACTATATTATTTGCAACTAGAATATCAGGATTGTTCTTTTTTTTTTTCTTAATGCAGAGCTTTTCAAGTTCTCCACAAGGTAGTGAGCCAAATGCTAAGGATTTCACCAGCAGTGACCAGGGGAAATGTCTGTTGGAAGAGAATGCCCTTGCACATACAATGATTCTGGCATTTGAAAGATAGGTCAGTGAAGTTGGTCAGTTATTACTAATTTGTATTGATGCCCTACAAAGGGATAATGGAATTGAGGGCTGTTGGCAAGCAATTAATGCAAAGTATAAGAGTGGAGGATCTGGTTGATAGCGTATAGAGATGCCCTTTTCTCCATCAGTAGAAAAGCATATACATCAGAGAAACCAGCTTACGGCTTGATAGTAAGAGCCTCAAGATAATTAAATACTCATCCCAAGCAAATCAGTCATGCTAAAGTCAGAGCCCTAGCTGAAGAAACCTGGGTCCTGAAAAATAGGATGCAGATATCTGGATGGATACTTCTGAGATGTCGGCTCCATAAATTTTCCTGAACTCTGAAATTCCCTGAAATTGGAGAGGTAACTCATCCTTCCCTAGTAAAAGCCCATACTTCTGTCATACCGAAAGATGCCAGGGAGGCTTCACCCCACAAAGCAAGTGGTTTCCCTTTCAGGAACTACTCCAAACTTTTCTTCTGGTTGCCAGGCCAATAGCTTGGGTTAAGTCCCAGTATAACCTAACTGAAGATATGCTAAGCCTGATGAGGAAGGAAAGAGATTCTGTACTAAATAAACTGCAAGAATTAGCTAACACATAGTGGCAGGAGCCGGGTGAACAGCCCTGGGATTGGATTTTAAGGTACTTGATCAAGGCAGCTGGAGCATAACATTGAATAAGCAAGAATTTATCCATTTGCTAGGGTGGATCTTAGAAGCCTGGAGTAGGCAGAGTCCCATGTTGAGTGAAATGCAAATGCTTGGGTTGCCTGGAAGATGGTAGAAGGAATACAGAGGCTGAAGGAAATGGACATGTTGAAATGAATATGTCACAAGCAGAAATATCACCAGAAGATCATGTTCCATGGTGAGGGGGAGGGGCAGAAACTCGCTATTCACAAAAGCCATCAGAAATGTACTAGTAATCAGTAGTCTCCCTTGATCTGTGTCCCTCACTCTTCCCCGCTCTCTTTCCCCCTTCCTCTCCCCATGGTCCCCTGCCAGGTCTCTCCTGTTAGACCTATGAATGCAAACATATGGTATCTATCCTTCTCTGCCTGACTTATTTCGCTTAGCATGACATGGTGAGGGGGGCACTTGTGGGGAGAAGCACTGGGTGTTATATGGAAACTAATTTGACAATAAACTATTATTAAAAAATAAATAAAATAAAATAAAACAAACAAAGAAAAAAAAGAAATGTACTAGTAAAATGGCACCAGCATCAATGAGTTCAGCAGTGGCTCTTGCCTTCTGGCTAGAAGGCCCCAAAGTTACCATGGGGATCACAGAGACTTGAATGTAAGAGATACCATTATTTTATGTAACACTACAATAAAAAGTAAAGAAGGCTGCCAATTAAACCATACCATAATGTTTTCTTTGCACATATATGTGTGTGTATTTACTTATGGAAATAATTATTTTAGGCTTATGCAGACATAGTATATTTTCACATGTCATTCTTATGAGTACATGAAAAACACAAGCAACTAAATTGCTCCAAATTTTTCTAAAATTTCTTCACATCTATAACCTGACTATTCTGAATCACTTTTCTGCTCAGAGCTGAAAGTGTCCATGGTATTCCACACAGTGGAAGTGAAGGTGGCCTCTGTGCCTTCAAGATTGTTGGTGGTACAGAATTTCTTAAAAGAGTGACTGACTTACTGCCCAGGGGATTTTCTTCCAAATTACTTCCAAGCAACAAGTTTTGACATGGGCTTTCTTTCTTGGCTTGTGGAAATCAATTCTGTCAAATATATCACACCAACAAAACATAAGAGTTTTAGCTGCTAGGATATATCTCCTTTGTTTGGACTCAAAGTACAAGTGTGAAATTTTAAATTTATTTTAGATGAAATGCTTCTCATCAATAATTAGCATCTTTCAGTAAATTTGAACTTTCAGTAAATTTGTGGACTTAGTTTCTAATGATTTTATGAGTCAAGTAGATTTGTTTTAGTTTCTTGCTGACTTGTTTCCTTGTTGTGGCTCTTTGGATATTCTTGTCTGTAGTCCAATTTCATTTTAAGGTTTTATTCTGTTTAGGGTTTTTTTTTTTAAGTTTTCATAAACCCTTTAAGTTTGCAAATTTGCTGAAAATGAGTATCTCCCCACAGCAGTTTATGCTTTTGTAACTACGGATTGTGTTCATTTGTCAACTACTTTATATTACTGTTCTGGCATCAAAACACTTTTTCACTTTGTGAATTCTTAAAAAATAATTTAAATATTTCAATAATTTCTGCATTATTTCTTTCGTATTCAATTCAAAAGCTTTCCATTTGCACAATTTTTATCAGTCTCTGACATTATTTTGCTACTATGTGCTCTTCTATCAGAATTGAGGATGTGAACATTCCCAAGCTTTTCATTTGAACATTTAGTTTTAAACCTTGTGGCATTTTCTAAGCTTTTTAAAAATTATATATTTGCATGTCTTTCCCAGTTTCGAGAGCTATTTATCTTTCTTTTAATCTTGGTATTTAATGTTTGTTTTATTTTTTTTACTGAGCTATAATTGACATGTACTACTGGGTAAGTTTAAGGTGTACATCATGGGGTGCCTCAGTGGCTCAGTCGGTTGAGTGTCCGGCTTCAGCTCAGGTCATGATTTTGCAGTTCGTGAGTTCGAGTCCTGTATCAGGTTCCGTGCTGATAGCTCAGAGCCTGGAACTTGCTTTGGATTCTGTGTCTCCTTCTCTCTGCCCCCTCTGCCCCTCTCCTGTTCATACTTTCTGTCTCTCTCTCTCTCTCTCTCTCAGAAATAAATATTTTTTAAAAAGGTGTACAACATCTTAATTGGATATATTTACATACTGAAATATGATTACCACCACAGCACATTAGCTAACACCTCTACCATGTCCCATAATTATCATTTCTTTTCATGGTGGGAATATTTGAGATCTAACCTCTTAGTAAGTTTGATAATTACAATACACTATTGTTTTTCTATAATCACTATACTGTGCATTATAGCTCCAAGACTTGTTCATCTACTGTTTGCTAGTTTATACCCTTAAACAATATCTCTCCTATTCCCCAACCCTCCACCCCCTGATAACCACCAGTCTACACTGTTTTTACAAGTTTGGCTTTTTAAAATTCCACATATAAGTGAAATCATACAGGATTTATCGTTCTATGCCTGACTTAGTTCCATGTTGTCACAAATGGCAAGTTTTGCTTCTTTCTCATGGCTGAATAATATACTATCACACACACACACACACACACACACACACACACACACAGGCACGCACACACACAAACACACACCCCTTACATCTCCTTTATACACTCTTCCACTGATGAATACTTAAATTGTTTCCATATCTTGGCTATTGTGAATAATGCTGCAACAAACACGGGAGTGAAAATATCTCTTTGATATCCTGTTTTTCATTTCCTTTGGATAAATACGCAGAATATTCCTTTATCCTTTGGATAAATACCAGAAGTAGAATTGCTGGACTGTATGTCAGCTCTGTTTTTAATTTTTGAGGAATCCCCATACTGTTGTCCATAGTTGCTACATTCCGACCAACCGTGGAGAAGGGTTCCCTTTTCTACACATCCAATCTGACACACCCCGCTTCTTGTGTTTTTGACACTAGCCATTCTGACTGATGTGAAGTGACATCTCACTGTGGTTTTGGTTTGCATTTCCTTGAGGATTGGATGTTGAGTATCCTTTCATGTACCCGTTGGACATTTGGATATCTGTTTTGGAAAAAATCCTATTAAGTTCCTCTGCACATTAAAAAAAAAATTAATGTTTTCTATTTATTTTTTTTGAGAGACAGAGAGAGGTAGTGTGAGCAGGGGAGGGTCAGAGAGAGAGGGAGACACAGAATCCAAAGCGAGCTCCAGTCTCTGAGCTAGCTGTCAGCACAGAGCCCTATGCGGGGCTCGAACCCACAAACCATGAGATCATGACCTGAGCGGAAGCCGGACGCTTAACCGACTGAGCCACCCAGGCGCCCCTCTGCACATTTTTTAATCAATTGCTTTTTCTCTTGTCATTGAGCTGTTGGTTTCCTTTATATATTTTGGATATTAACTCCTTATCTGGTTTACAATATTTTCTCGCATCCTACTTGTTGCATTTTTTATATTTTAAATCTAATTTATTAATTACTAAGTCAATTAATCCTGCTCTGTTTGGCAAAGATTTGAGCTGCAAACTCTTTTATTTTAATTTTTAATAGTAAATATTTATTTATAAAAAAGATTTGGATAAAAATTGTCCAATTATCTTTACTTTTTTATTATTTTATTCACTTTTTTCTTTATTGATTATTTTAAAGTTGGTTTCCATATAACACTCAGTGCTCATCCCCACAAGTGCCCTCCTCCATGCCCATCACCCCACTTCCCCTCTCCCCCACACCCATCAGCCCTCAGTTTGTTCTCAGTATTCAAGAGTCTCTCATGGTTTGCTTCCCTTCCTCTCCTCAACTATGTTTCTCCTTTCCCTCCCCTGTGGTCCTCTGTTCAGTTTCTCCTGTTTCACTTATAAGTGCCTGACTTATTTCAATTGGCATTATACCCTCGAGGTCTATCCACATTGCCATGAATGGCCAGATTTCATTCTTTCTCATGGCCATGTAGTATTCCATTGTATACATAAACCACATCTCCTTGATCCATTCATCAGGTGATGGACATTTAGGCTCTTTCCATGATTTGGCTATTGTTGAAAGTGATGCTATGAACATTGGGATACATGTGCCCCTATGCATCAGCACTTCTGTATCCCTTGGAGAAATTCCTAGCAATGCTATTGCTGAGTCATAGGGTAATTATTTTTTAATTTTTAGAGGAGCCTCCACATTGTTTTCCAGAGTGGCTGCACCAGTTTACATTCCCACCAACAGTGTAGGAGGATGCCTGTTTCTCCATATCCTCGACAGCATCCATAGTCTCCTGATTTGTTCATTTTAGCCACTCTGAGCAGCATGAGGTGATATCTCAGTGTGGTTTTGATTTGTATTTCCCTGACGATGAGTGATGCTGAGCATCGTTTTATGGTCTGTTGGCCAACTGGATGTCCTCCTCATGAAGTGTCTATTCATCTTTCCTGCCCATTTCTTCACTGGATTATTCATTTTTCGGGTGTTGGGTTTGGTGAGTCCCTTTAGATTTCAGATACTAGCCCTTTATCCGATATGTCACTTGCAACTACCTTTACCCATTCCATCGGTTGCCTATTAGATTTTTTCATTGTTTCATTTGCCCTGCATAAGCTTTTTATCTTGATGAGGTGCCAATAGTTCATTTTTGCTCTTGATTCCCTTGCCTTTGGGGACATGTTGAGTAAGAAATTGCTGTGGCTGAGGTCAACAACGTTGTTTCCTGCTTTCTTCTCTAGGGTTTTGATGGTTTTCTGTCTCACATTTAGGTCCTTCATTCATTTTGAGTTTATTTTTGTGTATGGTGTAAGAAAGTGGTCGAGTTTTATTCTTCTGCATGTTGCTGTCCAGTTTTCCCAGCACCCTCTGTCAAAGTGACTGTCTTTCTCCCATTGGATACTCTTTCCTGCTTTGTCAAAGATTAATTGGCCATACATTTGTGGGTTCAATTCTGGGTTCTCTATTCTGTTCCATTGGTCTATGTGTCTGTTTTTGTGCCAATACCAGGCTGTCTTGATGATGACAGCTTTGTAGTAGAGGCTAAAGACTGGGATTTCGATGCCTCCCATTTTGGGTTTTTTTTCTTCAATATTACTTTGGCTATTCGGGGTCTTTTGTGGTTCCATACGAATTTTAGGATAGTTTGTTCTAGCTTTGAGAAGAATGCTGGTGCAATTTTGATGGGGATTGCATTGAATGTGTAGATTGCTGTGGGTAATAATGACATTTTAACAATGTTTATTCTTCCAATCCATGAGCA